>NW_003852440.1:10669978-10691253 GCF_000181295.1 Otolemur garnettii | reverse complement strand
AAAAAAAAAAAAAAAGAATAATGTGTTCCACTTCCATCCAGGTTACTACAAAGGATGTAAAGTCTCCATTTTTTTAATGGCTGAATAGTATTCCATGGTATACATATACCACAGCTTGTTAATTCATTCCTGGGTTCGTGGGCATTTAGGCTGTTTCCACATTTTGGCAATTGTAAATTGAGCTGCAATAAACAGTCTAGTGCAAGTGTCCTTATGATAAAAGGATTTTTTTCCTTCTGGGTAGATGCCCAGTACTGGAATTGCAGGATCAAATGAGAGATCTAGCTTGAGTTCTTTGAGGGTTCTCCATACTTCCTTCCAAAAAGGTTGTATTTGTTTGCAGTCCCACCAGCAGTGTAAAAGTGTTCCCTTCTCTCCACATCCATGCCAACATCTGCAGGTTTGAGATTTTGTGATGTGGGCCATTCTTACTGGGGTTAGATGGTATCTCAAGGTGGATTTGCATTTCTCTAATAATTAGGGACAATGAGCATTTTTTCATATGTTTGCTAGCCATTTGTCTAACTTCCATAGAGAAGGTTTTATTCATGTGTCTTGCCTATTGATATATGGGATTGTTGGCTTTTTTCAAATGGATTAATTTGAGTTCTCTACAGATCCTAGTTATTAAGCTTTTGTCTGATTCAAAATATGCAAATATATTTTCCCATTATGTAGGTTGTCTATTTGCTTTGGTTGTTGTCTCCTTAGCTGTACTGAAGCTTTTCAGTTTAATTAAGTCCCATTTGTTTATTTTTGTTGTTGTTACAATAGCCATGGCAGTCTTCTTCATGAAGTCTTTCCCCAGGCCAATATCTTCCAGTATTTTTCCCATACTTTCTTTGAGGATTTTTATTGTTTCATGGCTTAAATTTAAGTCTTTTATCCATCTTGAATCAGTTTTTGTGAGTGGGGAAAGATGTGGGTCCAGTTTCAGTCTTTTACATGTGGATATCCAGTTCTCCCAGCACCATTTATTGAATAGGGAGTCTTTCCCCCAAGGTATGTTCTTGTTTGGTTTATGGAAGATTTGGTGGTTATAAGATGTTAGTTTCATTTCCTGCTTTTCTATTTGATTCCAAATGTCTATGTCTCTATTTTTGTGCCAGTACCATGCTGTCTTGACCACTATGGCTTTGTAGTACAGCCTAAAATCTGTTATGCTGATGTCCCAGCTTTGTTTTTATTACTAAGAGTTGCCTTAGCTATATGCGGTGTTTTTTGGTTCCATAAAAAACACAAAGTCATTTTTTCCAAATCTTCAAAGTATGATGTTGGTATTTTCATAGGGATGGCATTGAATAGGTAGATTGCTTTGGGTAGAATAGACATTTTAACAATGTTGATTATTCCTAGCCATGAGCATGGTATGTTCTTCCATTTGTTAACATCCTCTGCTATTTCCTTTCTAAAGTTTTCATAATTTTCTTTATAGAGGTCCTTCATCTCCTTTGTTAGGTGTATTCCTAGGTATTTCATTTTCTTTGAAGCTATGGTGAAGGGAGTTGTTTACTTAATTGGCTGTTATTGGCATATACCAAGGCAACAGACTTGTGGACATTGATTTTATATCCTGAGACATTATTGAATTTTTTGATGACTTCCAGGAGTCTTGTGGTTGAGTCTTTGGGGTTCTCGATGTATAAGATCATATTGTCAGCAAAAAGGGAGAGCTTAACCTCCTCTGCTCCCATTTGGATGCCCTTTATTTCCTTGTCTTCCCTAATTGCATAGAACTTCCATCACTATGTTGAATAGTAATGGTGACAGAGGACAACCTTGTCTGGTTCCAGTTCGGAGAGAAAAAGCTTTCAGTTTAAGTGACATCACTTAAGATTCTCAGCAGCTCAGTGGTTATGGGACTGGCCACATACACAGAGGCAGGTGGTGTGAATCCAGCCTGGGCCTGCTAAACAACAATGACGACTTCAACAAAAAAAATAACGAGGGATTGTGGCACCTACAGTCCCAGCTACTTGGGAGGCTGAGGCAAGAGAATCGCATAAGCCCAAGAATTTGAGGTTGGTGTGAGCTGTGATGCCAGGGCACTCTACCAAGGGTGACATAGTGAGACTCTGTCTCAAAAAAAAAAAAAAAAAGATTCTGATGCTCCTGGACACACAATGCAGTTGATTAACACATGAACTTAGGGCCAGTCCCCAAGTGGAAGTCCTGCTTCCCAGAAAATTTTTCTCAGTCTTCAAATCATTGCTTCCTTATCTCTTTGCAGATTCTTTGTTCTAATTGGTCTGTAGGACCTGAAGCCCTTTTCAAAAACTTTGATATGATAAGGATGTCCTATGCAAAAATTGATTTGTCACTCCTCAGGGCTCCTGGTTCTGAAGGAAATTGTATGGGTGTTTCCCAGGTATTGACTAAGTAGTATTTTTAAATTGTTACTGGGATGTTTGCTCAATTTGCATGAACTGCTCTATGTTGAGGGAGTTTCCTTCTATTTCCAGAGTTTCCTGTGCTGGTGTAGATTCTTCCACATTGTCATAAGCCTTTGTTCAGTCCCCTAGCTATTTGGTGAGGGTGGGCTTTTCTCGGGGATGGCTATGTCAGGAAAGTGTTTGCAGGGGATTTTAAATGATGTGAGGCTCTTGTCTTGTTTCTTTACCTAGAGGATGGTCGTATGCATCATCAGCCACTTCAGCTGGGTATGAATTTCCCTCACAGCAGGGCAGTGTCATTTCTTACACTAAAATTACTTCATTCTAGAGGCAAAAGTTCTTATTCTAAGTTTCTCAAAATGCCCCTTCCTTGGACCAGTTTTTTTTTTCTTTTTTTTGAGACAAAGCCTCAAGCTGTCCCCCTGGATAGAGTGCTGTGGCATCACAGCTCACAGCAACCTCCATCTCCTGGGCTCAAGCAAGTCTCCTGCCTCAGCCTCCTAAGTAGCTGGGACCACAGGCGCTCACCACAACACCTGCCTATTTTTTGGTTGCAGCCATCATTGTCTTTGGCCGGCCCAGGCTGGATTTGAACCCAGGCACCCAGGCTGCCACCTTAGGTGTATGAGGCTGGTGCCTTAGCCATTTGAGCCATGGGCACTGAGCCCCTTGGACCAGTTTTAATGACAGTAGCTGAACTGCATGGCAGCAGCCCTCTGAGTATCAGGCATGTGAAAAACAAGGTTCATCTGAGGCAGAACAGCAGCCCACAGCCTGGCCAAGGGCCATCTCCACACCAAGCTCACAGTGAGTGTGGACTGCCAGCAGCACCAGCCCCTCTGTCTGGCCTTGGCAGAAGTTCTATAGTCACTGTAGAAATTTAGGGGAGGATCTTCAAATGCATCTCTATTTCCAGGGAGATTTCTTTATGATCAGACAAATGTGTCAACCCACTCAACCTGTGGGTTCAGCAGTTGACACATGCTGAACCTGTAGGCCAAAGTCTCAGCTATGAAGCAATCTCCTACATCCTGCAGACCTTTCAGGGATTTCAGCTGGAAGGGACAGATTTTCAGTGCCAACTGTGGCCAGAAGGTCCAAGAAGCTTTGGAGATAGACAGCATCACATTCGCACACCCTTCAGACACCACTGAAGCCAGCAGCACTCTAAGTGAAGTCTTATGCCGCTGTCGGAGCAACACTGTTATCAAATCGTAATCTGTAGAAAAAATAAACTGAGTTATATCTGGGGTAACTGATGCAGAAAGGGTTCATGGTAATGGAAGGATGGTGAAGTGAGTGATTCTAAGGGATTAAAGATAAGTATTTGTATGATCTTTTGATGTTACTGTTTTGTGATGACAAAAAAGGGCCTGCACCTGACAGGTAACATTGAAAGGTCCTTCTTGTCCATAGTCAGTTATATTTTTCTCATTTTGAAGTGTTAATTTTGATAGCTTTAAATGATAAGAAAATTATCTTTCCATTGAAAATTTAAAATCTATTAACATGCATTTGTCTTTGGTATTTTCTATGTGACAGAGATTATGTTCACATGCTTTTTTGTAAGTTTTGTGTATTCTCTTTATTCTGAATTGTAGGGGACCTGATTGACATGCTTTACTTCTATACTTATTTTCCAGAGAATTGTTTATCATATACATTTTAGATACCATTATTATTTATGATTTTGTTTGTTCTAATTGTTGATTTATAATTTTATCATTTATATATCAATTATCTGTTTTATAGGACTATTGCTTTTATTACACTATGATATTTCATGAAATAGGTTCTTTTATTTTTTTTAATAAGCTACTTTTGTACAGTTATCTAGGTTTTGAACAGATATTTCAAAAAGGGAGATATACAAATGACAAATAAGGACAAGACAGTGTTTAAAATCAGGGGAAATCACAGTCAGATATACTTTCCCACCAGGACTGCTGAGATGAAAAGACTGATTCTGAAACTCTTGAGCATTGATGGCATCTGTGAACATGGATCTGTGAACATCCACTGTGGAAAAGGCTTTTGGTGTCTTATTAAACTAAACACACATCTACCTTGTGTCCCAGCAGTTCCACTTCTAGAAATGAAAGCATATCATCACAAAGAGACATACATGTCTGCAGCAACTTTCTTCATAATAGGCAAAAAACAAGTGTCCATCAGCAAGAACAGATAAACTTTCAGATATTTATAGATTGGAACTCTCATTACTCAACATTAGAAAGGAAATGAAAGGATCAGATGCAGTAACGTGGATGAACCTTAAAAACATGTTGCTGAGTAAAAGTGACCTTACTCTGAAGAGACATAGCATACTTTAATTTACACAAAGTTCTGCAACAGTCACATTGATCTCTGGTTAAAAGAAGAATCAGAGCTGTGATTACCTTCAGAGTAGTGAAGCAGGTGGGATGGAAATTGGGACATGCCCTAAAGGAATTTCCTGGGGTTCTTTCTATTATTTTATATATTGATCGTAGTTTATCACAATTGCAAATAATATTAATACCCTTAAGATTTGTGCATTCCACTATATGTAATTTTTACCTAAAAAGTTAACAATCATAAGCAAATATTGAGAAGGCATTTGAAATGTTTAAGAGGAAAGTGTACTGATATTTGAAAGTTACTTTGAATTGCACTGAAAATAAGATTTATAGATAACAAGATTGATGGAAAGATCTAGATACATGTTATGCACAGGAGAAAACAAATGTAACAAAATGTTATCAATTTTGGAACCTACATGGTGATTATGTGGGTGTTCACTACTCAGTTCTTTCAGCTTTTCTGTATACTTAAAATTTTCTAAAATAAAAACATTGAGAAACACTTTTGGTCATCTCCTGTGAGGTCTAATACCCAGTGGGGTTTCTTTCCAGAGGGGCATTTTCATCATCTTAATTTCCTTTCAGAGGCACCTGTTGTCACTCACTCAGTGTCCCCAATTGGCCAGGCATAGAATTTACAGTCAAACGGTAAATGTGATTTGACTTCTGCAAATCACAAAGAGCAACTGAAACTCGAGATTAGAGTGGTGTGTGTGCGTGTGTTCACGGCATCTAAGTAAACAGGTAATAATAACTGTACTGATGAAAGCTCCCCCAGGGAAAGGTTCGCTAAACACTGATTCTTTAGCAGAGTTAACTATTCTTCTCTACACATAGCAGCCTGAGTGCAATATAGTTGCAATGCCCCCAACACCTTCTAGTGCTTTCTTTCACACTGCAATAAAATCCAAAGTGTTCATCTTGACCTGCTTCCCCGGACCTGCTGTAATGGTGCTGGCCTCACTCATGTGTTCTGCTGGGCTCCCTAAGCCTCAGCCACAGGGTCGTCTTGTCAACTTGACCCCACCCAAGACGGCCTCATCTTGGAGCTTTGTACCCATTGTTCCTCCCCCAGGCAGTCTGTTCTCACAGACTACAGCTGCCCCCACAATGCCTGGCTAGGTTTTCTATTTTTAGTAGAGACAAGTTCTCACTCTTCCTCAGGCTGGTCTTGAACTCTTGAGCTCAAGAGATCCCCTTGCCTTGTGGTATTACAGGTGTGACCCATTGAGCCTGGCCCAACAACCTGGGGAGAAAGCTGACCAGCACTTGTGAAGCTTGAAGATACTGAAAAGACTCAGAACCAGAACTGAATATGGTGGTGTTGGAATGAACAGACCAGGAATTTAAAACAACTGTGATTACTACACTAAGGGCTCTATTGGATAAAGTATACAACATGCAAAAACAGAAGGGCATTGTAAGCAGAGAGATGGAAATTCTGAGAACAAATAACAGAACCTGAGGATGCCTTAACTGGGCATACGCTGGCAAACTGAATATAGCCAAGGAAAGAATCTCTGAGCTTGAGGGAATCTCAATAAAAACTTTCAAACTGAAAATCAAAGAGAAAAAAAACACTGAAAAAATATGAGAACACAATACCCAAGAACTGTGGAACAGCTCTAAAATGAGCAACCTTGTAAAGGAGACTAGGGAGAAGGAACAGAAGCAATAATATTACAATATGACCAAGAATTTCTCCAAGTTAGTGTTAGATACCAAACACAGACAGCACGTTCAGAAAACACCGTGCATTTTGGACAAATACTTTTAAAAAAAAACTCTTATACCTATGTATATCATTTTTAAACTACAGAAAATAAAAAATAAGAAATTAAGTGAAATTTTACTTAAATTTACTTAAATTAGGTGAAATTAAGAAGTAAGTGAAAATAAAACAAAAACATTTTCTTATTCTTCGTCAATCTAGAAGATAACAGTTTGTTAATAATATCGACAAAGTATTTTATGCATGTTTATATATATATACATATATATGCTTCAGTATAAGTAAAACGACTGACAGCAACAATGCAAGGGCTAGAAGTGGGGACTGGGGTCATTTCTATTATTAGGCACTTGCACTACCAGCAATGCAGTATAATAAGCAGAGCAATGTTGTTTGAAAGTGGACTGGCATTTGCTATAAATGTATATTGCAAACTCTAGAGCAGTGTTTTTCAAGCTTTTTTATCTCACGGCATACTTGAATCTATAGTAAAACTTCCGTAGCACATTTAAATTATGTTGATCAAAAAAAAAAAAAGAGTAAAAAGTATATACTTACTGTGCTTTGAACTTCTTTTGAAAATAATTTAATTAATGAATTTTAAAAATTTTCATGGTACACCTAAGATCCTCTTACCACACACTGGGTGAAAATCACTGCTCTAGAGTAACATTAAAAATAATAAAACAAAAAGTATAACTAACACATGAGTGAAGAAGAGGCAAAGAAACCACACCAGAAGGAGAGTTTCATTCGTTACACAAGGAGGACAGTTTTATTGGTTATTTTGCATAATGTGCAAAAGTTCTAAATGTTCATAATATTCTGAATATTCAAAAGACAAGATTTATCAATCACACATATTATAAATTTTGTTAATACTTATTTAGAAAGAATCAAAATTGTTTTAAAAGAGTGATTTAATGCACTGTTTTTCTGAAAATTCTAGAACAGTGATTCTCAACCTTCCTAATGCTGTAATGTATTTTCATTGTTACAAAGGGGTCGTGAAGCATGGGTTGAGAACCACTGTTCTAGAAGTTTCATTACTAAGCTAAATATTCTTAGTAAAGCATCACAAGAATGGAGAAGCAAGAATCTAACATACTCAACTCTAATCTGAAGGCAGCAGATGACTTAATACATGGAATGAGGGAGCAAGAACAGAGGAGAGGTAGGAGATGCGGATTACAGTGTATGGCACACCTTTTGGAGGCGGGACACAATTATAAGAGGGACTTCACCTAAGAAAAGCAATCAGTGTAACCTAATTCTTTGTACCCTCAATGAATCTCAAACCATTAAAAAAAAAAAATGCAAAGGGGCCAGCATGGTGTCTCATGCCTATAATCCTAGCACTGTAGGAGACCAAGGCCAGGGCCCGTGGATGGCCTGAGCTCACAGGTTCAAGACCAACCTGAGCAAGAGTGAGACCTCAGCTCTAAAACTGGCCAGGCTTTGTGGCAGGCACCTGTAGTCCCAGCTACTCAAGAGGCTGAGGCAAGAGAATTGCTTGACCCAAAATTTGAGGTTGCTGTCAGCTATGATGCCATAGCACTCTACCCGAGATGACAAGCGAGATTCTGTAACAAAAGAAAAAAAAATTCTTGAATGACTAAACTAAGTTTATAGTGTGACAGCAATCAAAGCATGTTCACTAATTCTTTTTATCTAAAGCACAGGTGGCAATACCCATAGAAAACTGGCTGAAATATCTTTGAAATGTTCAGAGATTAGAAAAATATAAAAAGGCATATTGTAAAAACTTTCAAAGGGACTAAAGCAATTCTGTTACATAAAAATAAGAATAGATTTTACATATAGGCAAGAAATGAATATAAAGTTTAAATAAATACATTAGCCTAATAACAAGTTACGTTTAGATGAATAAGTTTTCAGCAAATTGGTTTGCTCCTAATGTGGACACAATATGAAATCAATAAAGGCTTATAGAATTCTAGTAAAATTCAGAGAGGGATTTAGGCTGAATTGCTGTTGTTATTCCTATATTGAGAAAATTTACCATGATTCAAAATCCTTTACATCATAATTTGAGAGATATACAACCTAAAATTGTGGGATTTTATCCAATTATGTGTACTGAATGAGATTTTGCTGACATAAAAATTGGAACAGTGAAAATTACTATTGCTACAGGGTAGAATTTGGCAATTAGCCTAAAAATAGCTTCACAACAAACAGAGAAATAAGCTCAATGTAAGAAACATATTTATCTCCTGAGCACTATAAGAAGTAAAGATTTTTAAGAAGTGACTTTTTTACATTGGTGAGGTTATAATCGGGTGAGGGAAAAGGGATAGAGTGAAAGTGGAGGTGCACAAACGTAGGAATGCAGCTTGAATGAAACTAGCCCTAGTGCATACAATAATATATAACACATAAAAAGTGCAATGGGAATCCAAGAAAGGTGTGAAAACATTCTGATACTGACTTTGTGGTCTCCCAAAGGTCACCATCCATACATGGGGAAGGGAGAAATTGTAGCTAAGTGTACCTTTACTTACCAAATAATTATTACAACATTTTATGAAATATTTACAAAATATTTCTCTGTGTATTGATACATAAATATAAGATATATAAAATACAATATAATACAAAATATAATATGAGTTTCTGATTTTTCCTATGTATGGCAACCTTTGGGATACCTACTATGGCCAAAGAGTGAAAATGTCTTGAATTGCACAGTGAAGAATCTGGACATTTTAATGAAGTAGGATAACTTGAAATAGAAAGTATTTTAAGCAAAGTGTAAGATTTAATACACATTCTGGTTCTACATAAAAAAGAAAGGGAGCATAGAGATAAGAGGTCAATTGATGGCTCGGCGCCTATAGCTCAACCGGCTAAGGCCCCAGCCACGTACACCTAAGGTGACGGGTTCGAATCCCCAGCCCGGACCCGCCAAACAACAATGACGGCTGCAACCAAAAAATGGCCGGGCGTTGTGGCGGGCGCCTGTGGTCCCAGCTACTTGGGAGGCTGAGGCAGGAGACTCGCTTGAGCCCAGGAGTTGGAGGTTGCTGTGAGCTGTAATGCCACGGCACTCTACCCAGGGGGACAGCTTGAGGCTCTGTCTCAAAAAAAAAAAAAAAAAAAAAAAAAAAGAGGTCAATTGATTAAAAATGTGTAATATTTTACCTACCTAAACTTATGGGGAAAGAGGAGGAGAATTTGCAGGGGGTTATTAATATGTATAAAATGTGTCCAGGTGTACTGGCTCATGCCTATAATGCTACACTCTGGGAGGTGGAGTGGGTGGATTGTTTGAGGTCAGGAGCCTGAGGAAGACCCCCTCTACCGAAAATAGGGCACCTATAGTCTCAGCTACTCAGGAGGATGAGGCAAGAGTTTGAGGTTACTATGAGCTATGACACCATGGCACTTTATCCAGGGCAAAGTGATACAGGACAGGTGGCGCCCCAGCCAGCTCAGCCCACCTGGGCTGGAGGACCTGCCGCCTCCACCTTAGGGCGGGAGCGACAGAGAGACCAGCAGGCCAGAGCGTAGGCAAGGTGGGGAGCCTCCCTCCCCCAATGGAGGCTCCAGTAACAAAAGGGACAGGACAACTGCTGAGGAGACCCCGGCACCTTAGTGTCTCCTTCCCCTTTACACTTACTACTAAATATGGAATCCCCATTTCCTATGCCTAGGTCAATTTCATGTAAGTTTCCTAGGCCTCAGCTCTGTGAATGGACTGTGTCCGTTCATTAGTACATTCATTCACCTTGCCCCAGCAGAAGGAACTATGTCCATTCATTTCCTGGCCCCATATAGAAGGAATCCATGCACTTATATACCGCTAAACAGAGAGAGATGAAAAGAGAAAAACAGAGAGAGCTTTTCTCTCCCTACCAGGAACTTTAGTGTTTTTGTATTCTTTTCTGTAGATAAATTCTGCCTTGCCACTGATCTGTGGTCCGCGGATTTATTCTTCAAATCACCAAGACCAAGAACCTGAAAGTCTGGTATCAAAAGGACTGAGACTCTCTGTCTTACAAAAATATATGTGTGTGTGTGTATTTTGTGTATGTATATGTATACACACACATACCAAGTATGATGAAGTATGCTTAAAATGTTATCATAGATTAAAAAGTCTTCATGAGAGAGAAAAGATAAATAAATGTTGAGTAAAAATATAATAAACCGCATCTCAAACGCTTTGCCAAGTCCTCAAGAAAAAATCCTCAGCATTCCAAAAGCATAAAGGAAACTAAAAATGTAACAATGAATTGTGCTGAAGCTACAATTGTCTCCTGGGCCTCTGTTGATGGCTGAACCATGAAGGTTGGCTTAATAGCTGCAGAGGTCAGGAGACAAATTTTCAACTCTGCAAATTAAATATTAACCCTTAGAATCTCCTGAAAATTTAGACCTTTTCACTCAGTGAAACAGTGAACCTAAAAATATCTTCCCAAGAGACACACAGATGTTCGGGAATCTGTCTGCTATGTGTGAAAAATAAAAACCCTTCTCTAAAACTTTCTCCACAGACTTGCCACATATGGATTTGAAATTGAAATTATGTATTACCTACGTGTTCTAGGATTCCCCAAGGTATGAAATTAGCCTGTAGTGATGCTGGATTCTAAATGCCCAGAGCACCCAGCTGAAACAAAATCAAATCCTTTTTGCAGCGTATGATTTCCCATTACAATGCAATACTCAGATTGCAGCAGATAAAATCCTGCTCATTATAAGTCCACAACCTAAAATTACCAACTACAGGACAATGGCATCTTCAGAGTGCAGAGAATAACTATCCGACACCCTGGAATCTCACAGAGAGCCATGCTATGAGCCAAGAAAGAGAGCACAGTAAATGCCAGTCCCCAGACACACCAGTGTCACAAGGAAAGCAGTCAGTGCCGTGCAAGTTGCAAGTGAGCCTCTCTGCCTGAGGAAAGCTCCCTGTGACCCCACTGGCAGTACACGTGGGGTCCTGCTAACACCACTAGAAGAGTTATTCTGGGGGGGAAATGGCGGATTAGAAGAGAGCCCACCCTCCTAAGGAAAGAAGAGCAGGAAGGAAACAGGTGCCTATCTGGAGGCAACTATCCTCAGAAGAAACATTGTGAAAACACAAGGCAGCAGTGTGGGGAGAAAAACAAAAGGTGATGGGCTATACATTTGGTAACAGCAGACCACACATGGGGAAGATTAGCAGGACAGAGTGGTAGGTGCTCATTCTGCTGGGCTGAGGCATGGCAGGGCTCTCTCCACTGCCACAAATCAGGGACCTGGCTGGCATCTGTGCAGAGTCATTGCCCCAGACAACAGGTGTGGTGGGGTACAGGCAGCAGCTTAAGCCATCCTGAGCTCTCGGGTGCATGGCTCCGGGTCAGCATGGAACTCATCTTTGCAGCTGCGTCTGTCACATTTCCTCCATCGGTGGCAGAGAATAGACCAATGGGAGGCTCTTCTATGCTGAACCAAGTGACTGGAAGCCAAGTGTCCCTCCCCAACAGCACCACAGGATCCGAGCACATGGACTCCCTCCTGAGGGGCTTTGAACAATTGTTTCAGTGGGCCCTGCGAGTTGCAGGGAGAATGCCCTGGTCCCTGAGCGTCTAGAACTGACCTCCACCCATGCACTTGGCACCCACTCTGCAAGCCTCTGGAACAGCACTCCACCTACTTGGACCCTGCTCTGGCCTCCAGATCCCAATGTCTGCTTAGCCCTTCCTTGCCCTACAGGTCAGATCTGGCTACCTTCTGGCCCTGCTCCTGGCTCTGAGACCCTGCTCAGAGGCCTGCTTCTGATTCCTCCCCAGTCTCAGATCTGAGACTCTCACACCAAAGCCGGAATCTCCGCTTTTGTGTCCCCAGGGCTGCTGCCAGGCCCAGCGCACCAGTGGGAGATTCTAGTACTGCACCTGGGCCCCAAAGCCCCACTCTGGATCCTACACCACTGCCACAGGAACTGCTCCAATATCCCACTAGGGCCCTCCCCCCAGCCTTGAGCTGCCAGTACCCCAGGACCTAGTTTAAGCAAATACCCCATATCCCAGGAACTCTCAACCACTGCCTGGATAGCCTCACCCAGCAAGTGGGAACACCCTGGACATAGCAATCCCTACAACATCAACCTCAGTGGAGAGGGTCTTACCCAGCTTCCAGCTCAGACTTCTTCAAACTATCTGTTGAAGAACACGCAGCACAGACAGCAGCAGCAGGCAGCACGGAGGCGGCCACAAGGTGCACACAGCGCAGTGGGAAAGCAGAGAGAGAAATTCCACCACAGACCAACACCAAAAGCAGGCAGATATAGCCATTTACTCATCATACCAATAAACTTTAAATCAGCAATGGTAAAAAAAGACAAAAATGGCCAGTATATAGTGGTAATTGAAGCAATTCACAAGAAGGCATAACAATCCTAAATACATATGCACCTAAAACGGGGGGCTCCCAGATACATAAAATGAATTCCTCTAAGCATGCAAATAAGTAGTAGCATTGTAATCCCAAGGGACTTTGACACCCACTGTCAAAGCTGTACAAATCATCAAAGCATAAAATAAAGATACACTGGACCTAAATGGGAATATAGAACTAATGGTACTAACAGACATTCACAGAATATTTACCCCCAAACTATAGAATACACATTCTTGTCATAAGTAGATGGAACATTTGCCAAGAATGATCATATTTTAGGCCATAAAACTTGTTTCAACAAATTCAAAAAAAAAAAAGAAATCATGCCATGTACCTTCTCAGATCACAGTGAAATAAACTAGAAATCAGATCCAGGTGAAACACTCAACTTTACAGAAAGTCTCAGGAGTTAAGCAACCTGCTGCTGAAAAATTACTGAGTTAAAAATGAAATTAATTTTATTGAACTGAATGACAAAGGGGACAAAAGCCACCAACATCTATGGCATTCTGCAAAACCAGCCCTGAGGGGGAGATTCATAATCTTAAATGCTTATATCAAAATGACAGAAAGGGGCAGCACCTGTGGCTCAGTGGGTAAGGCACTGGCCCCATATACTGAGGGTGGTGGGTTCAAACCTAGCCCAGGCCAAACTGCAACAAAAAAATAGCCAGGCGTCATGACAGGCACCTGTAGTCCCAGCTACTCAGGAGGCTGAGGCAAGAGAATCGCCTATACCCAAGAGTTGGAGGTTGCTGTGAGCTGTGACACCATAGCACTCTACCAAGGGTGACAAAGTGAGACTCTGTGTCTACAAAAAAAAAAAGACAGAAAGATCTCAAATCAATAATCTAATGATGTCTCCAGGAACAAGAAAAAGAAAAATCAAATCGAAAGCCAGCAGGAGAAATAACTAAGGTCAGCGCAGAACTAAACAAAATGGAAAACAAGAAAATAATGCAAAGGCTCAATGAAACAGGAAGTTGGTTCTTTGAAAAGATAAACAAAATTGATAGACCTCTGCTGGCTGATTAGTCAGGAATGTAAGAGAAAGGAGCCAAGAGAAAGTAAGTTCAATCAGAAATGAAAAAGGATATATTCTAATGGGTACCATAGTAATACAAAATATCATCTGTTACTGCTGGGGTAATAAACTTAAAAACATAGAGGAAATGAAGAAATTCCTGGAAACACACAACCTCTCAAGACTCAATCAAGAAGAAATAGAGCTCCTACACAGACCAATAATGAGCAATGAGATGGAAACAGTAATAAAAAATCTTCCAAGAACAAACCCTGGACTAGATGGATTTACAGCTGAATTTTATCAGACCCGCAAAGAAGAATTGGTACCCACAGTGCAAGAACTATTTCATAACATTGAGAAGGAGACAATCCAGTGTTACCTTGACACTGAAGTCAAGAGAGGACACAACAACAAAAAAAGAAAACCACACACCAATATCCCTTATGAATACAGTTACAAAAATCCTTGATAAAATACTAGAAAACCAAATTCAACAGCATATCAAAAAAAAACCATCATGACCATGTGGGCATCATTCCAGGGTTGCAAGGATGATTTAATGTGAATCATTTATCATTAATAAATGTGATTCACACACAAACAAAAGCAAAAACAAAGACCATATGATCATCTCAATAGATGCAGAAAAAGCATTCAATAAAATTCCACATCTTTTCATGATAAAACCCTCAACAGACCAGGCACAAAAGAAACATATCTCAAGATTATAAAAGCCATACATGACAAACCACAGCCAACATCATACTGAATGAGGAAAAGATTAAAGTATTTCCACTAAGAATTGGGAGAAGACAAGTGTGCCCACTGTCACCACTTCTATTCAACAAAGTACTTCAAAGTACCTCCTGGCCAGAGTAATCAGGCAAGAGAAAGAAATAAAATGTATCCATATTGCTAAGGAGGAAGCCAAAATATCACTCTTTGCTGTCAGTATGATCTTATATCTACAAAATCCTGAAGACTCCACCAGAAACTCCTAGAATTGATAAATAAGCTCAGCAAAATCTCAGATTACAAAATCATTGTACACAAAACAATAGCATTACTATACATGAGTAACAATCATGCTGAGAGCCAAATCAAGTACTCAATATGTGTTTGTAAGCCATGTGTTTATCATCTTCAGATCTTTAATCATGAAATCATGAAATGCAAATCAAATCCACTTTGAGATATCGCCTAACCCCAGTAAGATTAGCCCACATCACAAAATCCCAAAACTGCAGATGTTGGGATGGATGTGGAGAGAAAGGAACACTTCTACACTGCTGGTGGGACTGCAAACTAATACAGCCCTTTTGGAAAGAAGTTTGGAGAATTCTCAAGGAACTAAAAGTTGATCTACCATTTGATCCTGCACTATCATTACTAGGTATCCACCCAGATGAACAAAAATAATTTTACAACAAAGACATTTGTGCCAGAATGTTTATTGCAGCCCAATTCCAATAGTTGAGTCATGGAAGCCACCTAAATGGCCAGCAACCCATGAACAGATTAACAAATTGTGGTATATATACACCATGGAATGCTATGCAGCCATAAAAAGAGGGAGACTTTACATCTTTTATATTTACCTGGATGGAACTGGAACATATTCTTCTTAGTAAAACATCTCAAGAATGGAAAAAAAAATACTTCCAATGTACTCAATACTATTATGAAAACCAATATAGATACACTTACATATTTAAATGAATGATAAAACACAAACTTCAGAAAGAAGAAGGGAAGAAGAGGGAGAAGGGAGGGGCAAGGGGAGAACAAGTGGACGGAGGGTGTTTGGTGGGATCTCACCTAATGTGCACAAGTACTAATTATTAATATTTCTACTTATGTGTCCACTGCAGTAAGATAAGAAAAAGAATATCAGGTATAAATATAGAATAGAAAGACTGGATGGAAGAAATTATTTAATTTATTAACTGTTAAATTAATAACTAAGTACTTATTAATTCTAGAAAAGTAAATAAACAGTAGAGCAGTCAGGTAAAACCTTAGTAAAGTAATTAAAACTAACCTCAATAAGGGGAAAGGTATCACATGTATCTTTGAGACACAGACATCACTCAAGCAGTGTTCTAGGGAAAACATGCTTAACCTAAATCTAATTGTAAGAAAATACCAGACAAACTCAAACTGTGGTGCGCTCTAAATAAACTGTCCTGCTTTTCTTCAAAGGTATGAATGGCATGGAAAGCAAAATATTCCCAGTTAAAATTATACTGAAGAGCTACTACAACTAGACATAACACACGATTTTGAACTGGAAAAAATATTGCTATAAAGGAAAAATTATTGATACAAGTGTAAGATTGAAACATATTCTATATTTTAAATGAAAGTGTTATGTAAATATTATTTCCTGAAGTTTGTAACTATACTATAAGTATTTAAAAGGATTTTATTGTTCTTTGGAAATACACATTGAATTTTTATTGAATGGAGGTATACAATATATGCAGGAAAGAACAAAACTAGGAAACTAAAACTGAACACTCACTGGAGTTTGGACAGAGCAAAGAAATATTCAACACCTGACCAGCCAAAGCATAGATAGCCCATTGAACACCAGTCACTCCAGAAACAGCCTAGAGCGCGGTGCCTGTGGCTCAGAGGGGTAGGGCGCCAGTCCCATATGCCGGAGGTGGCCAGTTTAAACCAAGCCCCAGCCAAAAATGGCAAAAACAAAAAAAAGAAAAGAAAAAGAAAAAGAAAGAGCCTAGAAAGTTCAGGACTAAATACTCAGGCCTGAACGATCTTGAGTGTACGGTTACTGTAAACCTGCCCTGACAGAGCTTTCTAAAAGCTTTAAAGGAACCCGCTAATCCAAGAGAAGCTTAATTACCTGTCAAAACAAAATTCAATACTCTCAGAAAGACAAAAAAAATCCAGACATTAACAAAGTGACATTCATGGTGTATAGTGTTTAGTTTTAAAAAACACCTAATGTGAAGAAGCAGGAAACTAGTCCCGACAACCAGAAAAATAAATCAGTGAATAAAAACAGACCCAGAAATGACAGAGATAATGTGCTTGATAGATAAGGACTTTAAAACAACTATTATATAAGGGCTTTAAAGGAAAACATAAAGGTAATAGAAAGCAAAGTAGAATAAAAATTAACCTCATGGAACCCAAAGAAGATGATGTATGTAAGGACTAAGTGCTAAGATCCTGCAAGAGACTTGCGTGCCTGGGGACACAGGATTCACATTGTAGATGAGAGACATTTATTTCTCTAAGGAAAGGAGATGTAATGAATGATAGCACAAAAATGTAATTGTAGATAAGAAATAGCAAGGGGTTCTATGTCAGATGGCTTTGTTCTGAGTATTAGAAATTTTGTGGGGAAAATCAGAAAAAATTGATTGGAATTAAGAGAAATAAAGTGATACAAGGCCTTGGAAGCAAATTATAGGACAAAACTTTAAAATGTATAGGATGGTTTTAGAAATACAAACTATGTTAAACTATTACTTTCTAATGACAAAAACAATGCAATATGTCTTTTTGTGTCATAGCCTTAAGATTGAAAGGTCAATGTGATGCAAGATTAGTCCATAGACAAAAAAAAACCAAGGTACACAGAAAGACCTCAGGATGTAAATGATATAATTGGATAACAGAAAGAGATCAAGTTTCTAGAGATTATAGAAATGGCAGAGTTGATTCAAGGGAATTGGGGTGATGGTGACAAGAAAGAGTTGACTGCTGAAGAGGAAAACACCCTGAGAAGAGGCAATGCCTGGTCTCTTGCATTGAATTAGAACTTAAATAAAGTTTAATTAAAGTAATAAAATAATAAAGCTGATCAAAAAAGTCATATGTATGCACACATCCTGAGACAAAGTAGAGGCTGATGAGCAGTTTTGAGGCCTTTCTGCTGGTTGGCTGGTTGAGGAGAAAGCATGGTAAGCTCTGTCACACCATTTGCTCTCTCGGAAGGAGGTGTGGGAAGAGGTCCTTACTGAGGCGGGAGACACACAAGCTCTGTGTCTGCCCTCGGGAGGCACGGTAACAGAAGGATGACTCCCCCAGCCCTCACTTCTCCAGCCTGCCATACTTGTACAGAAAACCCATCAGGAGACATTTTTCCCTTAGCTTATGGTTTAATTTCCTGGCACAATTTAAAATATTCTTGAAAGGAGTATTCATTCAACCTGATTCTTCATTCCTTTTATGGAGGTGATGAATTTATCAGATATTATTCCTGAATGCAGTTTTAATAAAAAGAAAGGGGGGAAACAGGAGGTCACACAGATAGCTCCAATCAGAAGGTAGGGCCGCGAGTGGAAGCTGGGGACGTGGAGCTCTTGATTGTGACTGAGATCAGCCCCACATGCCACACCTCACAGAGGTGCCTGGCTCTCAAACAAGGTGTGGCCCAGCATTCCGGGATGAGTCCAGGCAGAGATTTTTCCTGAACCCCTGTCAAATTTACTGCTCAAGAAATTTGAGTTTAGGCCAAATCTACTAAAAGGAAAAATTTCACATGTGGCAACCTTGGGTTCCCCCTTTCTCAGGGATTGGCCACAGAAGACCAAATGGAAAATATTGTTATATATAATCTCTGGGTGTGTCTGAGGAGGTGTCTGGGGGCAGGGTGGGAAAGTGAAGGGGAATGGTGCTATTTGGCTGTCTGTATCCAGGTAGTTAATCCCTTTCTTTGAACAAATCAAAATGATTTGACAGCCACAATAAAAACTAGATTCTGTCTTAGAACTGAAAAACAAATGAATGTAAACTTTTTTATATTTCTGCTTGAATATATAGGTACCAACTGTTCTTTATTTCCCTTTCTATGTGATTTTAAAACATATACATATATATAAATAAAGCAACAGAAATTTTAAGCTTCTCTGTCATCCTGGGTCACACAACAATCAGAGGGAAGAGCCAAGTCTCAGAAGAATCTTGACCTTTATCTGTTGCTCAGAACTCTGAAGCTCACTCCACACTTGTAGGGGCAGGCTGTTCCTCCTCATTGCAGCCTAGACCTGTATCTTTGCAAGACAACTATAATTAGGGTTAGAGGGGAACCACATAAAGATGAGTAGGTATTGGGAATATGTGGTATGCAATTCCCTAGCTTATTGATTTTCATAAAGTATTTTGATCTCGACTTCAATTGTGTTCAACATTACCATTTATTGTGCTATTACAATGCTTCAGACTCTGAAATGCTAGAATAAGGAAAGCCAAAGATCCTCTTCTTCAGAAAAAAACAAATAAGAAAATTGCCAGATTAAAAAAAAAGAAAAGAAAATTGCCAGAATTAACATTTTCAGAACTCTGGAAATTAGCCAAAGTCTTCTAACAATCTAGAGAAGAGTAATTAAAGAGAAAATGCTGAATCTCAGTAAGAACAGTAAGCTATGTGGCATTTTATTCATTTATTTATTTATTTTATGGTTTTTTGAGACAGAGTCTCACTATGTCACCCTCAGTAGAGTACTTTGGTGTCACAGCTCACAGTAACCTCAAACTCTTAGGCCCAAATGATTTTCTTGCCTCAGCCTCCCAAGTAGCTGGGACTACAGGTGCCCACAAGAAGGCCCAGCTATTTTTTTATTGCAGTTGTCATTGTTGTTTAGCAGGCCCGGCAGGGTTGGAACCCACCCACCTTGGTGTATGTGGCTTGTGCCCTAACCACTGAGCTACAGGCACTGAGCCACTTGTGGCATTTTAATATTCCCCATTCCCAGGACCTCTTGCCCCAGGTCTTTAACAGACTTAAAAACTCACAACCTGCAATCACAGTGCAAACCAGCAGCTGGCACCAGGGGCTGGGAGCTCCTTCAAAGCTGATTTTCAATATTATTGTCAATACTTGACTTGCCTCGTAGTTCCTGGAAAGATCCTGCTCCCAGGCCTATCTTGATTTTACCTGACTAGAGGCTTGCTTGGTGCCAAGAATCTTTTCTCCAGGGATGTTTGTCAGAAGTAATCAGCCTGGCTCGGCACATGTGGCTCAAGTGGCTAAGGTAACAGCCATGTACACCCAAGGTGGCGGGTTCGAATCCAGCCTGGCCTGCCAAACAACAATGATGGCTGCAACCAAAAAATGGCCAGGCATTGTGGTAGGCGCCTGTGGTCCCAGCTACTTGGGAGGCAGAGGCAGAAGACTCGCTTGAGCCCAGGAGTTGGAGGTTGCTATGAGCTGAGATGCCATGGCATTCTACCCAGGGGGACAGCTTGAGGCTCCTGTCTAAAAAAAAAAAAAAAAAAGAAGTAATCAGCCAATCCCTTAACATTGAGGATGTCTGAGGCAGTAGGCAATATTTGAGGTAAATAGTGACATGACCAAAGAGATTGAAAGAAAAATCTGGGAAATGTCTATAGGGGCTTTGAAAAGCTCCAACAAATTTCAGGGAAACCAGAAGGCCATGCACATGACCAGGGCCATGTACATATATAAAATAAATTTACCCAGTCTGAAGAGTGGAAAAAAAAAAATGAAGAAAAAGTAACAAAGCCTCAAAGAACTGTGATACAATATCCAGCATACCAACATACACACAAAGGGAGTTCCAGAAAAAGAGAAGGTGCAAAAGGGGTATCTGGAAAAATAATGACTCAAATTTTTAGAAAATATTAATCTACATATCTGAGAAACTCAACAATCTTCAAGATGAGCTGAACAAGAAAGAGACCAAATCTCTACCAAAAAATAGGAAAATTAGTGGGGAAATATTGGCCAGCACCTGCAGTCTCAGCTACTCAGGAGGCTGAAGCAGGAGAATCACTTGAGCCAGGAGTTTGAGGTTTCTGTGAGCTATGATGATGCCACTGAACTCTAGCTTGGGTGATAGGTCCAGACATGATCTCACCCTCTCAGAACCCAAAATCCACATGACATCACCCTGAATGATAAAAGACTAGATGCTTTTATCCTCAGTTCAGTAACAAAACAAGGATGCCAATTTTGGCCACTTCTATTTAACATTGTCATAGAGGTTCTAATAAAGGTAATTTAGAAAAAGAAATAAAGACCACTAGGCTGAAAAAGAAGAAGTAAAACTATTTCTATCTTCAGACAGCATAATGTATAGAATATCCTGAAGAATTTTCTAAAAAAGCAATTGGAACTAATTAATTAGTTCAGCAAAGTCACAGAAAACAAAATCAATACACACACATCAATTGTATTTGCAATAAACTATTAAAAATAAAATTAAGAAAACAAATCCATTTAAAATACTGTCACAAGTGATAAAATATTTGGACACAAATTTAACAAAAGAAGTGCCATGGGCTCGGCGCCTGTGGCTCAAGCGGCTAAGGCGCCAGCCACACACATCTAAGGTGGCGGGTTCGAATCCCCAGCCCGGGCCTGCCAAACAACAATG
>NW_003852440.1:10667276-10669506 GCF_000181295.1 Otolemur garnettii | reverse complement strand
AAAAAAAAAAAAAGAAGTGCCATGCTTCTATAGAGTAACTTCCCACAGGGAGTACTTTGAAGGTGACCGTAGTGATATTCAGCAATGAGGTATGTAGCACTTTTTCTAGGATAAGTTCACAAACTTAATTGTCATACCTTGTGTGCTAACACTACAAAAAAATGTTGAAATAAATTTAAAAAGATCTCAATATGTGGTAAAATATCCCACATTCCACTAATCAGAAGAGGTAGTATTGTTAAGATAGAAATACTTCTAAAACTGATCTACAGATTAAGTGCAATTTTACCAGATTTACCAGAATCCTAGATGACTTCTTTATAGAACTGATAAGCTGATTCTAAAATTCATATGAAATTACAAATGATCCATCATTGCCAAAGAAGTCTTGAAAAGAGATAAAGTGGGAAGATTCATACTTCATGATTTCAAAACTTACTTACAAAACAATGGTAGTCAGCACACTGTGATACCAGGAGGAAGGCAGACATACTGTAGGTCAGTGTGATGGAGCATGGAGTCCTTGACCCGGCCCAGGCCTGCCAAACAACAATGACAACTGCAACAAAAAATAGTCGGGCATTGTGGCAGGTGACTGCAGTCCCAGGTACTTGGGAGGCTGAGGCAAGAGAATCACATAAGCACAAGAGTTTGAGGGGTGGTGCCTGTGGCTCAAAGGAGTAGGGTGCCGGCCCCATACACTAGAGGTGGCAGGTTCAAACCCAGCCCTAGCCAAAAATAGTAAGAAAAAAAAAAAGAATTTGAGGTTCCTGTGAGCTCTGATGCCATAGCACTCTACCTAAGGCAACATAGTGACACTCTGTCTCAAAAAAAAAAAAAAAAGAAGAAGAAGAAGAAGCTGGATTCTTAACTGACAGTATACAGAAAAATTCACTCCCTAAATAGAAGAGCTGAAACTGAAACCCCATGAAGAGAACACAGGGGTAGATCTTTATTACCTCAGATGTGACAACTTTCTCTTTGATGAAACCCCCAAAACACAAGCAACAACAATAAATAAATACATAAGACCACAAAAAGGTAACACTTTTGTGCATCAAAGAACACTATTAAAGAAAAGCAGCCAGGCTTGGTTAAAGTGCCCCTGCTTGAGAGGCCAAGGTGGGAGGATTGCTTGAGGACAAAAGTTTGAGGCAAGCCTGGGCAGCACAGTGAGATTCCCATCTCTACAAGATATAAGAAAGTTAGCCAGGCATGGTGGCATGTGCCTATGGTCCTAGCTACTCAATAGGCTGAGGTGGGAGGACCATTCAAGCCCAGGAGTTTGAGGTGACAGTGAGCTATGATCGCACCACTGCACTTGAGCCTATGCAACAGAGGGAGACCCTGTCTCAAAAAATATAAAAACAAAATTTAAAAAATGGACACAATAAAAAAGTTAAAAGCAGCCCATAGAATGAAAGAAAATATTTGTAAATTATATATCAGATAAATATCTTAAAAACTGAGCAGAAGCCACATACACCTAAGGTGGCGGGTTCAAATCCAGCCCGAACCCGCCAAACAACAACGACGGCTGCAACCAAAAAATAGCCAGGTGTTGTGGCGGGCGCCTGTGGTCCCACCTACTTGAGAGGCTGAGGCAGGAGACTCGCTTGAGCCCAGGAGTTGGAGGTTGCTATGAGCTGTGATGCCACAGCACTCTACCCAGGGGGACAGCTTGAAGCTCTGTCTCAAAAAAAAAAAAAAACTGAGCAGAAAATCTGAATAAAAATTTCTCCAACGAAGACACACAAATGTCCAACAAGCTCATGAAAAAATGATCAGTATCATTAAGCATTAAGAAAATGCAAACCAAACTAACTTCATTTCAATACTACTTTACACCCACCAGGACTGCTATAATACAAAGAAAATTTGAAAATAACAGGCATTGGCAATGATATGGAAAAAATGGACCCTCATACATCACTGCTCAGAATGTAAAATGATGTAGTCACTTTACAAAACAGTTTAGCAAATACTTAAAAGTTAAACATAAATTTATCATGTGATCCAGCAATTCTAATTATATACCCCCAAAATCAAAATATATGTTCACACAAAAACTTGTACACACATGTACATAGAAGCATTTTTCTTTTTTTTTTTTTTTTTTTTGAGACGGAGCCTCAAGCTATCCCCCTGGGTAGAGTGCCATGGAATCATGCACTTCACTGCTCACAGCAACCTCCAACTCCTGGGCTCAAGCGAGTCTCCTGCCTCAGCC
>NW_003852440.1:10654539-10665856 GCF_000181295.1 Otolemur garnettii | reverse complement strand
CTCAAAAAAAAAAAAAAAAAAACTAAATTTAATCCTCTTAAATCCTGCTGCTGCTTTATCAGTTAAGCTTATTTGGTATTCTAAATCCCTTATTGTCATCTCAACAATGTTCATAACAGCTTCATCAGGAGGAGTTTCCGTGTCAATGAATGGTTTTCTTCCATCATTCATAAGAAGCAATTTCTTATCCATTTATGTTTTATTATGAGATTACATCAATTCAGTCCCATGTTAAAGCCTCACTTCTAATTCTAGTTCTCTTGTTACTTCTACTACATCTGCACTGAAGCCTTGAACCCCTCAAAGTCATATATATAAGGGATTCAACTTCTCCAAACTTCTGTTAATGTTGCTATTTTGACCTCTTCCCATAAATCTTAATGGCATCTAAAATGGTGAATCCTTCCCAGAGGGTTTTCAATTTACTTTGCCCAGATTCACAAATGACTCACTATTTATGGAAACAAGCCTTATAAAGTGTCTTTTTTAAATAAGACAGTTGAAATTACTCTTTGATTCATGGGCTACAGAATATTGTGTTAGCAGGCATAAAAACAATATTAACCTCCCTGTACATCTCCATCGGAGCTCTTGAGTGAATGCACGGTCGAGGAGCATTAATATGTTGAAAGGAAACTTTTTTTTTTTTCCGAGCAGTGGGTCTCAACAGTGAGCTTAAAAATATCCATTAAACATTGTTGTAAACAAAAGTGCTGTTATCTAAGTTTTATGTTCCATTTATAGAGAAAAGCCAAATAGGTTTAGCATGATTCTTGATGGCTCTAGGATTTTCTGAATGACAAACAATCATTAACTTCAACTTAAAATGACCAGCTGCATTAGCCCTAATAACACAGTCACCCTGCCCTTTGAAATGTTGAAGCCAGGCATTGACTTTTCTCAAGCCATGAAAGTCACAAATGGTTTCTTCTTCCCACATAAGACTGTTTTTATCTACATTAGAAATCTATTGTTTAGTATAACCACCTTAATCTACATCTGGACTTGCTGTTTCACCCTAACCCTTAGCAATCACTGATCTTTCTACCATCTCCACAGTTTTGTCTTCTCTGAAAGGTTAGATAGTTGGAATAGTGGTCTTTTCAGATTGACTTCATTCACTCAGTGATATGCATTTAAAATTCTTCCATGTCCTTTCATGGCTTGGTAGTTTATTTTTAGCACTGAATAATATCACATTTTCTAGAGGCACCACAATTTATTTAACCATTTACCTACTCAAGGATATCTTGACTACATCCAAGTTTTGGTAATTATAAGTAAAAATTCTATAAATATCTGTGTACTGGTTTTTGTGTGGCTATATGTTTTCCAGTTTTGGGGGGAACAGAATTTCTTAATTGCATGGTAAGAGAACATTTAGTTTTTAAAGCAACCACTGAACTCTTTCAAAGTGATCATATCATTTATTACTTCCACTACTAATGAGTGAGAGTTCCTGCTCCTCCAAATCCTCACCAGCAGTAGGTGTAGTCAGTGTCCCAGATTTTAGCCCTTCTAGGACATATGTAGTGGTATTTCCTTGTGTTTTTCAATTTGTGTTTCTATCATGATATATAATGTATAGAATCTTATCAGGTATTTATTAAGCTCTTTGGCTCATGTTTACTTGCATTTTTGTTTTCTTATTGTTGAGTTTTGAGAGTTCTTTGTGTATTTTGGAAAAAAATCCTTTATCAAAATGTCTTTTGTAAATATTTTCTCTCAAACTGTGCCTTGTCTTCTCACTTTCTTTTTGTCTTTCACATAACAATAGTTTTTAATTTTTAAGTCAATCTTATCAATTATTTCTTTTAAAAATTGTGCCTTGTGTGTCTAAAAAGCAATTGCCATACACAAAGTTTTCTAGATTTTCTCTTATGAGGCACTGTCTCAAAAAAAAAAACTCTACTTCATTGTTGTTACACATGAAAGTCATAGACCTTTTGCACATAACCTTTTATCTTGCAACCTTGCTATAATTACTGATTTATCAAATTTTTAAAAATTTTCATGTTCAGATAATCTATGCTTACAGAAGAACTGCAAAAATACCATAAAAACATAAAACATAAGAAGGCCACTGCCCTTCACTGAGCTTTCGCTGATATTATCATCTGACATATAAGTGATATATTGCCATAGAACACTTATCAAAACTGAGAAATTGGCTTAGTGAGTAGGACACTGGCCACATACACCTCAGCTGGCAGGTTCGAGCTGGGCCCAGAACTGCTAAATGAAGACAACTGCAACCAAAAAATAACCAGGTGTTGTGGCCGGTGCCTATAGTCCCAGGTACTTGGAAGGCTGAGGCAAGAGAATCACTTAAGCCCAAGAGTTTGAGGTTGCTGTGAGCTGTGATGCCACAGCACTCTACATAGTGAGACACTGTCTCAAACAAAAATGTGAAATTAATGTCAGCATACTATTATAAACTAAAGTGCAGATTTATTGAGCTTTTCTACTAATACATTTTTCTACATCAAGATCTTATCCAGAATTTATTAATTTTTAACTAAATCAATTAATCCTTCTTATGAAAAATGAGATTTAACTCACACTACTTTCCATTTTCCTGACCTCTTTGACTCATAATTATTACTTATATATTTTTGTTCTTTTACTAATTTTGATTATCATTCCCATGTTTCAATTATCACCCTTCAAAAGTATCTATTGATTCCCCTTTTCAAGAGATAAGGAAATTAGCATACTTAAACTTCCATTAACTTTATTGGTCTATCTCCTCCTTAATTTTTATATTATTACTTTTATAATATCAAAGCTTATAATTTTATATTTATAAGGCAGTACTCTTTCTTAATACTTGAGGTATTATTAATAATATCCACCAAAAGGATCCCTTTATCATCTTCACTTCCTTGTTCCTTGATTTCACTTTCCAAATGAGCTTCTCTCCTGTCTAATCTCAACCTCATTCTCTGGGTCATACCCCAGAGCTCATTACTATCAGTATTCACAAAATCTTGAGCAATACTCTCTTCTCCCACTCCCGCCCATATTTCCACTTCACTTTCTTCAACAATTCCTCTAAATGCTCCCTAACATGTTCTGTAATTCCTCTCTTTTTCCCCTTATCATCCCATCATGATTCCTGTCATTATTCAATAATTCACATTTCCTGTAATTTAATATATACAAACTATTTTGGACCAGCTTATTTTACTCAGCAAAGTCATTTTGTGATCTATCCACATTGCCCATCCCTTATCTATTTCTATGGCTAAGAAGGCCACATTGCATGGAGATAACCACTCACTTATTAATGAACATAGGGGTTGTATCTGGTTTGGAACTAGTTCAAATGAACCTATTAACATTAATTCAGAAATTTTTTTTTTTAGCCAGGGCCAGGTTTGAACCTGCCACATCTGGTATATGGGGCCAGCACCCTACTCCTTTGAGCCACAGGCGCAGCCCTAATTCAGAGATTTTTGTATGTACACATATTTTTGTTTCTCTTGGGCCAGTCCTAGACATGGAATGACTGGATGACATGAAAGGCTTATGTTTCACTTTTAAGGAACTGCTGAAGTGATTGCTAAAGAGGTTGTATCATTTCATATTCCCACCAGTGGCGATAAGAATTCCAGTTTCTTCATATTATTTTAACATTTTATGGGACCAGTCTTTTAAGTTTTAGACACTTAAATAGGTAGATAGTATTATCTTGTAGTTTAAATTGCATTTCTCTAGTGATTAATGATGTTAATCTTGTATTTAATTACTGTCTATATGTCTTCTGTGGTGAAGTATCTATTTTTATTTTTAGCCCCTTTCAATTATTTTCTTATTATTAAGTTCTAAAATTTCATCAGTTTTCTGGACATAAGTACCTTATCAGATATATATTTGCAAGTAATTTATCCCAAGATATACTTGCTATTTTATTTTCTTGATAGTGGACAGTGTCTCTTGAGGAGCAAACATCTTTAATTTTGATAAAGGCCAATTTAGCATTTTTTTCTTTATGTGTAGGAAGTTTAAAATATCCATTCAGAAACTAAACAAACAACTTTGCTTTAGGTGCATTCATCTTGTTCAAAGCTGTTCTTTCCACTTGGGGGAAATGCCTATTGTGGAGACCAGAGGAGCTTCCAGTTCTATTCTGCTCACGGGTCAGGCCTGGCCCTGACTATGAGCCCCTCTGAAAGCCCAGCCCCCTCTCTCTGGTAGAGTCAATATGCATTGGCCACTGCTGAGACTGCTGCTTACACAGGATCTGTCCCTCTCTCTCCCGTGCAGTTTTGTGAAGGTGTCTGGTACAAAATATCTCATTTTAATAAAAAATAAACATATATGTATATAATTTTAATGGATCACAGGATGCAATGTATGTACAACATGACACAGACTAAAAGGGGGATGTAGATATGTGCACCCAAATGCACAGAAGGAAACATGCCAACCAGTGGGTGATGATCTGTCCTCAGGGATGGGATTATGGATGTTTCTTCTTATGTCTTTACACTGTTTATGCCTCACAAATTGTCACCTATCAGCATGTATATTCTTGGTAATCAGGAAAATGGTCATTTGATAAAAATCACTGAGAAAAAAATTCCAAAAGAATACATAGCTTACATAAGCATTGACAAAACATTAGCCAAACAGAAAACCAAAGCTGGGTGCCTGTAGCACAGTGGTTATGGCACCGGCCACATGCTCCAGAGCTAGTAGATTCAAACCTGGCCTGGGGCCTGCTAAACAAACAAACAAACAAAAACATAGCTGGGCATTGTGGCAGGCACCTGTAGTCCCAGCTACTAGGGAGGCTGAGGCAAGAGAATCACTTGAGCCCAAGAGTTTGAATTGCAGTGATCTGTGACGCTACAGCACTCTACAATAAAGTCAGACTCTGTCTCAATTAAAAAAGAAAACCTAATAGCTATGAGTGAGGCAACCACAGTTTAAATTTTCTACTCTGACTACAAATAAAATACTTCACAAAGATTTGCAAGGCTGTGTTACTTCTTTGTGTCATTGTTATATGTGTAAAACTAAATTTTTTTTTAGTTCTACAATACCATAAGGACTAAATAGCATCACTCCATAGAGAAATGCTAAAATAAATGAAAGCCACAGCAACCCGTCCAATGTGGCAGGGCCCCCTCCCTGCCCCACATCTTTATTCTTTTGGTCACTTCTTGAAATTTGCCAAGGCAGACACATGTGATTCTTGGATGGGGAGGAAGGCACCTGGACGCCATTTGCATAGCACTTTGTGTTTGTCTCTGCACCAGGCTGACTGGCCTGCAGAAGGGGACAAGAGTCTGGCCTGAAGATGAACTCTGGTTTGCATAGCAGACTGAAAATACAATTTTATCTCCAGGACTTCCTAAAGTTCCAAGAAATTTTTTAAAGAAACTAAAATACTTGTCTCTTTCTTTCTCTCTCTCTCTCCATCTCAGGAAATGAGAGAGGGAAGAAGGGAGGTGAGACAGGACTGCAGCAGGTTAAAAGGTCAGAGGTGTGTGGTCATTATATTGCTCACCAAATCTCTAGGGTTTGGTAACTCTGATGTGTCAAAACGGAGCACTATCAACCAAATGAAATGAATGATGAAGATCCTTGGATAAAACAGGACATAAAATTAAGTTAAAGTTTCTTCAAATGTCCTAGGATTTGTTAGTTGCACTTTGTAACAGAGGTTAACATATACTAAGATTTTTTCATTTCTTTCTTAATGCTAAATCAATCTCAGCACAGAGGAATAAAATTTCCAAGAACTGCTTACTATATCTGGGCCAAAATATTCAATTATCTTGAACCTATGGAATCACTTTTAGTTTTCCACTGGAGACTTATGTATATGGACCTGGATGTGTATTTACCTAACTAAACTAAATGCACAGAGAATAGCTTCAAATGCTATGCAAGATTACAGTGAGAGGCTGCACAGTGTGCAGCCTTGTATCTGGACTGCATATATCACCTACAACAGAGAGAGAGATTGCACAAGTACAAACAGGCTCAGGTTTGGTGCTGCCCAAGCATATGCCACCACATCACTGGCTTGTAACACATGGAAAATTTATCTCTCTCTTTCAGTCATGCACTAAATTTAGCCCTTTTACAAATAATATTTAAACTGTCTGATGATGTATTTGATACGGATAGATGAAAATGTTTCTGTTGTTTCCTAAGATTTGAAAGCAGCCTCACCTTGTTAGCACTCACTCCGAGGTAACTGTATAGTCAATGCATAGAAAATCTGAGGGATGCTGCATTTGCCACAGTGCAGAGAACAAGAGCAGAGAAATTGCAAATCTTGCCAATCATGGGTCCTGCCCTTCTGGGATGCAGAAATAAAAAATGAAAAGCCCAGTGCTGGCCCTGCAATTTCCTTTCTCCGGGTCCAACACTTTGGACTCAAGTCAACTGCAGCAGCTGGCATCCCTGGCGAGTCTTAGTAGGTCGGGTTAGAACCCTGCCATTCCCACTCAGCCTTCATCTGTACCCACCACACACAGGAGCATTTGAATGGGACCTTAAGAATCCAAGCTCTGCCTATTCTTCATTTTGGGCAAGATGCATCTTTGTTCCTCAAGAGACAATGGCTGTGCTCCCTTTCCTCTCAGTCGAACTCTTGGCAACCTATAAAAAGCAGGGCATCTGTTTCTGTGGTTTCATTTCCCACTGAACTCTCTTTGTGCCTTTGCATACATCAACTCTCCAAATACATTTACAATATATGTGTGGCTCTTGAACAAGGAGCACAGGCTTCATAGCTGATAATGAAGCTCACTCCTCACAGAGTGAGTTTGGGAGCTGGTGACCACAGCTTGAGGCAGGAATGAAGGGCCAAGCAGGACCAGGAGCAGGACCGCAGCAGAGAGAGCCTTCCTGCCCCATCACTATGAAGCAGCTGTCCTCCCTCCATTCTGGATGATGTGAAAGCTGCACGACCAAAGAGATACTTGGTGGGGCTAACAGGTCTGAGGACCACACAGAGCCAAGGGCTGCAAAGTCAAGGTTGAAGCACTTGTCACTCAGTTCAGCAAAGACAGCTGTGCTCCTGCTGCCTGCTGGCCATTGGAGAGGTCACCTCACTCTCACGCTCATCCCCTCACACCCACAGCCCACCTGGCGCCAATGCCAGGGCTCTGCCCTCCATGTACTGTACACTCAGAATCCAAACTCCTTTCCATACGGCTGCCACCAGCCTCCCCCAACTGGGCACCTGGCCTCCACCCTGCAGCTGCTCTTTAGAACTGGGTGTCAGCAATGAGATGCCCATTGCTCAAAACCACAAGGGCTCCCACACAGACGAGACCTGCGACCCAAATCTCAGTGGCCCACGGGAAGGCCCTACAGGGCAGAGGTCACCCAGCACACTCTGTGCCCTCTCCTCTGGCTCCCTGCCTTCCTTCAGAGCCCTCTTCACCAGGTGCTCCCGGGTCAGGCCTGAGCCCCTCAAGGTGCACACACACCAACTCCTACAAGCCTGTGCAGGGACAGCACTGTGTGTCGGAGGCCGTCTCTGTCAGTTTAAAGATGGTTGACCTCTTCCTCATCCTCTATTTCCCTCTAGAGCACTTGTGACATTCAGGTCACTTTGCCATCACCTGTTATTTGCCTGGTGCAGTGAAAGGTAAGTTCCAGAAGGAGCTGGTGTGTTTGCTATTCCCTCCGGAATTCTGAAACAGTTCCTGGAAACCAGGAGCTGCTCACTGAGCATGTGTTGGATGTCTATCAAAACAGGTAAGTGACTGAGGACTGTCCCTAGATAATTTTATGGACAAAAAATCTGTTCTCAGGCAGCACTCCCTGTCAGGTCATGGACAAAGGCGCTGCAGCCTCACAGGGTGGGGGATCCCCTTGGAGGAAGCCGGTGGCTGCCTGCCGTCAGGGGGGCCATTGTGCCATTAGTGGGAAACACAGAGGCAGGGTTACCAGGCGGAGACGCCCACGAGGCAGTGTCTAGGGGTCCAAGCAACATCTCCGACATCTCCGTGTTCGTTTATGGATCTGGAGCTCCATCTAATAGTTGGTTTTTAATTTTTATTTGTTGATTTATTATGAAAAACTCTAACACACAGAGGTAGAGAAAATGGGATAATGGACTAGCTTATAACCATCACCCAGCTTCAAAATTTGTCTTTTCATTGCCAATCTGGTTTAGCCACATCAGCTACACCTCCAACCTGGACTATTTTGAAGTAAATATCAGACTTCATATATTTTCACCCAGAAATGTTCAATAATAAATATTATGTTTTTAAATTATAACACTATTATCACACCAAACTATTAACAATAATTTCTTAATAATAAATACTCAGTTATGTATTATATAAATTTTCCCTGTTGACTAATACGTATTTTCTTTAAGTTGTAATCAGAATTAAAACAAGGATATCTCCTAAGGTTTGTTTTTTTTTTTTAAACTAAAGTCTCTCTCTCTACTTCATTGCTCCCATTTTATTTGTTTAAGAAAGTAAGTATCTGATAGAATTTCACATATTCTAGATTTCACTGCTTGCACTGTACTGATGCACTATCTCCTATGTTTTCCATGAACTGATGATTGAATGTAGATTTTTTTATCAGATTCAAGTTCAAAGTTTTTAGCAAGAAAACAGCCAGTCATCCATATGTGTGGGTTCCACATCCACATCTATGGATTCAACCAACCATGGATAGAAAATGTTTCTTAAAAATACATCTATACTGAACATGCACTGACGTCTTTTTCCTTGTATATTCCCTAAAACAATAGAGTATAACAACTGTTCAGTGCACACAGCCTCTGCACTACATTGGTGTTATAAGTAATTAGAGCCCTGGTTTAGAGCGTTCAGGTGTTATAAGTAATTGGAGTATTCGTGGTTTAGAGTGTTCAGGAGGGTGTGCGTAGGCCAGATGAAAATAATACACTATTTTCTAGCAGGGACTTGGGCATCTGTGGATTTTGGCCAATGTGGGAGGTCTTGGAACTGAGCCCCCATAGACACCCTGGGAGGCTCCTCTCTGTGCCCTCACAGGACCTGTGCTCTACTCACCCTCTGGTATCTCTTCCTCTTCTGAAGACATCAGTCTCATCAGAACAGAACCCACTCTATGACCTCATCCTCAAAGATGTCATGAAGGCATGTGCAACTATTTTTTGTCAATTACAAAAAATAAAATAAAAATTTAAAAACCTAAGGAGAACTAGATTTTAAAAGATAAATAAATTTTTAAAATAAGCGAATAAAAATAAAATAAAAAATTTAAATATCCAATCCATTAACAAAAATATAAAACAACACATAGGAATAACCAGAGCAAGAAATATATGTGTAATATAAGTAAGGAACACTTTGAAACTTTATTGAAAGAAAAATTATTATTCAAACAAATGGAGAAACAAAGTCAACTTCTCTGACGGGACATGTAAAGATTGTAAACATATCGGCACTCGACAAAATAACTAGAGTTAATATGATGTCAATCAAAATAAACAATACCATGTTTAATGATTTCCATAACAGGACAAAATTATCCTGTAGAAATACATGGAAGGTTAATTTTCTGGAGGATAAGTTACATGGAGGAGTTAGCCTATATGTAGCAATATTAAAACTGATAATAAGCTCTAATAACATAATGTACATATTCTAGTGCATGAGTAGAGTGATTAACACAGCAGAGTAGATGTGTATATAATATAATCAAGACAATACCAAACTGGATAAGAATGGTCCTGAGACAATTGACAACTCAAAACTAGTGTTATGTTAAATGACAAGTTAAACAAATCCAATATGATTAATTAGTTAAATGTGAAATACCAAACTATAAACTAGAACCAAAAGAAAACTCCATCACATCTTTGCTTTGGAAAAGATTATTTTATGGTTAAGTTTACAGGAAGAAATCACAAGGGAAAAGGCTGGTAGATTAAACTTGACCTTTTTAAAATTCTGTAGATAAAAATATGATAATAATGAATGGATTAAAAGGCAAACAAATGTGGTAGCTGATGCAGCTAACCGTGCCGCCCTGCCAGGGCTGTGGTCTGCTTGGACAGCAGTCTGTGCAGGCTGGGCCAGACTGATTTAGGGTTGGGGGGAAGCAATACTCTTTTTTTGGCTTTTTTTTTTTAAAGTCTAGTCTCTTAGTAAAATAAAAGGCTCATAAAACACACATAGCAACTGATTAAGAAGCTGTGATGAGCTTCCTCTGTAATTAACCTAGACAAAGGCTCCCTTCACCGCGGGGAGGAGCAGAGTCGGAAATGAAGTGAGGGACCTTCTGGCACCACTGGATGGATTCCTGAGAAAGTGATGACTCAGGCAGAGTTGGTGGGGACACTGTCAGACACCTCAGACTGGCTGAGGGTATCCAATTGCAAGGGGCAAATTATGCCCTTTAAATAGGTAGAGCCAAGGATAGAGCAACAAGAACTGAAGTTAAAATAAACATGGCTGTAACCAGTCAGATGGCCTGACATAGTCACAGGGGCCACTGCCTCCCTGTGGTGTGGGAAACTAATAGCTTCAGGGCCCTGAGGATGCCCCCAAAGCTGAGCAAAACTCACTTTGGCCCTAATAATCTGAACTGAAGTAGCCCTCCCTGGGTCACGCTGTGGCCAAGAGTTGTCAGACTGGATGAGCAAGGACCTGCTGGCACAGGCACCACCTCCACTATTATCTGCCCTAATACTGCCCAGGTCCCTGAGCACCACAGAACCGGGGCTATAGGAGAGATGCAAACCCAGTTAGGCTTTTGTCAACTAGTGGGGGGGAAGGGCGGGAGCTGAAAGGAAATGGAATCAGCATATAAAAGAGAGAGACAGAGAAAGAGGCAGAGCAGAGGGAGAGAGGACAGGAAGAGTAGAAAACAAGACGCATATAAGTTCACATATAGAACCCACACGTCCTTCTCTAAAATTTGGAAAAAATATTTTCAACAATTTTGAAAGCCCAGTGTTTGCAGATTCTTAGAGTTCTCCCACTAACAGCAGCAAGGAGCTCAAGCTCTCTTTCCTATAGGGAAAGCTAACCAGCCCTTTATTCTGCCCTTCTTTCTGAAGGCAGACAGGGACTGCCCTCAGGGGACCTGTCCACATCGGGGAATAATAACATCCAGCCTCAGAGTGTTACTTCCTTTCAGTTACTCTCATTTCACACTCATTGTCCTATCATCATAGCCATTTCATCATCACAATTAATCATTGATGCCACACTTAAGTATAAACATTAAAATAGAAAGCTTCCTTTTAAAAGTTTCACCTGCCAGCTCCGTGGGCAGTTGCAGGCCATGCCCCGGCTGGAGCACACCCTGCTGCCCACAGCACCACACTCTC
>NW_003852440.1:10645348-10653641 GCF_000181295.1 Otolemur garnettii | reverse complement strand
TATGTGGCTGGCGCCTTAGCCACTTGAGCCACAGGTGCCCAGCCACACTTTTAGTGATTAATTGCATGTGTCCACTTGACCAGGCCATGGGGTGTCCAGATATTTAGTTAATCGCTATTCCACATGTGTCTGGGAGAGTGTGGGTGAGATCTGCATTAGAACTGAATAACGTGGCTGTGGGTAGGCCTCAGCCAGTCTCTGGAAGGCCTTTGTGGAATGCACAGGCTGAATGGGAGAGAATTCCTGCTCCCGCCCACCTTTGAGCTGGACATGGTCTGCACTTAACCTTCAGGCCTGGAGCTGGATTGCACCTCCCACTAGTAGCTTTCCTGGTTCTCAGACTGGAACTTCTTCCACCGGCTATCCTGGGTCTCCATTTTGCCAACTGCAGATCATGAGACTTCTTGGCCTCCATAATCATGTGAGCTTATTCCTTTTAATAAGTAAATAAATATCCTGTTGGTTCTGTTTCTCTAAAGAGCCTTGACTAATACATCACTACTCTACATAAAATTCTTAACTGAAAATAGCAATGCTGTCTTGGGGAGCAATTTGTTTAGATGATTCTGAAGCTTATCTGGAAGCAAAAATAGAAAGGTTAGATAAGAAGGGGGCTCTGTATTAGTTATCTTTTGCTACATAAGAATTACCCCAATATTAGACACTTGAGACAGTAAACATCATCTCATAATTAATTTGGTTCAGGAATTTGGGAGTGGCTTAGCTTGGTTTTAAGTTAAGGCCATATATGAGGTTACAAAAAAGAAGTTGACCAGGACTAACAGGTTATTTAGGAATGATGAGTGTTTTATTGATGTCCTAAAACTGGGTTGTGAGGTTGGTTAAAATTGACTAAAAATCATTGAACCTGAATGTTTGTGCTCTCCCCAGATTCCTATGTTGAGCTATAATCCCTAATGCAATAGTAGCCCTAATTAATGTCATCATGAAAGAAACCCAAGGGAGCTGGTCTGCCCTGCCCACCCTGTGAGGATGCACCAAAGGTGCCACACACAAGATGGAGAGGGAGCCCTCGCCAGATGCACAGCATGCTGTGAGGAGTGAGTCTCTATTCTCTATAGGCCCCCACAATTTGTGGTGTTTTTGTTGCTACAGCCCAAATTGACAGACATAAGTGGTCTACTTAGAATGGGAGCACACTATGACAATTTTTGTACATAAGTTATACCTTGGTAAAGCTGTTTTATAAAAAGAAAAGCTAAAAGTTATTTCCTTAATTCTTTTTTTTTTTTTTTTTTTTTTGTAGAGACAGAGTTTTACTTTATCGCCCTTGGTAGAGTGCCTTGGCATCACACAGCTCACAGCAACCTCCAACTTCTGGGCTTAGGCGATTGGCTTGGCTTAGTCTCCTGAGTAGCTGGGACTACAGGTGCACACCACAACGCCCAGCTATTTTTTGTTGCAGTTTGGCCAAAGCTGGGTGTGAACCTGCTACCCTCAGTATATGGGGCCAACGCGCTGCCCACTGAGCCACAGACGCCACCCAAAAGTTATTTCCTTAAAAAATTAAAGCAATAAACTTTACTAAATCAGATACAAGAAAAGGAGGAAACACAAATTATCAGTATCAGGACTGAAAAAAAAATCACTATATATCCTACAGATACTAAAAGGTAACAAGAGTACAAACAACTTTACAACCCTAAATATGACAAATTAGATAAATTCTTTTTAAAAATTACTTACCAAAAATAACACAAGGAGAAGAAAAAGATCTTAGATACTTTATGAAGTTATGAGGTCAAAATAACCTCAATATCAAAACTTCACAAATAGGGTGGCACCTGTGGCTCAAAGGAGTAGGGCGCCAGCCCCATATACTGGAGGTGGTAGGTTCAAACCCAGCCCCAGCCAAAAAAAAAAAAAAAAATCACAAACATACATGCAAAACTCTTAAATAAAAATTAATAGGTGGGACTCGTTGGCTCATGCCTATAATTTTAGAACTCTGGAGGCAAAGGCAGGTGGATTGCTTGAGCTCATGAGTTGGAGACCAGCTTGAGTAAAAAACAGCAAGACCCTATCTCCACCAAAAATATAAAAACTGAGGCAAGAGGATCACTTGAGCCCAAGAGTTGAGGTTTCTGTGAACTATGACACTACAGCACTCTACCCAGGGTGACAGCTTGAGACTCTGTCTCAAATAAATAAATAAACATTAGTGAATATAACAATATAAAAAACAATATGTTATTACCAAATAAATTTGTTCTAGGAACCTAAGGATAACTAAATATTTGAAAGATAGTCATTACATTTCACAACATGTGGTGATTTTAAAATACTTCCCCCCTTAATTCCGTCAAAGTTTAATATCTCTACCCCAAATGCTTAGAACCAGAAATGTTTCAGATTTCAGTTTTTTTCCAATTTTACAATATTTGTGTTACAGTTGAGCATCCCAAACCTGAAATTTGAAATGTGCCAGTGAGCTTTTCTCCTTTGAAAGTCTGTTGGCTCTCAAACATTTTGAATTTTGGAGCATTTCAAATTTTGCATCCTCAGATTTAGGGTGCCCATCCCGCAGCAGGGTATAATTCTTCTCCTCCTGAGTGGGAGTTGGACTTAATGATCCTTTTAACTTACAGAATCAAACACAGTGATGGTATCTACCTCTGAACACTAAGACACTGCAGTTCTTTCCTCCTCACCTTTCTCTTATCAGTCAGCCCTTAAGATCTGCAGGTTCCACTGCCATAGATTCAGCCAATCACCCACTGAAAATATTTAAAACAATAGAAAATAATACAATAATAAAAATAATACAGATTTTAAAAAACAATACAACTATTTGAAGATCATATAAAGATTTAATATTCTTTGGCTTTAAATGAGTTGGGTTGCTGAATCCTCCTCGGGGGGCACGGGCCATTCACTGCTTCAGTCTCCCTAGTCGCTGGCCTCACAGTGACCTACTACTCTGTCCCTGAAGCATGGCCAAAGTACATATTTCTGTCAGTTTTTGCCTTTAACAGAATGAGAACTGAAGTAGTCACTATTTCTGGCATTTTTACTGTAGTGAGGTAAATGTAGCATAATATTTGCCCTTTCAGTTATTTTCAGGTATTCCCTGCAGTGGTGTGAATTTATTTTTTTAATTTTAATCACAAGCATTTATTGATGAATTGATGATACAGTTTTAATGGAACAATAAGACACAACTATGGATTAAAACAATTTGCTGAACAGCCAAAAGGAAAGAAAGCCACAGTCTTAGAAACATTAAGGATATATGTCAAGGAGCCTCTGAGGCACCTCCCTTACAGATCAGCATCACACGATTCTTCCCTTTCACACAGTTCCTGTGTTACACCACTTGATCACAAAGTCAGACTGATGTTTTATAAAGAATTCCTCATTCATTTATATTTGAACCATCCAGCCGGGCCACTGCCCTATTCCCTATCATTCTCCATCCTTTTGCAGTGGTATTTTTTCACAATCCTCTTCCTAAAGAACTGTGTGCACATCTTAGCCTTTGAAAGCAAGGAAACAAGCAAGCAAGCAACGAGTAAGCGAAAGTCAGTCAAGGGCAGACCATGGATGAATGGGCTCACACAGACACACAGCTTGATTCATTGAGCTGAAACTAAGCTGACTGGCAGAGAAGTTGCTGTGGCTTTCTCAAAGACCTGTAATGCCACCTTAGGTTGAGCCACCAGCAGAAGACTCCTTGTTTCCAAGGGATTAGCAGTGGTCTACTAGAACTAGGGAGCTAATTTAACCAGGCAGCTAATGATAAAATACAGTCAATGCTTTGGACCTACATTAGGGGTTGACTATGGCTTCCAGCATTAATATTTTGTCAAGTATAAAATTCAAAAAGAATTTTGTGTAAAACTTCAAGACACTAAGAGACTAGGTTAAATCCGGCACTTCTGTAACAATAATCTCTCTACTTGGAAACGTGAAGTAGAAAATATTCCAGTGCACACAACACTGAGGCCTGAACCACACTGCACAGGTGTGGGTGCAGGCACTAGAGAGGGGGCACAGCCTCCTTGTTCAAGAAGCCATGAGAGGCTCGGGGCCTATAGCTCAACCGGCTAAGGCGCCAGCCACGTACACCTAAGGTGGCGGGTTCGAATCCCCAGCCCGACCCGCCAAACAACAATGACGGCTGCAACCAAAAAATGGCCGGGCGTTGTGGCGGGCGCCTGTGGTCCCAGCTACTTGGGAGGTGGAGGCAGGAGACTCGCTTGAGCCCAGGAGTTGGAGGTTGCTGTGAGCTGTAATGCCACGGCACTCTGCCCAGGGGGACAGCTTGAGGCTCTGTCTCAAAAAAAAAAAAAAAAAATAAGTTTGGTCAGTATTTTTCCTATATGTTTAATTATTTTTTATATTCTCATGTTTTGGGAGTTAATTGGAGATCTCACATCTTGCAGTGGCCAAACTCCAGGCTTATGTCTCCCTTGTCCACTTTTAAAGATCTTTGTGATTACCTTGGACCCACCCAGACCGCATGCAATATCCTCCCCAGCTGAGCCTCTTTAAGTTAATCACACCTGCAAAGTCCCTTTTACCATGTAAAGTTAACATGTTCATGGGTTTCAAAGATGAGGATGTGGAAAATGTTTGGGAGGGCCCTATTGTTCCCACCAAGGTCCCTAAGTCTGAGGTCCCATGGGGAGTATGAAGACACGCTTAGTACAGGCTCACAGGAGTCACACAGGTGAAGACCCAACAGCAAGCCCACAGCCAGTGCTCCACAACTCCCTGAACAGGCAAGGCACCGTGGGGGAGACCCAGCAGGAACCACAGACAGAAATCTTTACCCCCAAGAAACTGACATAGATTATCATGAGTAAGCACCAATATAGCAAGAGAATCCAAACACAGGGGCCCAAACACACACACTAGCTGAACTGGGAGATACAGCAGAAGACACTACCCAGGATGCAGCACAGCCATACAGGGCCATGGAGAATATTGTCTTTAAGACAATTGCATTTAAGCTAAGCCGCGCCTGTGGGTAGGGAGCTCAGTGGGTATGGAGCTGGCCCCATATACCAAGAGTGGTGGGTTAGAACCTGTTCCTGGCCAAACTGCAACAAAAAAAAAAATAGCCAGGCATTGTGATGAGTACCTGTAGTCCCAGCTACTCGGGAGGCTGAGGGAAGAGAATCGCCTACATCCAGGAGCTGGAGGTTGCTGTAAGCTGTGAGGCCACGGCACTCTACCAAGGGCAACAAAGTGAGATTCTGTCTCTTAAAAAACAAAAAAAAATTTAAGCTAAAAAAAAATTTTTTTAAGCTACATAAGTTGGAAATTAGAATGTCTAAATTCTGCCTAATCAAAGTCCCACAGAGAAAGTAGATGACGGAGGAGGAAGGAGGAAGAGAGGAGAGACAAAGAGAGAGAGGATATGGAGGAAAGGCAGTATTTTAAAAGGTAATGTGTGAGAATTTTCAGAAATTATGAAAAAAAATACACAAAGTCAAGATGCACAGCATACCTCAAACTGAAAGGATAGGCTCGGCACCCATAGCTCAGTGGGTAGGATGCTGGCCACATATACCAGGGCTGGCGGGTTCAACCCCGGCCCAGGCCTGCTAAACAACAATGACAACTGCAACAAAAAATAGCCAGTGTTGTGGTGGGTGCCTGTAGTTCCAGTTACTTGGGAGGCTGAGGCAAGAGAATCTCTAAAGCCCAAGAGTTTGAGGTTGCTGTGAGCTGTGATGTCACACACTCTACCAAGGGCAACAAAGTGAGACCCTGTTTCAAAAACAACAACAACAACAACAAAAAACCTAAAAGGATAAAAGGTGCATGTATGGGACACTGGTGTGCTACCTCACATCTTGGCTACTTTTCACTGTAATGGTTATTGCAGCAACCATCTTTCTGCAGGTGTAGCAGACCTCATATCCCTTGCTTTCCTTCTTGGTACTTTTCTGAGACATGTGGAAACCTGATGAACACCCACATGTGTACCAATCCTAAAGATTCAAGGGGGTTGACACTTCATGGAATGACCTTGGATCACCAGGGAAAAGAAACTGCTGGGTAGGTGCTCCCCTAGTGCATAGCATTCTGAGGTGTATATAAAGACCTCAAGAGTCCCAGAAGTGACCACCTCAACAATGCACCCTTGCATTGAGCCTCCCTCCTTGTTTCATTTTTCCTAGTCCCATTTTTCTTTTCCCCAGGCCTAATTTCTCCAAATAAACAACTTGACTCCAAGTCTGTATGTCACACACTGATTTTTGGAGAGAATCAGAGCTAACAGAAAAAGTCATTTCCAAATACATTGGAGTAAAAGCACAAAATACCAAATATAATAGAAAACCTTAAAATTATTCAGCAAGAAAAGAGAATATACCTAAAAAGAAATGACAGTCTGAGACTAATAGTAAATTTCTCAACATTAATGGCAGAGAAGACAACTGAATAATATTTCAAAAAGATGACAGAAAATAACTATTTAATTTAGAACTATGTACCCAGAAAAGTCATATTTTAAGAACCAGAGCAAAACACAGAAAATTTTAGATAAACAGAAACTAGAAAATTCACATCCATTAAGGAAATTTCTAAAGAATGTTCTCCAGGAAGTAGAAAATAAACTTAGAGAGATGTTATGAGAATACAAAAGAATGATAGGACAGCAAATTGATAAACATTTATAAATCTAAACAAGCAAAAACTTTATGACATAATAAAAATAATTTATAATTTGAGAGCTAAAAAAATAAAAAGAACTTAAATCCTGGACTACAATAAATATAAGGAAAAGTAGCATTCAATGTTAAAATGTTGCAAATTTCCTGCAGCATTTGGTAGAAAGGTTTAAGATATTAACCTTGACTTAGTTAAGTATATATGGCAATAAGAAACATCAAAGCGTATTAAATGAAGATTAATAACATAAAATGAGAGAAACAAATTCAAACATGTCTGTGATTACAATAAATGTAAATGATCTAACCTCTCCCACTAAAATACAGAGAATATGCTGGCTAAAAAACAAAAACAAAATGAATCCATCCCCTCCCAACACTTGAAAAATGTTCCTTGCAAAAAGGCTTACCTAAATCACAAATGCACAGAAAAGTTTAAACTAAAAGCATTGAAAATTTTACCAGGAACATACCACCAAAATTAATATTGCCAAATGCTTACAATAGGAAAGAATAAGTCAAAAAAACTAAAAGTGAGATTAAAATAAAAAGCAGAAATCAATTAAATAGAAAACAAACATAAAGAGGATAAGTAAAGGCAAAAAAGAAAAGAGGCAGACCTCTGCTGAGATTCACCTCTCACCTCTGCTGAGAAAACAGACCCAAATATAAGCCTGGAAAGGTATACATAACTATAGACGGATTAGAAAATAAAATCAGATGGATTAGAAAATAAAATAATGAAAGTACTAAGAACAACTTTATTCATCTGAAAACAAATAAAATGAACAAACTTCTAAAAAAATGTAGCTAGCCAAAACAGATTCATGATGAAATAAAACTCTTAATATTTGGCGGTTCCCATAGCTCAGTGGGTAGGGTACAGGCCACATACATTGAGGCAGGTGGGTTCTAACACAGCCTAGGCCAGTTAAAATCAACAATGACAACTGCAACAACAACAACAACAACAAAATAGCCGGGTGTTGTGGGGGGCACTTGTAGTCCCACCTACTTGTGGGACTGAGGGGAGACTGAGGCAAGAGAATCTCTTAAGCCCAAGAGTTGGAGGTTGCTGTGAGCTGTAACACCATAGCACTCTACTCAGGGTGACAGCTTGAAACTGTTTCAAAAAAAAAAAAAAAAAGCTAAACCTCTTAATATTTGCATAATTATAAAAGAATTAAATATTTTTAAACCTTCAACAGGCCCAAACTATCTATCTGCAGATAATTTCCATAAACTTTTATTTTTTTTGAGACAGAGTCTCGCTATGTTTACCTCAGAAGAATGCTGTAGCATTACATCTCACAGCAACCTCAAACTCTTGGGCTTAAGCAATTCTCTTGCCTCAGCCTTCCAAATAGCTGGGACTACAGGTGCCCACCATAATGTCCAGCTATTTTTTTTATTCTCGTTGTCTTTGTTGTTTGTCAAGCCCAACCTGAGTTCAAACCTGTCATTTGGCTCGGTGCCTGTGGCTGAAGTGGCTAAGGCATCAACCACATACACCTAAGGTGGCAGGTTCGAATCCATCCTGGCCTGCCAAAACAAAAATGATGGCTGCAACCAAAAAATAGCCGGGTGTTGTGGCGGGCACCTGTGGTCCCAGCTACTAGGGAGGCTGAGGCAGGAGACTCGCTTGAGCC
>NW_003852440.1:10638956-10643966 GCF_000181295.1 Otolemur garnettii | reverse complement strand
AAATCAGAAAAAGCTATCATTATTTACATATGACTTTCTACAAATTAAACCAAAAGGAATGCATAAAATTTATTAAAATGCAATACTTAAAAATATTTTTTATATATAGCAATATACATTTATAGGGTATCACATATGTGTGTCACATATATAACTATATAGAATACATACTGTGTTATAGCATACATATCTTTATACATAATTATAATTTAAAAAAATTTTTTGAAACAGAATCTCACTCTGTCACCCTGGGTAGAGTGTTGTGGCATCATATCACACAGCAATCTTAAACTCTTGATCTCAAGTGACCCACTTGACTCAGCCTCCCGAATAACAGGGAATACAGTTTCCCCTCACAATGCCTAGATAGTTTTTCTGTTTTTAATAGAGATGGGGTCTCACTCTTGTTCAGGGTGGTTTCAAACTCCTAAGCTCAAGCATTCCATGAGATTCAGCCTCCCAGAGTGCTGGGATTACAGGCATGAGCCACCACAGCTGGCCCATAATTAAAATTTTTAAATTACCTCAAAAAAAGTCTAACATAAAACATGTAAGACCTGTATGAGAAAATCCACAAAATTTAACTTAAAAAATTAAAGATGACCTACCTAATTACTGTGTCTATGGATAGAAAAACTCAATATTATGAAACTTTTATTTCTCCCAAAATTGAAATATAGTCTTAAAGAAATTCCAATCAAAATCCTATGCAGTGGTTCTCAACCTTCCTAATGCCACATCCCTTTAATACAGTTCCTATGGGTCATGACCCACAGGTTGAGAACTGCTGCTATAGAGTTTGTCCTGGAATTTGACTAGCTGCTTTATAGTTTTATACAGTAATTGTGAAATAAAATTGCCCAACACACTCCTGAAGGGGAACATGGAGAGAAAAGAAGAGGAGGAGGTAGAAAAGGATGACCTGCCCATCAGATTTCAGGATTTTCTATTAGCCTGGTGAATACTACAGTCTGTGAAGGAACAGAATGGAGAGTCTAGAGACAGACCCATGAGTACAGAGAGGCATTAAGTGTGAAAGAGGTGGCACTGTAGATGATTGAGAAATTGGGACTCTAGAATTGATGGAGCTGAGAAAATTGGCTATCATTTTAGGGAAGAAAAATTTCATCTTACTTAAAAATATTTTTTATAAGTTGAGGATGAAAAGATAAAAGGCAAAATTTTAAACTTTTAGAATACACATAAAGAAATTGAAAAGACAAACCACAATCTGGGAGAAGACATTGTCACAACCCCTCAGGCCCCTATGGCCCTGGTCTTGATCAAGGCAGGAAGGAACCAAGCCTGACTCGAATTAGAAGTACAAGCTTGTAGGAGGCAGGCTAGCCCTTCTTTGTAGGGTAGCCCAGAGCAACCTCCACACTACCCTTTTATTGAGCCCATGCAACACAGGTGAGGGGAGTAATTAACAAATGACTATGGTGCTGAAGGCTTAGGCTCTTCTTCCACCAGGAAAACCTGTGGAAAAATAGCCCGCAGGTCCACCCCTCAGCTGTAGATCATCTTGCTCAGAGGTCATTTGACTCTTGGTGTCCCCTACAAGACATTTGTGACAAATTTATTCCACAAAGAGTTATCACATTGAGTAATAAATAACTTCATAGATAGTAGGAAAGTGGGCAAAAATATTAATAAATGTAAAAAAGGAGCAAAATGAAGGAAATTAAAAAGAAAAGAGAAAAATTTCCCAAATTATTAGTAATTAAAGATTGTTTACTTTATTTTACTTTGTTTTACTTTATTGTCAAAATAAGACATGGTTATCAAAATAAAAAATCAGTAATACTATTGCACATCTACTCAAAACTGGTAAAAACTAAAAAGTCTTATACATATATCAGGTATTAGATAGAATGTGTATCAATAAGAATTTATACTTTCATAATAGATGTGTAAACTGCTATAATCATTTTGGAAGATTTAAACTTGAACATTCACATACCCTATAACCCAACAATTCAATTCTTAGGTGTATATACACAGAGAAGCACTCCCCAGAGCCACATACAACACATTTGTTTATATGGTATAATATAAATGTCCTCAGACTGAAAAATGGTTAAATAAGTTACTATATTTGTCCAATGTAACACTAAGCATCAGTGAAAATGAATGAACTATAGGCACAACAAATAACATTGAGGAACCTTATGTGCGGTGTTAAGAAGGAAAATCAATTACTAAAATACAGTCTATAGTATAACATATGAATGTATAAAGTGTATTTCTACTATATATCCCTTTTATATCTCACTAATTATATACATCCCCTGTATATGCATATATGTTCCCCATGTGCATGAGTCTATAGATACAGACATATAAAAATATCGTGATCTGTAACAGGCATCCCATCCTCCATGAGAACCTCCTCTCACTCTACCACTCCCACAAGGATCTATTTTCACCTCAGTCGTATGTCCAGTCCCCGACTTCCTACCAAACTTCCAAATGATTCTTCTTAACATCTTTATCCTAGTTACATTCCTTGTTCTGTCATGTCAATGAACTGGCTCTCTTATTAGTACCTTAAAATGTGTTTTTATGAGGGGGCGGAGCCAAGATGGCAGACTGCAGCCAGCTTTTTACAGAAGCTCCGTATCCAGAAGGAGGCTGAAAGGACAGAAGCTTAGCAAATTAGCTGATGGTTTGGAGCAGAGACAAGAGAGAAGATTGAAGAGCGCACTTCAACCTTCCTGAGGTGAGCTGCGACCCCAAAAATACAACCAAAAGGTACAAAATCCACCACCAAGCAGACAGGAGTCTCCTCCCCCCACAACAAGGACTCGCAGTTTACTCCATGCAAACAAGCGAGCAGAGTTCAAACTTCCTCCCACTCTATTCCACGGGAGAGACCCCCTAAAAACTGGACCTCCTACCCCTGCTGGCATGCCACGGCACCCTCTGGCCAGACATAAAACTGTAAAACTGTATAAATCTGTATATATTCTCCACCTGCAACATTGAACTACAAGGAGTCTCCACCCACCCACTCCGAGATCTGGAGGTTTATTACCTATGGAGTCCTGATTCTTGGGCATCTCCTTGAGAGAAGTGGAGGGGGAAAGGGCTGGTGCTGTTCGGTGCTGACTGTGGTGCGGGCGTGAGGAGAGGAGAGTCAGCTCGGGGGATGCCAGTGCAGAAACAGTGGCATCCCGAGTGGCACGCCATCCCAGACAGCAGCCATAGGCAGGGCGCACTTAACTTTCTTGGGTAGAGCGCCAGCCCTCAGAGGGCTAATGCAGCTGAGACAAAGGCAGTGGGTGGGCAGAGGCTAGAATTGACACCTGAGTTTAAAGCCGAATGCAACCTCTGATTTACAGAGAAATCTAGCCTGACAGAAGCCTAATTTAAACACGCAAGGCCCCTCTGCTAAACTCAGATTTCTGGCTGATTTTGCCAGGCAAACCCCAGGAGCAGTGGCCTACTGGAGTGAATAGGGTCACAGACGTGGGGGATTACAAGTGACTGGGGGCAAGGTGGGGAAGGAAGTATTAACCTGCCCAAACTAACCCATTTGCCAGGTTTGTCCCTTTGCCCTCGCAGAGCACTGGAGCAAGTTATATCTGAACTGCAAGCAGACCCCTCTTATCTAGCTCCCAGAGACATTTGAACTCTTCCACCTGAAATGGTTGCTGACTGGGACAACTGATTTAGACCCCTCAAACCTGGTAGACCACCCAAGGACTATTCAAAGGGGCACCCTGGGTGTATGGTTGAGGGAAGGTTTGAACTATGTAAAACTTATATATTCTCCACCTGCAACATTGAATTCTGAGGAGTCTCCACCCACTCACTCCAAGGTTTGGAGAGAAATCTACCTGGACAGAAGCCTAATTTAAACACGCAAGGCCCCCCTGCCGAACTCAGATTTCTGGCTGATTTTGCCAGGTAAACCCCGGGAGCAGTGGCCTAATGGAGTGAATAGGGTCTCGGACCTGGGGGACCATGAGTGACTGGGTGTAAGGTAGGGAAGGAGGTATTAACCTTCCCAGACTAACCCAGTTGCCGAGTGGGTCCCTTTGCCCTCACAGAGTTGGGCGGGCCCCAAAACTGCTTGCTAGAGTCACACGCCTCAAAGGCAGCAGGCTCTTGCTCTGGGCAGGCCCAGTACCGCTTGTTATGGCCGCAGGCGTCCCGCAGGCAGAGGCGGAGAAATCCTCCATTCCAGGTAGACACAAAACAGCTTGCGAGAGACACACACAGTCCACGGGGGCCAGGGGAGGTGTTCCCCACTCCAGGCTCCCAAGCTGGGCGGGCCTAGAACTGCTTGCTACAGCCATGCTCGCCCTGTAGGTGGTGGTGGAGGGGTCTACCACTCTTGGAGGGCCCAGAACTATTTGCTTGAGCCCCATACATCCCTTGGACAGAGGTGGAGGAGTCCCTGGCTCTGGGCTCCCGCACTGGGAGGGCACAGATTGGCTTGCTAGTGCCGCACGCATCCAACGGGCGATGGTGAAGTAGTCCCCCGCTTCCCCCCAGCTACTCTGGTGAGGCAGAACTAGGACTGATCTGGTGGCTCGCATACCCTGCACTATTGCTGCCATTCCCCTACCCTCTGGCTGCTCCAGGGTGCTGAACTAGGACTGATCTAGCCACTAGAGTTCCCCTGTTCCACCGGTTGCCCCAGAGGGGCCAAACTAGGACTGATCTGGCTGCTGCCAGTTTCCTGCCCCCAGGTTGCCCAGCAGGCTGAACAAGGTCTAATCCGGTCATGCACACTCCTGTGCAGCTGCTGCTGTTCCACTGCACCCCAGCTGCCCAGCACCCGAGAACTGGGAGAAGACAACAGAGACGCTCTGCCTGTCTCTCTGGGCAACCAGAAGAAGCCATCAACTGAATCGTTCTGATAAGGCCTCCAAACAAGGTAAACTCAGCATGGGGCGGAACCAGCGGAAAAACTCTGGCAACTCAAATAACCAGAGTAGATCAACTCCTCCAAGGGAAAATGGGGAAGACACAATTGAAGACCCCATCCACAAGCAAATG
>NW_003852440.1:10629145-10632244 GCF_000181295.1 Otolemur garnettii | reverse complement strand
ATAGGGGTACAAGTGAATCTTTCTAAGTGCATGTGAAAACCCCACACTGTACCCCAGAAGTGCATTAATGTACATAGTTACCATTCAATAAAAAATAAATAAATAAATAAATAAAATGTGTTTTTATTATATTATACCCACCTGGGGAAAAAAGCCATTTTCTCAAGCAACAAGCATAAAATCCAACAAAAATTCAGAGGTTCCAATATAAACTCAGGCAGGGCAGTCTTGACTGGGCCCATGGTCACTCTGGCTACTGGACCCTCACTCTCTACGACTTTGAATGTGTTTTGTTTTCACCAAACCTATAACCACTCTCTCATCCCCAGAACTTTCACAAAGGCTTGCCTTTTTTACTTTATCATCTGCTCACAAAATGGATCAAACCTAACTCTATACTCACGTGGCCCCTTCTTCCGTACTATAGAAAACCACTGCTCTTCTGCTCTTCTCTGGTCTCTCCACCCAGCTGCCTAGGGCCCCTGTCACTATGGTACTTTAAAAATGCTTTACCTTCCAAAGAGCTATCTAATTTAAGGGTCCCAGTGCAGAATGAAAACCCAGGACCCCTGGTTCATAAGTGACAAAGAATTTCAACTCAGCAACAACAGAGCATTAAACCAAGAGCAGGTCTTCCCAGGCCTGGCAGAGTGTTCAAGGGCCCCACAGCATGTCTGCAGGCCAGTCCTGCTCAGGTCTGCCGCTCAGCATCACACGTGTCAGCTAGGATCTATCTGAAAAAACAGATCAACCTCTGTCATCCACCCCTCTTCCTGTCCTGCCAGCGAAAACCCTCTCCACTGTCTTAAAAGAAGTCTCCACCATTTACCCTCCCTCTATCAAACCTCCCTCCTCCCCCTATCCCCCTCCACTTCTCTCCTTCATCCTGGGCTACAGTTATGGTCTATCTTTCATAAGAAAGTGTGAGTAATATAAATTGGTTTCATACGGTGGGACCACACCTATGGAGCATATTGCAAAGGTACAAGTCAAATCTATCAAGTATAGAGCATAAATGTCTGAACATAATAATTAAATAAATGAGGTGAAAGCTATATTAATTAGTTTGATGTAAGCATTCCAAATTGTATAAAAAATCAACACATTGTACCCCACAAATGCATAAATGTATTCATGATCTATGTGTACATGACTTCATAAAAGGAAAAAAAAAAACAGTCTTCAGCCTCTCACTCCTGTATATTCACACTTAGCATTCTCACCAGGGTCCACACCTGCAGTTTTAACTTCCTTACGGTGTTTATCACCATATATGTGTAATATTCACCTTATAGGAATCCCTGAAGGTGATGAAGTTGCTCACAAAACACAGAGGTTCTTCTTCATGAAATTATGAAAGAGAACTTTCTAGATATGCCAAGAGATTCTAAAATTCAGCTAGCAGACAGTTTCACAACTCCAGCACAACTCAACCTGAACAAGACTTCCCCCAGGCACATCATAATTAACTTCACTAAAGTTAATACGGAAGAGAAAATTCTGAAAGCAGCTAGAAGTAAGAAAATCATAACCTACGAGGGGAAGAATATTAGAATGACTGCAGATCTCTTTGCTGAAACCTTTCAGGCTAGAAAGTCAATGGTCATTGACTTTTAATCTTCTAAAACAAAATAATTTTCAACCCAGGATCCTGTATCCAGCTAAACTGACTTTCATTTACGATGGAGAAATTAAATACTTTAATGACATTCACATGTTGAAGAAATTTGTCATAACTAAACCAGTTCTCCAGGATATTCTCAGACCTATCCTCCATACTGACCAGCACAATTCTCCACCACAAAAGTAAACTCACTCAGAAACTTTTGATCAAATTCCAACTTCCACAATGGCAAAAGGATGAAAAATGTCCACTGGACTTTCAAAAAACTCAATACACAAAATTTTACTCTCAATCAATGTGAATGGCTTAAATTGTCCTCTAAAGAGGCACAAGCTGGCTGACTCGATACAAGACTCAGGCCAGATATCTGCTGCATACAAGAATCTCATCTTATCTTAAAAGATAAATATAGACTCAGGGTGAAGGGATGGTCATCTATATTCCAGGCACTTGAAAAACAGAAAAAAGCAGGTGTCACAATTTTATTCACAGATACAATAGGCTTCAAACTAACAAAAGTAAGCAAGGATAAGGATGGTCACTTTATATTTGTTAAGGGTAATACTCTATACTATGAGATTTCAATTATCAATATTTATGCACCCAACCAGAATGCACCTCAATTTATAAGAGATACTCTGATAGGCATGAGCAACTTGATTTCTCCCAGCTCCATCATAGTCAGAGATTTTAATACTCCTTTGGCAGTGTTGGATAGATCCTCCAACAAGAAGCTTACCAAAGAAATTTTAGATTTAAACTTAACCATTCAGCATTTGGATTTAACAGACATCTACAGAACATTTCATCCTAACAAAACTGAATACACAGTTTTCTCATCAGCCCACAGAACATACTCCAAAATCAACCACATCTTACATCACAAGTATAATCTCAGCAAATTTAAAAGAATAGAAATTATTCCATACATCTTCTCAGACCATCATGGAATAAAGTTGAACTCAGTAACAACAGGAATCTGCAGACTCATACAAAAACATGGAAGCTAAATAACCTTAATAACCTTATGCTTAATGATAGATGGGTCAGAGACAAGATAAAGAAGGAAATTACCAAATTTTTGGAACAAAATGATAATGAAGAAACAAGTTACCAGAACCTCTGGGATACTGCAAAGGCAGGCCGAAGATAGAAATTTATAGCACTGCAAGCCTTTCTCAAGAGAACAGATAGAGAGGAAGTTAACAACTTAATGGGACATCTCAAGCAACTGGAAAAGGAAGAACATTCCAATCCAAAACCCAGCAGAAGAAACGAAATAACCAAAATTAGAGCAGAATTAAATGAAATTGAAAACAAAAGGATTGGCTCGGCTCCTGTGGCTCAAGCAGCTAAGGCGCCAGCCACATACACCTAAGGTGGCGGGTTCTAATCCCCAGCCTGGGCCCGCCAAACAACAATGATGGCTGCAACCAAAAAATGGCCAGGCATTGTGGTGGGCGCCTGTAGTCCCA
>NW_003852440.1:10625866-10628770 GCF_000181295.1 Otolemur garnettii | reverse complement strand
AAAAAAAAAAAAAAAAATGATAAAGATGAAATAACAACAGACCCCTCAGAAAGTCAAAAAATCCTTAATGAATATTACAAGAAACTTTATGCTCAGAAATATGAAAATCTGAAGGAAATTGACCAATACTTGGAAGTACGCCACCTTCCAAGACTTAGCCAGAATGAAGTGGAAATGTTGAACAGGCCTATATCAAGTTCTGATATAGCATCAACTATAGAAACTCTCCCTAAAAAGAAAAACCCGGGACCAGATGACTTCACGTCAGAATTCTACCAAACCTTTAAAGAGGAACTAGTACCTATATTACTCAACCTTTTTCAAAATTTAGAAAAAGACAGACTACTACCCAACACATTCTATGAAGCAAACATCACCATGATCCCCAAACCAGGAAAAGACCCAACAAAGAAAGAAAATTACAGACCATTGTAATGAACATTGATGTGAAAATATTCAACAAGCTCCTAACAAACAGAATCCAGCAACACATCAAACACATTATACACCACATCAAACACATTATACACCACAACACATTTATCCCAGGATCTCAAGGCTGATTCAACACATGTAAATCTACAAACATAATTCATCACATAAACAAATTAAAAAACAAAGACCATATGATTCTCTCAATTGATGCAGAAAAAGCTTTTGATAATATCCAACATCCGTTTATGATCAGAACACTTAAGAAAATTGGCACAGAAGGGACCTTTCTCAAATTGATAGAGGCCATCTACAGCAAACCCACAGCCAATATCGTACTGAATGGAGTCAAACTGAAATCATTTCCACTCAGATCAGGAACCAAGCAAGGTTGCCCATTGTCTCCATTGCTCTTTAACATCGTAATGGAAGTTTTAGCCATTGCAATTAGGGAAGAAAAAGCAATCAAGGTATCCATATAGGATCAGAAGAGATAAAATTTTCACTCTTCACAGATGATATGATTGTATACCCGGAAAACACCAGGGATTCTACTGCAAAACTCTTAGAAGTGATCGAGGAATACAGCAGGGTCTCAGGCTACAAAATTAACACTCATAAATCAGTAGCCTTCATATATACCAACAATAGTCAAGCTGAAAAAGCAGTCAAGGACTCTATTCTGTTCACAGTAGTGCCAAATGAGATGAAATATTTGGGAGTTTACCTAACAAAAGATGTGAAAGATCTCTATAAAGAGAACTATGAATCTCTAAGAAAAGAAACAGCTGAAAACATTAACAAATGGAAAAACATACCATGCTCTTGACTGGCAAGAATCAACATTGTTAAATAGTCCATACTACTCAAAGCAATATATAATTTTAATGCAATCCCTATTAAAGCTCCACTGTCATACTTTAAAGATGTTGGAAAAATAATACTTCATTTTATATGGAATCAGAAAAAACCTCAAATAGCCAAGACACTACTCAGAAATAAAAACAAAGCAGGAGGAATCATGCTACCAGACCTTAGACTATACTATAAATCGATAGTGATCAAAATGGCATGGTATTGGCAAAAAACAGAGATGTAGATGTATGGAACAGAATAGAAAGCCAAGAGATGAATCCAGCTAGTAATGACCATTACCTGGTCTTTGACAAGCCAATTAAAAACATTGAGTGGGAAAAGATTCCCTATTTAACAAATGGTGCTGGGCGAACTGGCTGGCGACCTGTAGAAGACTGAAACTGGACCTACACCTTTCACCACTAACTAAGATAGACTCTCACTGGATTAAAGATTTAAACTTAAGACATGAAACTATAAAAATACCAGAAGAAAGTGTAAGGAAAACACTTGAAGAAACCAGCCTGGGAGAATATTTTATGAGGAGGACCCCCCAGGCAATTGAAGCAACATCAAAAATACACTACTGGGACCTCATCAAACTAAAAATCTTCTGCACAGCCAAGAACACAGTGAGTAAAGCATGCAAGTAGACACCCCTCAGAATGGGAGAAGATATTTGCAGATTATGTCTCCGACAAAGGCTTAAGAACCAGAATCCAGAGAACTCAAATATATTAGCAAGAAGAGAACAAGTGATCCCATCTCAGGGTGGGCAAGGGACCTGAAGAGAAACTTCTCTGAAAAAGACAGGAATATGGCCTACAGATATATGAAAAAATAGTCATCATCCTTAAACATCAGAAAAATGCAAATCAAAACTACTTTGAGATATCATCTAACTCCAGTAAGATTAATCCATATCACAAAATCCCCAAATCACAGATGTTGGTGTGATTGTGGAGAAAAGGGAACACTTCTACACTGCTGGTGGGATTGGAAACTAATAGCATCCTTTTGGAAAGATATCTGGAGAACACTTAGAGAACTAAAAATAGACCTGCCATTTGATCCTATAATTCCTCTACTAGGTATATATCCAGAAGACCAAAAATCACACTACAACAAACATATTTGTACCAGAATGTTTATTGCAGCCCAGTGCATAATTGCCAGGTCATGGAAGAAGCCCAAGTGCCCATCGACCCACGAATGGATTACTAAACTGTGGCATATGTACACCATGGAATACTAGGCAGCCATAAAGAAAGATGGAGACTTTACCTCCTTCATGTTTACATGGATGGAGCTGGAAAATATTCTTCTTAGCAAAGTATCTCAAGAATAGAAGAAAAAGTATCCAATGTACTCAGTCCTACTATGAAACCAATTTATAGCTTTCATAGGAAAGCTATAACCCAATTACAGCCCAAGAGTATGGGAAAAAGGGAGAGAGAGGGGAGGGCGGGGGATGGGTGGCGGCAGGGTAATTGGTGGGATCATGCCTATGGTTCATCTTATAAGGGTACATGTGTGGCTCAGCGCCTGTGGCTCAAGCAGCTAAGGCGCCAGCCACATACACCTAAGGTGGCGGGTTCGAATCCCCAGCCCGGGCCC
>NW_003852440.1:10624513-10625669 GCF_000181295.1 Otolemur garnettii | reverse complement strand
AAAAAAATAAGGGTACATGTGAATCTTTCTAAATGTAGAATATAAATGTCTTAACACAATAACTAAGAAAATGACATGAAGGCTATGTTACCCAGTTTGATGAAAATATTTCAAATTGTATATAAAAACATCACACTGTACCCCATGACAGTATTAATGTACACTATGTACAGCTATGATTAATGTACAGCTATGATTTAATAAATTAAAAAAAAAAGAAAGAAAGAAAAAGAGGTTAAAGTCTCCTAAAAACATTTTGGCACATTTGAAAACATTCCCAATAAATATTAACTGCCAATAAAAATTAATTTCAATTGGCACATTTGAAAACATTGCCAATAAATATTAATTCAATGGACTATAATTTTCACCATGGAAGCAAGAAAAATGACACTGTAGGAAAATTTCAGAGTAAGACTATAAAATTTGTACCTTCTAACAACATGTGGCAGTTAAAAAGGGACACTGATGTAACAACAACCCAGGATTAATAAGTTTTGCACTGCTATTAAGGAATACCTCTGGCTGGAAAGTTCATAAAGAAAAGAGGTGTATTTGGCTGGTGGATCTGCAGGCTGTACAAGCAGCATGGTGCCAGCATGAGCTTCTGCTGAGGGCTTGAGGGAGCTCCTAATTGAGGCAGAAGGTGAAAGGGAATAGGTGAGTCACATGGTGAGAGGTGGAGCAAGGGATGGGGAGGTTCAGGGCTGCCTTAAACAGCCAACTCTCCTGTGAATTAGTAAAGCAGTGAAGAGGTCAAGCTTAGGATTTGAACCCCAGATGTACTAGTTCTCAGTCAGGTGACCTTAGATGTGGGACTTAACCACTGTACCTCACTGGCTCCATCTTTGGAAATAGGATGGTCATGAAGTTCAAATGAAATAATACATACAAAAAGAAAAAAAAAAGAACCCTGGCCTGAAAGTACCTGCAGATGGATCATGCCTCAAACTGAATTGGAGGTTATTGTTGTTCAGATGTTTATCCCCTCAATCTCATGCTGTAATTTGATCCCGTGTGGGACCTAGTAGGACCAGGTGGGAGGTGTACGTTCATAGGGATGGCTCCCTCATGAATAATGTGGTGCTGTCCTCACAGTAACCAGAGAGGTCCCTTTGTTGGTTCCCCCAAAAGCTGGTTGTTTTTTTTTTTTTTT
>NW_003852440.1:10600434-10623347 GCF_000181295.1 Otolemur garnettii | reverse complement strand
CATTGTTGTTTGGCGGGTCCGGGCTGGGGATTCAAACCCGCCACCTTAGGTGTACGTGGCTGGCGCCTTAGCCAGTTGAGCTATAGGCGCCGAGCCTCACTCTGCCATTGTTCACAGACATTTCAGGCAGTAGCTGCTGTCCTCGACCTTACTGACCCCCATGTCTTCCCTCACCAGAACCCCACAACACAAACCTCTGGGCAATTCTAGTTTCATCAGACAAGATCATAGGCTGATGGTGTCTCCACCTGCACTATCTGGATAATTGACCCTAAACAATTCAACTTGTGACATTGCTAGTCTCTGTTTCTCCCAGAAAAAGAACTGATCATTAGACTCTATTAATCAGACCTTAGGTAATGCTAAATTTAAATTCAGCAAACTTCATACTTTCCACCTGGAAGAAACTAATAGAGATCCAAATATGCAATACAGCTAGTGAAAGGCTGTGGTTCCAACATTATGCCATGAACAGCATTCCTTTTTCTCAGATGGGTCTTTCTTCTTGTGGCCAGGATGCCTGCTTCTGTTTCAAACAGAAGTTCAAAGTAACACCTTATGCACACTGGGCATAGTATTGCAAGGCCTGTTTTAATTCTATAAATCACCAAAGTTGGACATTTGGACTCAGAAGTGAGCTCTAAAATGGGGCCACTGTTTACAATTTCAGTCATACTACCTAGGGAATCACAGACTCATTCTCTATATGATCAGTTAGAATAATGTTCCCATCACTGGGAATCACACAAATAGAAAAGACTGAGAAACCTACCATGAGCTTTAGCAGAAGTTATTGGCATCACCTCTTCCTTAGAGGGAATACAGATATGTCCCCACCTCTAGCTTATCATGCGCAGTTACGGGCAATTGCATTGCTCTTGATAGCTCTATATTTCCTGCTGACCAGTCTTGGTGGCATCTGTGCATTGCTAAGACTTCTTGTTGTTCTTGGGTCAGTGAAACAGACGAGGTGGACCAGGCTGTACACCACTCTAGGAAAACGCCACTTGGCCCACTAAGGCTGATCCTCATGGCCTTCATAGGGACCATCAAAAGTTCTTATTTTCATCAGTTCTTATTATGGTCATGATGCCAGTTCACTGTATTTTATTCAGACACATGAGTGTTTCTATGCTGCCATTTTTTGTCAAATGATCACCACAATGAAGCAACAACAAAAGGTCAAGAAAGTTTTACAATATCCTTGACAATCACAATATGCAAATGGTGACAGTATGGACCCCTGAATTTGTCTCACAAGTGGGAAAATAGACAAAAGTGGGGACTAAGAGACTGAATATATGGATGAGGACAACCAGATCAGACACAAGAACAGAGCCCTGACCCACAGTCTGTAGCAATCTGCCCAGATCAGCCCATCACCGGCAACTCCCAGTTCAGAAACCAGCCTTCTCCATGTCACATGCATAGGAGTCAGATTATACCTCTAGACAAGTCAAGAAGCCAAACAATAACCACTGTAATAATCGGCCCAGAACGACCAGCCCTTGACTAATAACTGGCACTTTCCTTAATTTTGTCCCTGCTTCAACTTAGGACCAATCAGAGAAAGTCCAGTTTGTTTCCCTAACCGCATCCCCACTTTTCCTGACCCACGTATAGCTGTCCTCACCCAAAGCCTACTCTTTTCCCACTGTGAAGAGTTCCTGCTCCTCCCCCTGCCCAGGAGTCTGTGGGAGTGGGAGTGCTTTTGCTGCAGCAGCTTTGAATCAACGGCCCACACCTGTTCCCATTTGGTCTCTTGTTTCCTTCCACAGTGAGAGACGACACCTCTGCACAGGGCAGCCTGTGATGTGGCATCTGCTTCTCTCAGAGCAAGAGATATCTTTCTGGGCTTCCCTCAGACTTGCTCTGTCTGCTCTAAGCATCCTCATTGGCACTTATACATCCTACTCCTAAGATGTCTAGTCTTGTCACTTCAAACACATGCACGTGCACGCTGGCTTCCAGGCTCATTTTCCACGGTGATTTCCTCTTCTTTTTCCAGTCTCCCATCAGAAAGTCCCTGTTCTTTTGGTTCTTTTGTTTTGCTTTTACATTTTTAAAACTTTTGCTGAGGTATAACACATGTCCAAATCCAAAATGAACACACTCAGGGACGCTTCACTCAGGGCAGGGAAGGCAACACGGGCCCAGATGCTGGGTACCTGCCACCAATCCCAAGAGCACCCCCTGTGTGACCTCTGACACCAGACATTAGTTTTAGAAGGAATTGAACCTTGTATCATAGTAAAATTGCAATATTTACTCTTCCAGCCTGGCCTCTTTCAATCAAAATTATCTTTGTGAAATTCATCCATGTGGCTCTAGTTCACCTGTTTGCATCAGAAGCTAAGACAGCCTTTCCTCATGTGAATCACCACAATTTACTTATCCCTTCCACTTCTGACAAGCGTGTTGGCTCTTTCTAATTTGGAGCTATTACAAACCCAACGGGCCTGCTCACAGAGGGTGCCTTTAGCCTTGACAGACAGTCCCACCAGCAGTGCAGAAAATTTCTGTGGTTCATCAGGGTTTCCTTTCCTTTAGCATGTGTTATGTTCAATAAAAACTTATTTAAATATGGTCACCTAAAACAAAAGGATTTCTGAATTCAAAACTACCTATTTGCCATGACTTTAAGAGAATCTTCAGAACATTAGAGCCCTAATATCATGCCTAAGTGCACAGTTTGAGATTTATAAGGAATATAAATCAGATAACCCACAGAACCAGACGCTGGTGTGGCCGTATGACTCTTGCCACTGGGAAGTTCATTTATTGCTTCTTCTCCATGTAATTTCAATAGGAATTTATAACAGCTAAATTCTGGCAGACCCTTGAAGGTTAATGCAGATAGCAATACGCTTACAACCAAAATTGCTGAGCCATAATGATCTTATTACTTCAGCAATTTTCACTTTGGGAATGGCTTGTTAATGAATAATTTACTTGATGTGTATATGGGCATTTCCGGAAATGGTGAAATATATTAAATGAGTTATTCATGACTCACTTAATCATGGTTGTCAGAGCCAGTCCTGATTATTTCTTTTAGCTGATTTCTATGACTTCTGCTTAGAACAGAATGTAACTTATTTGTGCATTTACTCACTGTTCAAACATTCTGTAGGAATCACACTGCTGTGTCATACTGTGCCAGAGCAGGACAGCAAGGTGCAGGAGAGGGCCAGCACTTCCTATTCAAGTGGGTGTGCATATCATTTCACTCTATTTTCCTTCCTAGAACCCTTCAAAGACAGCCCAGACAAGATAAACGGGAGTGTGTGTATCATAATGTTACCTGTACCCTATACATACCTATAGCTGTTGCCTGCCAACTGCTACCTGTTGGGACAGAGACTCAAGTGTATTCGGGCAGGACTGAGGGCTCCTCCAGATGCCTCTGTCAGGCGGTGCGTCAGCCACACGCGGAGGTGCAAGAAGCAGAGAGTCCCTGGGAACTATGGAATGGCCCCACAGGGACCTTTCAAAGCAATATGGGGGAGGGGTTGTTCTCAAATGGCTGTTTCTATTGCTTCCCAGTGGAGACAGGATGCCAGAGGTTAAACGAATTGTCATCAGGACAGGAAATGCAAATGCAAAATATTCAAATGTACAAGACAGCTTTTCTGAAATAAAGGAATATGTTTGACCATGCTAACTGACCCAGAATAAACACATTTAGGAAAATCCACAGCTAGACACAGCCCATGAAATTACTGTATTTAAAGGATAAAGAACCTTGTAAGTATCCAGGTGAAAGGAACCCAGGTTACATTTTTGGAGTGAAGTTGGATTGCCCATAATAATCAGAAACACCAGGAGAAAATGGAGTAGTGTGGTAATACCAAATATTTGCAAAGATATAAAGAAACTGGACCACTCACAGCTGTGGGAGCAGCTTCTGACAAACCTAAAACGTGCTCACCATCCAGCCCAGCAGCTGACTGGTTAAATTATGGTGCATTCATGCCAGGGATTCAGCCAAAACGGAACAAAATATTAGTACATGGCAACAACTTAAATGGATCTCAGGGGATTATGAAGGAAAAAAGCCAACATCAAAACGTTATGTAATATATGAATCCATGCATGCAACATTCTTGAAATAACAGCATGGCAGAGATGAAGGGCAGATTCTGGGTACCAGTGCTAGATGGATCCTTACGATAGAATTATTTTGTGTCTTGACTTGTGGTGGTCACACAAATCTACATATGATGAAACTGCATTGAACTAAACATACACACACACACACAATGCACACAAGACAGAGGGGCTCTAAATAAGGTCCATGGATTGCATCAGTGTGGAATCCCTGGCTGTGAATTTATACTATATAATGTGTACGTGTGCAAGATGTTACCTTTGAAGGAAACTGGGAGAAGGGTAGACAAGACCTTCCCATATTATTTCATACATTTCTTTGTAGATATAAATCTATAATTATCTCAAAGTAAAAGGGGTTTTAAACATTAAATATAAAATGTAAACAAGAAACATTTGAGGTTATAGAATAATCAATAACTAAAGCCTAATGTTGAAGCACTTTGTTAATCAAAATAATCACTATGGTCTTTAAAAAATTTTTATAAACTTTTCTTAAATTTAGAAAAATAATTTTGAATTATAATAAAATAAATTTCAGTTCTTTTAATTTCACATTACTTTTTAAAGTGCAAATAAAATTAAATATAATGTAATTTATTTTGAAATAACATGTAATTTGATTTTATTTTCCTAAAATTATTTTTGTAAATTTTTTTCTATGTTTAAATCTGCAACTATACAGTAAGAGATACTGTGCTCAGAAAAATGCACACCCAATGCTAAAAATAGTTATTTCTTGTTAATGTCATTCAAGTTTAACTTTTTAACTTTCTTTTTTATATTATAAGATTATCTGATTTTTATTGTGCATATGTGTTACATTTAATCCTAGACAAACAATACCAAAAATCAAACAAAGAACCACCAATAAAAAAGCAGCCCCTGACCTTGAGTAGGTCATTGTCTGTATTATGATAAGCAGGTAAACAAAAGACTCTCAAAGGGGGTCAAAGTTTCCAGGAACACAAAGAGAAGGAAGAAACTCAACCCGCCTGAGTCAGGCATAAAAAAAGGCTGCCCTGAAGCAATGAAACATGTACAATATTGTTTTCTAAAGCATTCATTCTTGGTAATTTTACAAGTTCTGGCTGGAAAATGCACAACATGGCAAATGCAATTTCAAGACTTTCTGCTGTAAACACCACCTTGGTTAGTTTTGATGCCTCTGTAATGACATGAGTCTGTAAAAGGTAAAAATTGTAGGTAGAAAAGCCTGGATTTAAAAGCCAATATGTAGGTTATTTATTTAAGTGAATAATAGTTTTAATAAAGAAAACCTTACTTGAATAAGTCATTTTTCTTTTTTTTTTTTTTTTCTTTTTTTGAGACAGAGCCTCAAGCTGTCCCCCTGGGTAGAGTGCCGTGGCATTACAGCTCACAGCAACCTCCAACTCCTGGGCTCAAGCGAGTCTCCTGCCTCCACCTCCCAAGTAGCTGGGACCACAGGCACCCGCCACAATGCCCGGCTATTTTTTGGTTGCAGCCGTCATTGTTGTTTGGCGGGTCCGGGCTGGGGATTCGAACCCGCCACCTTAGGTGTATGTGTCTGGCGCCTTAGCCGGTTGAGCTATAGGCGCCAAGCCAATAAGTCATTTTTCAAAAATTCATTTTCATCATTCCAACAATCCTTTTCTTTTTATTTTTGTAAAATATCCTATTAAAGTCAAACACTGCAGTGTGCTAGGGATTAATATATATAAATATGAAATTTTAAAAGAGCTAACAGATGTTCAATTTTCATAATTAGTTGGCAATTTTCCTCTTTATTAAAGAATAGGTATGGCTCGGCGCCTGTGGCTCAAGTGGCTAAGGCGCCAGCCACATACACCTAAGGTGGTGGGTTCGAATCCAGCCCAGGCTTACCAAAACAACAATGACAGCTGCAACCAAAAAATAGCCGGGCATTGTGGCCGGTGCCTGTGGTCCCAGCTACTTGGGAGGCGGAGGGAGGAGACTCGCTTTAGCCCAGGAGTTGGTGGTTGCTGTGAGCTGTGATGCTACAGCACTCTACCCAGGGGGATTGCTTGAGACTCTGTCTCAAAAAAAAAAAAAAAAATAGGTATTAATTTATCCCTTTATCTTAACCTCTGAATAGACAATTCATATATTTTTACTCTGGACTTGGTGCAATACCAAAACCTCTTGTACTAGCAGGAATACATAAATCTAAATCTTTCCTTGAATCTATGTCTAATATTTGTACAGTTGACTGTGCATGTCACCATGTATTTACAAGGTTTAATTGTGTAATAACATAATTGGCCATCATAAAATCATGGAGCTGGACATTCATCAGTCTAACCTTGCCCACAATCCCCGCTCTCTTGACGTATGGTCACTTAGCTCTTGCCAGTTTCAGGAAATGAATTCTTCACAGTCTAAATTGAAATATGTCTGTGGGCTCGGTGCCTGTGGCTCAAGCGGCTAAGGTGCCAGCCACATACACCTAAGGTGGTGGGTTCGAATCCCCCGCCCGGGCCTGCCAAACAAGAATGATGGCTGCAACCAAAAAATGGCCAGGCGTTGTGGCGGGCGCCTGTGGTCCCAGCTACTTGGGAGGCAGAGGCAGGAGACTCGCTTGAGCCCAGGAGTTGGAGGTTGCTGTGAGCGTGATGCCATGGCACTCTACCCAGGGGGATAGCTTGAGGCTCCGTCTCAAAAAAAAAAAAAGAAAGAAAGAAATATGTCTGTGGAATTAATCAGATATCTTTGTAGGCATACCTTTTATGTTTTATACTAATCATTATTTGAGTTCAAGAAAACTCGTTAGGTTGCAAATGACAAAAACCATGTCAATCCTGTAAGGAGGGAAAAAGGATGGTGGGGGTTCTTCTTTTGAGGGACAATAAATAAATTGAACAGAATCCAGGAAACACCACCAGCAGCAGCAACAACAAATGTAAAACAGGGCTTTTTGCTACTCCAAGGACATTTCACCTTAGGAATTTCAACCTGTGGGTCACACCTCCTTTTTTCCATTTGTAACAACGTGGTAGTTAGGAAGGTTTGAGAACGACTGGTCTAACACAACCACCATTGGACTATTCATCTCAGTTTTAGTTCAAATGAAACAAAGACGTTAAAGAATTCACTAGTCTCTTGAGAGCACAGTGAATACCCCTGAGGCATCTAAATCCTGAGGGAGGAGAGCTGGGAAAAATACATTAACATATTCCTACTAGATTGTGGGCATGATGCCATTAATTCTGCTAATCCCATTGTTGCTCCTTTTGTCTCTTAATTGCCTAGTGGAATATAGGCCAGAGACAACTGTTGCCTGTAGGCTACTCACTGGAAGTGCCTACATCAGTTTCACCTTCTTCTCAAGTGTCTGGAACAACATATCATACATGTGGGTACCTAATTTCATTTTTATAACAGTGAAAATATGGCTTGAACCACTTTCACAAAAGAATAATTCACATAAGCAACATATAATTGCAAAATTGTCCATGTGTTGCAAGAAAGCAATGTCATTTTGAAGCCAGATGTGGTAATTTTTGCAGAGTACTTAACTCAGAATACATGTCCCACAGCGGGGGTGTTGATGAAAACCTCATGTTGTATTTCCTGGTGTGTGTATGTAAATATGTTTGTCCCGGGTTTGGGAATTTATATGCTTCTGTTTTAATTCATTTTATGGTTTTGTAAGTAAATAGGGTTGGGTGGAGAAGAAACAGGGACCTGTCTCACCCTAGAGTGACTGGTTGTTGGAAACCACATTTTTATATTAATATTCTTATAGAAACTTGCTGTGTCTATTCGCTAAGGAACAGTATTTGAATTTCATCATCACAAGCATCTACTGGCTCCCAGTAGAAGCTCATAATGACCTGTCATGTAGGGTATAACTGGAGATTAAGCCAAGATGCTGAGAATCTCTAGTGACAGCTGTGCTGTGCTGTGCTGTGCTGTGTTGTGAGGACAGTTTCTCAATCTGAGTTTTACTTTCTTTATCAGTAGGAAATAAAATCTTACTGAGGAAAGTAAGACTCTACTCTGTGACAAACACTTCACATTATTTCTAATCCTCGGAACAAAAGTACATCCATCACCTGAATGTTTAGCAACCAGCAGATAGAATTAAAAATCAGACTCTAGGCTCGGAGCCTATAGCTCAACCGGCTAAGGCGCCAGCCACGTACACCTAAGGTGGCGGGTTCGAATCCCCAGCCTGGACCCGCCAAACAACAATGACGGCAGCAACCAAAAAATAGCCAGGCATTGTGGCAGGCGCCTGTGGTCCCAGCTACTTGGGAGGCGGAGGCAGGAGACTCGCTTGAGCCCAGGAGTTGGAGGTTGCTGTGAGCTGTGATGCCACGGCACTCTACCCAGGGTGACAGCTTGAGGCTCTGTTTCAAAAAAAAAAAAAAAAAATCAGACTCGAGTGGTTCCTTATCTAGTGGTTCCTTATCTCATGTAGGATCTCAGCTACATACACAGCCCTCCTCACCCCTGCCTAAGTGGTTCAGGGAAGCCCCAAGGAGCATCTCAGGTACACTCAAGAACAAGCCCGTGTCACCTGGATATCCTCCTCGCCACACCCTGGAGACCCTCACTGATGGTCCAGGGTAGTCCCTCCCCATGTTCCAGGTCTCACAGGCCCCACAGGTCCTCATCCCTGCTTCTCTGAGAGAATGTGGCCCTATGGGGGGGGGGGGGTGCATTTTTCCAGGACTTCCAAAGCTGCACAACCATTTCAATGTAGTTGAGACCATCATATACTCACTTCAGGCATTTCTTCTGCCGGCTCATCCTCCACACCACCAGGGAATTATCTGCCAGAGTTGGCTTTTAGAGTTAGAGTAAATACTTCTTTCTTATAGTAGCAGTACCCAAAGAATTAGATGAGGCACCTGTAGTTCAAGGAGTAGGGCGTCAGCCCCATATACCGGAGGTGGTGGGTTCAAACCTGGCCCAGCCAAAAACTGCAAAAAAAAAAAATGAATTAAATGAATTTCTTAGCACGGGAGATACAATGCCCAGCACAGCATCCCCCACCTTTCTCTCGAGTCTTGTCCCCAGCAAACTCCTTGCTCCTGGGAGCTACCCCTGTACCGGTATGCACACAGATCCTCTGTCCCATACCCACTGCAAACACAGACCTTAGCTCTGCGTCCTCCACGCAAGCTGAGGAAGCTGGGGAGCAGAATTAGCCTCTACTTCCTCTGTGCTCTGGGGATTGTCTAAACACTTTTCTGCTATTTCTGGACCAATAGAATTGTTTTGCTTTGTCTTGTTTTTAATTTGGATCTTCCTAGCATATTCCTCAGAAATTCTGCAAATTTTTCTCTTTTTTGGAGGCAGGGTCTCACTCTGTGCCCTAGGTAGAGTGCTCTGGCATCAATAGCTCACAGCAACCTCAAACTTGGGGTCAAGTAATTCTCTTGCCTCAGTCTCCCAAGTAGCAGGGCCTGCAGGTACCTGCCACAGTGCCTGACTATATTTTAGAGATGGGGGTCTCACTCTTGTTCAGGCTGGTTTCCAACTCCTGAGCTCAAGCAATCCACCTGCCTCAGCCTCCCAGAATGCTGGGATTATGGGCATGAGCTACTGCACACGGCCAGCCAATTTTTAAGTTTCTTTGGAAATCCCAACCACTCAGTGGAGTGTCTGGCACACGACCCAAGATCAGTAGTTGTTGAATGGAAGAGTGAGTGAATGATTGAACGAATGCTAACCTTCAGAAGAAGGTGGCATCAGGGTATCCATCCCCACAGGGCCCATGTGGGCTGGGTCTCTTTCAGAGCAGCACAGAGCCCAGAAGCACTTATGGAAGTCAGTGTGCCTGGGGAACACTGGCGTTCTGACCGTGATAGTTGTGAGGCTTTCCCATTGGAGCATTTGAGATCAGAGACACTTCCAGAGATTTCTGCTGCTGGGAGTTTGAGGAACCAAGGAGGAGGGTTTGTAAATTGGCTGCAACTGCCAGTAGCAAGCGCAGACAGCCGGGAGCCAGTGCATGGGCGCCCAACAGGCTTCCTGACGCAGCTCCCCCCACACCCATCACCAGTGCTCCAGCCATGGAGGGGCCTCAGACAGAGATGCTGTCACTGTCAGAAGACAAGGGCCCTTCTCGCAGACAGGTGGCCCTGACATTCCAGTGGGAAGGGTAGACATTGTTTTCAATATACAAGCTCTCGAAGAGGGATAAAAACATTTTCCCACCAGAAAACCAGGAAGCAAGAAGTTCTCAGTGGGGCCTTCCTAGTGATCAAAAACTGAAATGAAATCTGATCTTCAAATTTCAGTAGCGGGAAGGGCCAGGGAAAGGGGTAAGAGCTAAAAATAGAAGAACAAGAACAGATGTATTTGAATTTAGAGTAAGAGAAGTGTTGAATAAGAACCAATGTAAATAACAAAAAATGAAGAATTTCAAACCAACATGAAGGTTTAATGATTCTTTCATTGCTAGAAATATCTGAGTTCTCTTTCTAGTTTCTCATCCACAGAAAGAAATTAATACATGGAATGCCTGAGGTCAAAATTCCAGCAGATTATTTCAAATGCTGAACTTGCTAAGTATAGGGTATTTCTTTTTCAGATAGCTGATATTTCCTAAATTCTGTTAAATAAAAGAATTTTCCTATTTTTCTCTGTTACCTCTGTGATTATGAAATTCAAACAAGTCAACTAAATGTTAATAATTCCAGGAAGACTACAAGATTGAGTGCCCCTTCTGTTGTTAAGTGCCCCTTCTCAACCCTGTGCCTCAGGGTTTTTCTTTAAATTAAAAGCAACTTTTCATATAGAAAGTAAATATCTCATGTAAATTTTTAAGGATAAATATAAAACTTCTATAAGATTCATAAAATGGGCTAGGTGCCCATAGCACAATGGTTAGGGAGCTGGCCACATGCACTGAGGCTAGTGGGGTCAAACCCGGCCTGGGCCAGCTAAACCACAATGACAACTGCAACAACAAAAAATAGCTGGGCATTGTGATGCCTGTAGTCCCAGCTGTGGAGGAGGGCAAGACAATTGCTTAAGCCCAAGAGTTTGAGGTTGCTGTGAGCTGTGACACCACAGTACTCTACCAAGGGCAACATAGTGACACTCTGTCTCAAAAAAAAAAAAAAATTCATAAAATGTTCAGAATGCCATAATAATTTTGCTACCATTATTGTTAGATCTGGAAAGAAATTTACCTGTACTTAAGTAACTAGTAAACTAGTGTTTATTACTGATCATAAAATAGTAAACACTCACTAAAGAAAAGCATAAAATGCAAAAAGATAGAAAAAAGAAAAAAATCACTACTTAGTTCTATCATCCAAATACACTGATGTTTTATTAAGACTTCATTTTTTTTTCAGCCTTTTCCTTACATATGAAGAGGACTTGTTTTCAAAGTTGTCATCAGTTTGAGAGATAATGGATGTTATGATTTACATGAAATACTGTCAATTATAAACGTAACACTAACAATGACTACCATGTGGGGACTAGTTTCATGCTCTGTCCCCTCCAAGCCACCCACTCCCCTGCAGGAGAAGTGCAGTTTCTCCTTGTGACCAGAGCATCCCTGTGTAAAATATCAAAGTACATTTTTAGGACTTTCACGGGATCACTGTAGATTTATGCTGACCTAAAAATGCCTATTTACCCACAAAAACATTTCCAAGTCAAAATTGTCTCTTATAGTTGTTGGCATACAAACTCCTTAAAAAGAGGAAATTAGGGACAGCGCCTATGGCTCAGTGGGTAAAGCGCCAGCCCTATATACCAAGGGTGGCAGGTTCAAACCTGGCCCTGGCCAAACTGCAACAAAAAAAAATAGCTGGGCTTTGTGGTGGGCGCCTGTAGTCCCAGCTACTCGGAGGCTGAGGCAAGAGAATCACCTAAGCCCAGGAGTTGGAGATTTCTGTGAGCTGTGTGACACCACGGGACTCTGCCAAGGGCAATAAAGTGAGATTCTGTCTCTGCAAAAAAAAAAAAAAAAAGCCCAAATAGGTTCTGTAGTTTGCTCCAAGTCCCCCAGGGGCTCAAGGGCTCTGGTCCTGCTGATTGCTCTGCAGGGTTCCCATGACATCACCTCCAGCCAGTCACTTGTCACAGAAATTAGTTACCATTGGGTTTGGCTCTTTGGAGCTCTGTGGGCCACTCTCACCTTTTCTCAGGCCTTAGTAGCAGGATTTGGAAAGTTTCATGTAGTGTGTGCTGTGTAAAGACTCCACTTCTGCCTTGAACTCATACACAGAGCCTGCCAGACAGAAGCATACGTGTCCTGCAGCAACCCCGAGCCCCTTTGGGCCTAACAATATTCTGTAACTCTTCTTAACTTAGAAGAGCATTTCGATAGAAGGAACAGAGTGGTCTCAAAATATAACCTCTTCTTGGTGGTAGCATTTTAGAGTTGAAGACACACTCTATAACAGTGGTTCTCAACCATCCTAATGCCGCAATGTATTTTCATTGTTAAAAAGGGGTTGCGACCCACAGGTTGAGAACTGCTGTTCTATAAGGATAGGAACAAATTCTCCTAGATGGGAGATGTTGTAACAAAGTAGGGAGGAACACAGTAATTCTCAACTCTCTCATTTTAGGACTTTCTTCTCTTTTTACCCACATACCATCAAGCTTTCTCGTAAAAAGAGAAAAGTTAATTTCAGCCAAAACTGTGCAGAACTTTGGAAGAGAAGTTGCTATAGAAACACTCTTCTTCTGTCCCCTTTCCTATGCCTCGTCAAGGTCAAGTTCAAATAGATGGAAAATATCTCTGAGTCTCTAAAACAGCTCTTTCTTTTTTTTTTTTTTTTTTTTTGGAGACAGAGCCTCAAGCTGTCCCCCTGGGTAGAGTGCCATGGCATCACAGCTCACAGCAACCTCCAACTCCTGAGCTCAAGTGAGTCTCCTGCCTCCGCCTCCCAAGTAGCTGGGACCACAGGCGCCCGCCACAACGCCCGGCTAATTTTTTGTTGCAGCCATCATTGTTTGGCGGGCCCGGGCTGGATTTGAACCCACCACCTTAGGTGTATGTGGCTGGTGCTTTAGCCACGTGAGCCACAGGCACCAAGCCAAAAACGGCTCTTTCTAAGCAGCCATGAATGTGACTCAGGAAATGAGACACTTAAGCATTTTATTCCATACTCTTTCCTTTTACTCCAAATGCAATTGTCCCAAATGAGGCTGTCTGTCCAGAAGGTGGCAAAGAGAGATCCTAACTGGGGTTGGGAGGGAATATGTTACTACGTGGGAGAGGTAGCAGCCATGTGGGAGAGGTAGCAGTTCTCTGCATCTGGAAGAGACAGAAAACCACAAAATCAGATAGGGAAGAATCAGTTTGTGTGCCCAAGGCCCTCCCAGGTTTACAGTGAATCCCAGGCACACCAGGACTCTACACAGATTCAACTGGTCACCTTGTTTACAAAGATAACATGTGTCGTAATTGCTTAGGATTGCATGCAACACCTTGTTTGCTCAGAGGTCACTTACTTAGAACCACACTTGTCCAGAACTTAAGCCAAGAACCATGGGGCAAAACTGGCCCCTGAGAAGCTGAGTGAGAGAAGGCAGAGTTCAGCGTCTTGGCTCCTGGGGACCTCACCTGCAGCCAGTGGCATTCCCTCCTCTTGTAACTCCACCAGCATGGCAGGAAGCCTTCTCAGCCTACACAAAGATTGGACATAGCAAGGGTTTGAAAGGTGGTTGACTTGATCACCTGGCAGATGGTGAAGGAGAAAGAAAAACTGCAAGTTAATAAATGCATAGCCACTTACTTATATGTGGGTTCAGGTGAGGGGCTATGCACCAATACACCTCAGCAGCTTCTCAGAGAATCTCCACGTTACAACCCAGTTTACCAATGAACATTAAGAATGATGGTGTCCGTAGATCCTGCAGGCCCTTCAGATGGCAACTTACACATCAAGTGCCCAGGAAAACCTTCCCTAACTTCACTTGAAGCATTTCTAGGCCATCACTCTGTTTCCCAGCACCTGTGGTGTTTTCTTCCCAGCGCCTATCACAGTTTATAATCATGTTATAGATAACTCTGTGCTTTTTACATTCATTTACCTGCTTTACTACATTATAAGCTTATGTGACAAAGAGTTGTGTCCTTCCTGCTCATTGTTGAATGCCTGAATCCTAGCTATGTGCTCGGCACATAAAGTGTGGGTGAATAAAGAAATGTCACCAGGGAAGCATTTAGTGTATATTCCATGACTAAAATATATCACCTTATAAACACATATTTAAATACAGGAATGTTTCACAGAAAATGGTTTAAAGGATGTTCGTTTCTTGGAAAGGCAGAAAAGGTGAAGAGAGGTAACCAACATTTATGGAGCAGGCATTGTAAACTAGGAGCTTTAATCCTCACAGTGATATGGTAAAATAAATAGGATTAGTCCTTGCTTCACTGATGAAGACACTCAAGTTAAGCAACTTTCCAATTTTATACAATTAGTGGTGAGCCTGGATTCAGACCTGAGGTCCATATTTCATTACTTGGATGTATAAAGTTTCAATTATCTTCACTTAAGGAATAGCTTGTGTGCTATCTGCGGTGCTGGAAGGGCCAGAACCAGGAACTGGGTTCCAAAGGGACTAATTAGCAGGGGAAGAAGGCCTCATAGACTGGGGCTGAGTCAAGTCTTGGGAGTCAAAACAGGGAGACCAGGTTCAAAGGGCAGACGTGGGATTATAAAAAGATAGAATCAAAAGACAAGAGTCCTATAAAAACAGGATCTGAGTCACCCTTCAGCCCACTTAAATTGGACTTCCACCCCCAAACTTTCCCAAAACAGCTCTTACTCGCTAAGATCACCAATGACTTCAACATCAACATCACCAAATCCAATGGGTGAGATTTCATTCTTATCATGCCTGGCTTCCCAGAAGCACTTGGCAATGCAAACATTTCCTCCTGTGTGAATCACTGTTTACACTGGGCCTCCTGGTCTCTTCTCACCTACATCTGCTCTTTCTCTATCTCAGGTGCCACCTCATCCTCCACCACCTCAGTGATGGTGGGGCTAGGAGTCCAAGATTGAGGTGAGACTTCCTTTGGTCAGTCTTCTCCCCCTCCTGCCCTCTCTCTCTCTCCCTTTTCCTTCTCCATTTCCCTCCCTGCCTCCTTCTCTCAATGTCTTTCTTTGTAAACTTATCCATTCCCATAGTTTTAAGTATTACTGACAGGTTGATGACTCTTCATAATATAATTTCCCACCCTATACTACACCTCCAAACTTGAGACCTGATTTCTGTTGTCTGTTTCACATTGCTACTTGAATCTTTCAAGGGAAGTATACATTTAATGATTTCAGATACAAACTCATCTTCTTGCTCTTCATTTTTCTTCAGTGGTACCAACTTGAAGAATGAGCCCATCTACCCTTGAACAGGCCAGAGTTCCGACTGCAGCCTGCTCTCTCCCGCACCTAGTCCTCACAGGCTGACCCATCAGTGTAAACATCTGTAGTTTCTTGCTACCACCTCCTAGTTGAAGAAACTATCTTTATTTTTTCAGCACCACTTGTAACTTGTCTCTCCACCTCTACTCTTGGGTCTCTCCAATTGATTCTCCATGTTACCACCAGAGACATCTTTTAAAAACACAGATCCAGCTACACTATCTCACTAACTATAAATCTCCAAGTTTTTGATGAAGTCTCTGTGTCACTACACAGTCTGGCCTCTCTGTTGACTCCTAGTCAACTCGTGTGGCTGGGCAGGACTGACCAGCACCCTCATTGCCAGGGGTGGGCAAGTGACCCATGAATGAGTAAAGCCCAGGGCACTGGTTCTCTGCACTGAGTGGGACAAGAAGCCGCCTCTCGTCCTCAGCCCAGCACAGGTGATGGCTTGCTGCCTCTGGTCCTCCTGTGATGAAAATGGGCCAACACCCAGAAAAGCAGTGGCAGGAGAAGGGGAGAGAGCTCTGGTGGACATGGTCTGAGAGCTGATACCAGTGTGCTTCTAGAGCAGGGCCACAGATTTCTTCTATAAAGAGCCAGCTAGTAAACAGGTCAGCATCTGTGGCCTTGCCAGCCCTGTCATGGCCACTCAGCCTCCCAGCACAGAAGCCATCATGGAAGATGTGTGACTAATAAAGCTTCACTAATGGGGAGGCGCCTGTGGCTTAGTGAGTAGGGTGCTGGCCCCATATACTGAGGTTGGCGAGTTCAAACCCAGTCTCAGTCAAACTGAAACAAAAAAATGGCCCAACATTGTGGTGGGTGCCTGTAGTCCCAGCTACTCGGGAGGCTGAAGCAAGAAAAATCGCCTAAGACTAGGAGTTGGAGGTTGCTGTGAGCTGTGTGACACCACAGCACTCTACCAAGGGTGATAAAGTAAAACTCTGTCTCAAAAAAAAAAAAAAAAAAAGGGTCACTAATGGACACTGAAATTGGTATTTCAATAACTTTTACATGTCCTGAAATACTGTGCTTCTGTTGGCTCCTCCCCATCCCCACCTATTTTACAAATGTAAAAGCCATTTTCAGCCCCTGACCGTGCATCCAGCAGGGCCAGCTTTGCCCCCAGGCTGTACCATCCAGATCTCTTTCTAGGCCAGTGTTTTTCAACCTCTTTTATTTCATGGTGTTGCAGGAAGATGAGGCCCAATGGAGAGAAAGAGCGTCCAAACACCACGTTTATAAGAGGAAGGGCTTTATTCACCAGCTGGGAGCTTACGGCATAGAATTCCAAATGGCCACGCTCCTCGACTGGCTTGGTCTTTCCCTTTTTATCAAGAGTCAAAAAGTTCCACCCCACAGGGACCCTTCTTATTGGCCACTTTGAATCAAGCCGGAGATGCTATTCCAGCCCCTACAGAACTACAGGATTTCACAGAACTTGGAAATTTCCAAGTTACAAATTCCCAAGAGCTATGCCACCATGGAGAGGACCTTGCAGGTGTATCCTTGTGGTCTCCTTGAGAAGACCTGTTCTCGTAGCCCTCACCCTTCTCAGGTATCCTCTCTCAACTGCACAATTGAATCTGTAGCTAAACCTCCACTGCATACTTAAATTATGTTGATCAAAATATACATATATACTTAAGGTGCTTTGAACTTCTTTTCAAAATGATTTAATCAACAATCTTTTTTTTTTTTGGTTGCAGCCATCATTGTTTGACGGGCCAAGCTGGATTTGAGCCTGCCATCCTAGGTGTACGTGGCTGGCGCCTTAGCCACTTGAGCCATAGGTGCTGAGCCTAATCAACAATCTTTAAAAATTTTCACAGCACACCTGAGATCCTCTCACAGCACAGTAGCATGCCCACACTGGTGGAAAATGTTTGTTCTAGGCTTTTCAGAAATGGAGCCTGTAAATTCTCTTTTTTAGCTTAAATCAATTAGAGTTCTAGACTTTTTGTTTGTTCTTTGTTTCTTCATTTGCAAATGAAAGAATCCTGACCTTCCAATCCTACCTGTTTGGTACTTAGGATTTAGTTTTTCTGTTTTCTTAACCTAAACAGCTAAGAAATGTAAAATATCTAATAGAAACGAATACTTAAAACAGTTCTTTTTACATTTGCTAAAGTAAAAACAAATGCTTGATAATACCTTGGCCAGTAAACTTTTGTGAAGCTGGGAAAGAATGTATGCTTCAACACCAATATCAAAAATCATTAATAAAAATACCAAAACAATTACTTATAAATTTACTAATGTAAAAGCCTGGAACTTCCTTAAGAAAATAATTTGAGGGGTGGCGCCTGTGACTCAATGGGTAGGGCGCTGGCCCCATATACCGAGGGTGGCAGATTCAAACCCGACCCTGGCTGAACTGCAACCAAAAAAAAGAAAAGAAAAGAAAAGAATTTGAAAAATATCCTATTTGTGTTGGATCTTCCCCGTTAATTGTCTGTGACTAAAGTATACAGTGGACTTAATACTGTTTTTGTCATTGCCTCAGGTGGGGTTTACTACCAAATAGAGAAGTATTTTTACAGTATTTCAGCTGTCGTGGTCAACTCTCTATTATCTTTCTACCCATTTCCTCTTTATTACTCATTAAATTGGTTTTTACTGTTTTAGTTAAAGCAAAGTAACAACAAAGAGAGATGAACTGTGAGGACCAGATCAGCTCCATTTTGTTGTTTCCACATAAGTTCTGTTCCTGGGCCCTGGCCTGCAGGGCCCACCTTGTAACCCTCCCCATTCCATTCTTAGATGCTTAAACCACACCCGCAGGGCCCACCCTGCAACCTTTCTCATTCCTTTCATAGTTACTCAACCAAATAGTACCACCCTGGGCAACAGAGCAATAAGCCCCCAATTCCTTATTAACTAAGTCACCCTACTGCAATAAAACAATAAGTTTCTATTACCTTGAAATACAGGTAACCAGGTTGCACCAACTCTAGCCCCCGGTTAAGGGACCCTCCACCCCTCACCTGTACCAATCCAAATTCACCTTTACTAGTGAAATCATCAGCTACCAATGCAAATCCTCCTTTACTTCCTCCTTTACTAATGAAATCACCAACCACCAATGAAAAGTGTACTCGTATCCGACCCTACCCCTCTTGCTTTCTGTACCCCATAAAAACTGCCTTCACCGAGGCTTGTCCTCAGCTTGTATGCCAGGAGAGTCCAGGCCCGGGGCCCCTGGGCCCCCCGGGCCTCCCGCGTCTGTAATAAATCTCATCTTATGCCCTTTACATCAGAGCGAGTCTCGAGTTTGTCGGTTGGGGTTAATTTGGGAGGCTTTTTCAGACCCAACAGAACAAATAATTCTGATAAAATTTCTCTCTATGCCAATTATTAACCCAACATACTCTACAAACTAGAAATAAATATTTAAAATTATTTCTGAGAAACAAAAAGTGATTTTTATTGCCACAATGCGCATTCCAAAATGGACACTTTATTCAGATGTGCAGAGTAACAATGATAGGAGATCTCAGTCAGGTACTGAGAAACTAACAAAGCGTGATGTTTTAAGGAGCATCTAACAATGGCGTGAGGATCTTTATTTCTCTTCCCTAACAAACTTACAACTTATAAGTTTTCAAGTTATCATCCAAAAAGGTAACTTTTACATCTACTTTATTGCAATCATTGCATCCAGGTTACCATGTATGTTTCTATTTTTAACTTACCATTGAGATTTTTCAATGCCTCATTTTCTACAGTCTCCATAATGACTAAGATGTGTATCGGCAACATTACATTACATTACAAAATATTGCAATTCCTTTATCTATTAAATCCTTCCCTCTATGGTGGCTGAAAAGTTGTTTATACTTCCTTGATGTTATAGAAAATGTGTCGCTGAATACGCACATGTGTGTTCTCTGGGGTCAGAGTTCTTTAGAGTCCTGGAGGACCATGGAAGGTTCCCTTTGTATTTCCTTCCTGGATATTAAGGAGCTCTATCTGGATGCAGTCATTGTCTTATTATCTCCCTTCCAGATCATACAGATTAATTATTCTACTCTATGGGTATACTGAAAGCAAAGTAATAATGCCAAGTCTCTCAGCTAAGAGTAGATTTATTACTTTTAACTAAAGGCATTTGGGCCAGCACAGAACACTGCATATCAGGGAAGACACTTCCAGTCCATGATGGCTGGAGAAGATGCCAGGATTTTGCAGTTGCCTCTTTTTGTACTCTGCCCACACTGAAGAACGGCCACCCCAGCCTCCCAGCAGAGGCACACCCAGCAGCTGCCTCTGTGAGCTGCATCTAGAGCCAGAGGTGGTATCTGTGCACACTGCAGTGACAGACTAGCACAGATGGAGTGGCATGCAGTGTTTCTCACAGTTATGCAGGTGCAAGTCCAAGGCCAAGTCTCTCGCAAGCTTGGCTCTTGTGAAAGTACACTTCCTGGTTCAGGGATGGCCATCCTCTCCCAGTACCCTCACAGGAGGAAGGAACAAGCTCTCTCTGGGGTCTCTATGATAAGGGCACTGATCCCATTCATGAAACCCCTCATGACCTAATCACTTGCCAAGGCCCTCCCTCCAAATGCCACCACCTTTGGGGTGGTGGGGGCGGTGGAGCAGGGGGGTAGGATTTCAACATGCACACTTCCAGGGCGGTGGGGTGGAGGACACAAACCTTCAGACTATAGCAGCTGGAGTCCCTGAACCTCATAAATGCCCCCATTTCTTTCGTTGTGTCCTTTATAGTTTCTGCAGGACTTTCAGACTATTCAAACTCTTCTTGTTTGTCAATATTCAGGAAGGAGCTGTGAACCACCTTTAAGCAGCACTGAAATCTGGAGATGGAGGCCTCCCCCAAGCACGAAGCCCCCTCAGTCTGGAGTTTTCAGAGGCAGGTCCTTTCTCTGTACAGAGGTGTGCCTTCTTATCAGGGCATAGTGGCAGAGGTCAGGCTTGAGTGTGTTTAGAAACCTGTCCTTCACTTTGGGAGGCAGTATTTGGACTATTGCTACAAAGTGAATTTTTGTTTTATGAACAGATGCAGTGGGCCCAAGGGCATAAACATTTTTGTGGATCCTGAAGTTTTTACCATATTGCTTTCAAAAACGGACAAAGCTATCAGCAGGAAATAAATGTGCAATTTCAGCCTCACCAGCATATATGCGTGTGTGTGTGTATATATATATACACACATACACACACAACAAACCACTTTTTTCTCTCTGATTCCCAAGAAAGGAAAATGTTTTATCTCTATTTGTTTTACTCCTATTTATTTGTTCACATTTTATGTTCATTTATTTTGTTTCACACTTCATTTTCACTTGCAATTCTGTTTTGATCATATCTAGTTACCATTCTCCCCAGCCTTTTCCCATTGTAGTTTTTTTTTTTTTTTTTTTTTTTTTTTTGAGATGGAGCCTCAAGCTGTCCCCCTGGGTAGAGTGCCATGGCATCACACTCACAGCAACCTCCAACTCCTGGGCTCAAGCGAGTCTCCTGCCTCCGCCTCCCAAGTAGCTGGGACCACAGGCGCCCGGCTATTTTTTGGTTGCAGCCGTCATTGTTGTTTTGGCGGGTCCAGGCTGGGGATTCGAACCCGCCACCTTAGGTGTACGTGGCTGGCGCCTTAGCCGGTTGAGCTATAGGCGCCAAGCTTATAGGTGCACTTTTTAAAATCCGTATTCAATTATAAATTCTGACATCTCTATGATTTTCTTTTTACCTACAGCTAATCATTTTAAGTGATTTTATTAGTATTGTTGTGAGAAATAGACTGTATAATTTCATTAATAGTCTCCCTATAATTTCCCAAAAAGTCTGAAAAAGTGTCCTTCCACTTCCACGCCGAAAAGAAATTGATGTCCAACGTTAATTTACTAATATCATATTTTTCATGTTAAATGGGGTATAAGCGAGAGATGCATTCTTCTGGTAAATTCCAGGTGACTTGTATTCTTTATGAATCAACTCTCTTTGATTACAAAACGATATCCATGAAGAACAAACTTCTATTGTTTCATTTCACTCAGGTTTCGTCATCGTGAGGCAACAGCGGGACACAGGCTCCTGAGCCATCTGCCCACAGTGCCCACCATGCTGTGGACACAGCCCTTCCCCAGGATGCTGCCCAGGGGGAAATCACCTAAGGCATGAGCACCAGGGAAGGTTACAGCCATGCTATGTTTTTAGAGTATGGGAAGATAAAAATAAAACACTGTTCAGAGAAATTTGTCATCAAGTGGCACATTTTACAAGTGGCGAATGGATACACAAAAGGTGTGCAGCCTATGGTGACACAGTGCAGCAAGAGGGGGAGCAAGCTCCTCCCAGCACAGCAACCCAAATCACTGCACTGAGTGAAAACAGCCAGGCTCAAAATACTTCATACCGTATTAGTGCTTTTGAAATCGAGGTCACTTCTGAAATCCTAGAAAATGCAAACTAGTGTATAGTGACATCAAGTGGAACAGACATCATGTGGGCTGAGAGCAGACAGAAGGGTCTTCAAAACGCAGGAAGACCTCTGGGGTCATGAAAATGTCCTGTGCCTTGGCTCGGCGCCAGTGGCTCAAGTGGCTGAGGCACCAGCCACATACACCTAAGATGGCGAGTTCAAATCCAGCCCAGCCCGACCAAAACAACAATGAGAGCTGCAACCAAAAAATAGCCAGGTGTTGTGGCGGGCACCTGTAGTCCCAGCTACCTGGGAGGCGGAGGCAGGAGACTCACTTGAGCCCAGGAGTTGGAGGTTGCTGTGAGCTGTGATGTAAGAGCACTCTACTGAGGGTGACAAAGTAAACTGTCTCAAAAAAAAAAAAAAAGACTCCCCACTCCAATCAGACTTCCCCCCACCACTCCCATGACCTGTTCTCTTGATAAAGACACCAAATACATTCCACAGCCACAATGCACTGACTGGTCTGCAGCTTTTGACGCTGGCAATGCCTCCTCTTTGAAACTACCTGCCATGGCTTGGGGACACTGGAGGCCCTGCCTCTCTGCCTTTGCTTTTTCCTCCTCATCTCCCTGGGCTCCTTGGCATTATAGGGCTCCGGGCTGAAGACTGCCCTCTCCTTCTTGCCATTTATATTCTCTTCTCAAGATTTTAAAAGGCAACTGGATAGGCTCGGCGCCTATAGCTCAACCGGCTAGGGCGCCAGCCGGCTAGGGCGCCAGCCACGTACACCTAAGGTGGCGGGTTCGAATCCCCAGCCCGGACCCACCAAACAACAATGATGGCTGCAACCAAGAAATGGCCAGGCGTTGTGGTGGGCGCCTGTGGTCCCAGCTACTTGGGAGGCTGAGGCAGGAGAATCGCTTATGCCCAGGAGTTGGAAGTTGCTGTGAGCGGTGATGCACAGCACTCTACCCAGGGTGACAGGTTGAGGCTCTGTCTCAAAAAAAAAGAAAAAAATACAAAGATATACAAAGATGGCTCGGCGCCTATAGCTCAAC
>NW_003852440.1:10594256-10600166 GCF_000181295.1 Otolemur garnettii | reverse complement strand
AAAAAAAAAAAAAAAAAATGGCAACTGGATATTGATGACCTCAGTTTTGACCTCTTGCCTAGACTTCACCCCTGAAGTCCAAACTCACATGTCTACCAATTTACTCAGCATCCCCATCTGAAAGTCTAAGCATCTCACCCACAGCAAGTCCAAAGCTGGACACATGGGTGCCCTGCACACTTCTGCTCCTCTGCTTTCCCTCTTGGGGTCATCACCAAGGTGCAGATCAGAGCTGTGGGCTCACCTTCGGCTTGTCTGTCCCTCACGCCCCAGACTCAGTTCATTAATAATTGTGTCTGCTCTTCTCTCAAAGTCCACACAGAATCTGGCCACATCTCACCACCTCCATGGCTCTGAGAAAGCCTCTCATCTCACCTGGATTCCTACAACAGCCTCTTCTCTGCCTGCCTTTCCGTCTACACATGTCCCTCCACACGCAGAGGGACACACTGGGACCTAAATCAGCCACACACAACACTTGTCTGTTCTATCTTCCAGTTTTTTCCCACTTATTTTTTAGTAAAAGCTGAAAGCCTCACAATGGCTTACCAAGGCTATGAAGGACCCCTCTCCCCCACTCTGACCTCATCCCTCTGGCACTGGCCTCTCTGCAGCCCCTCAGGTAATCAAGGATGCTCCTGGCTGCCTGAGGGCTTCTCTTCCCACACTGGCTCAGGGCTGCTTCTCAAAAGCCCCCTTCTCCATGCGACCCTCCCTGATCATCTTGTTTAAAGCACATTCAGATCCATGCATAGCCCCTATTCCATAATATCTGTGTGTAGTGGTTGCTCACCGGCTACTTCAGCCATCAGAACGCATGCTGGGCACACTGTGACAGCTAACGGTGGGGTAGTAAGCATGGTCCCCCCACAGTGGCCTCTTAGCAACTAGGTTGCACACTACCCAGGGCTCCACTGCACACAATAAACAGTTTGGCTAAAGGCCATCTCCTACTCTTTCTCCCCTAATCCCAAACAAGGTGTGAAAATGAGGCAAAGACCTGCTCTTTGCAGTTCCACATCCCATCCCTGGAGTGAGAGTTGACAAACTGATGGACAGTCATAGCTGCCCTGGGTGGTGGCAGGCACAGGGCTGGAGCTACCCCTGGGGTTAAGCCCTATCGTCCCTTCAGGGCAAGGCTAACTGCATTGCCTCAGCCAGGCAGCATTTCCAAGACAGAACCCTCAGCCCCATGATGGCATGGGGAAGAGACCCTATGAGGGGTGCACAGAGCAGTAATTTGCCAAAACGCAAAGGCTCTACATTTTCTAGAAGATAGTATCTTACTGTTTGCCACACCCCGGGGCAGCCTTGGGTTCAGAGGATGACAAGGCACTGCCAAGGACTCATTCTTAAAACTGTCTGAGCCACAAAATTTATCTTCATTTTAGTCTAGAACTTGGGGTCATTAAGTCTCCTAAGGCTGAGTAAAAGCCCTGGCTGAGCAATAGCACGGCCAGCTGATCCACCCAAGGGCCAGCTGTGTCTGGAGGACCAGGTCTATGTACTTAGGTTTCCTGGAGAATGAGTTAAGTTGGGTGGCCAGGAAGGACAATGATGTCTCCCCTCATGAGAGCTCAAGGGAGGCATTTCATCAATACACTCTCGAGGCCTGACTGCAGCTGAGGGGAGCTGGGCTAGGTCCAGGGTGAGGCCAGTTGGCACTGAGGACCCCGAGTCCCCATGCACCAGGCACATCCCCAGCTCAGTTTTCTGAAACCCTAGAGCAAAAAGATCCTTTAGACAGGAGAGGAAGACAGCCCCTTCTCTGAGGAGCCATCTCAGGACACAGGGGCCTGGTCGGGTGGTGGGGGACACAGAAAATTCCCTGCTGCCAGACAGAAGAACACATGCCACTCTGTCTCCCTGGGCACTTTGGTGGCCTCGCTCCATGGCAGATGAAGGGCAAAAGATACTGCAGGAATTCTAACTAATTATTTGCAAAACAAACTTGGGAAACATCATCAAATCTCAGAAAAGGAAATGGTCAGGGTGGGAGCAGAACATCCTTGTCCTCCCCCTCCCCCTGCAGAAAATGGGAAAACTCAACCAGTCTGGCTGGTCCTGCTCCCAGGTCTTCCATTAAAAGAGAAAAATTGAAAAGGAACAAAGAAAAAGTTCTTTAGCGTTAGTGGGGAGAAAAGGGAGCAAACTATAAAAAGACCTGTTCCAAACAGACGCAGAGTGGCAACCTCGCCACAGGGGAAGGCTCCCCCATTCTGAAATAACTGCCTCCCAGGACGTGGGGCCTGTGCCCGAGGGAGGGAGGATTTTAGGATTTTCCTGGGGAAATAGCTCCCCCATTGTGCACGAAGGCATCTCCCCAACCCTCAGAGCACTTGGCCTCAAGGTCCCGGCACCTGATCCCAAGCTGGGCATCCATGGGCTGCTAGCAAACTCGCTGCCCGGCCCCTTGGGAAGGGAAGCGAGTGGGGCTCCTAGTGACCTTGCAGAAAAGCAGTCGGGGAGATTTCGTGCTGAGTCTCTGGCCCTGCACGCCCCTGGGCTGTGGACGTGGCAGTCCCGTGCGTGCCCATCTGTGGACGAGACCCCAGCCACTGTGCCAGCCGGCATTTGGACGAGCAATGCCCTTGTTCCCTTTGCAGCTGCTGCAGCAAATTGCAGTTCTTTCGAAGGCAAGGGACAGAGTGGTCCTCAAAGTTTATAATTAGAAATCCCAGAGCACCATTGTTGTTACGTTGTGCCAGTGGGAGGCTGAAGGGTTCTTTAAAAATAAAAATGACTAATTCTATGTTTGGATTGTTCGTATGGCTGTGAAGACTAATTAAAGGATAAATGTAATGGGTTGGACTCCGTGTCCTGGTTTTATTGCTCTATCTGGTTCTAAGATCTGCTCAATTTCCAGGGAAACCTAATTTCATACAAGCAGACCTGGGGCTCCAAGGCCACCCACATGCCCCAGCAGTTGCCACAGCTCTCCCTGCCCTGCTCCTCACCACAGCAGGCAAACAGTTGTGCCACTTTACAGAGGCTCAAACCAAGGTTTGGTTTGGAAAGACTGAGAAAAGATTTTTTGCCCCATTACCTTTGTTATTAGAAGTGAGACAAAATTCCAGTAACTAAAATAATTAAACCAGACATGGGTATATTGCTAAAAAAAAGTCTGTGTCTAATGTGCACTCATTCAATCACTTACTACAGTTTACAGACAAATGAGCCAGAGGAACCTTGCTGATTTGCAAGATCAGCAGTGACACTGAGTCCTGGCCACCCTCTTAAACCTCACTCTTACTCCTGATTTCTCCAGGCTACTGCTCCTGGCCACTTCCCATGCCCCATAAACTGACTGTCCTCTCTCTATTCTGCAATAGGACTGCATTGACTCCAGTAATGTTTAACTGGTTTTTAAGACGTCTGCCCATAAGAATGTTAACTATTCTGGGCCGTGCCTGTGGCTCAGAGTAATAGGGCTCCGCCCCATATGCCGGAAGTGGCAGGTTCAAACCCAGCCCCCAGTCAAAAACTGCAAAAAAAAAAAAAGAATGTTAACTATTCTAATTATTATGCATAGCCATGAGCTGTAGTAAGCACTATGCTTATATCTTACTTATTTAACAGATGCTAACTTGAAAAAAGGTGTATCATTGTATACAATGTGTTATGACCCCTATAGAACCTTTGGTGGGTTTTCTACAGGTTTGCTCTAGTGGAGTCTCTGGGATACAAACCAAGGGTTGGCTTCCTTTCTGCAGCTTCATTTATTTTGGCTGCTGGTTCTTAAGAGTTTTGTGGCTCGGTGCCTATAGCTCAACCGGCTAAGGCGCCAACCATGTACACCTAAGGTGGCGGGTTCGAATCCCCAGCCCAGACCCGCCAAACAACAATGACGGCTGCAACCAAAAAATAGCCGGGCGTTGTGGCGGGCGCCTGTGGTCCCAGCTACTTGGGAGGCTGAGGCAGGAGACTCGCTTGAGCCCAGGAGTTGGAGGTTGCTGTGAGCTGTAATGCCATGGCACTCTATCCAGGGGGACAGCTTGAAGCTCTGTCTCCAAAAAAAAAGAGTTTTGCTTGACTCTGGAATCCTGCAAAACCTTTCCCATCTTTGTTACCTATAAATTAACCAGTAGTTATCTTTAAATTTAAAATTCTGAAGTTTTCCCCAATCTTTATTGCCTCAAGGAATTACCAATTGAAATTTTAGGCATTAAGCACACTTTCTCCCCTTTTCCCAAGTTTATAACTCAATGTGAATTTTTAGATCTAGATCACTATTCAGTGTAGCCATGCATCACTTACTGGCAGAGCTGTGTTCTGAGAGATGCATCACCAGGTAGTCTTGCCACTATGTGGACATCGTGGAGTGCACTTGCAACACCTGCATGGCCTGGCCCACTGCACTGCTAGGCTGCACAGTATAGCCGCTTGCTCCTAGGCCACACACCCATGCAGCCTGTTACTGTGCTGAATGCTGTAGGCAACTGTAACACAACAGTAAATGTTTGTGTATTTAAACATACTTAAACATAGAAAAGGTACAATAAAAATACAGTGTTATAAGTGGTGTATGTGTGGTGTGTGAGAATGGAGAAGCAGGAATCAAATGTACTGAATGCTAATATGAAGGCAATAGATGAGCTAACACATGGTGAGGGTGGGGGAATGACGGAGTGGGGTGAGGGCTCACAGGGTGTGACACACCTCTTGGGGAGAGGACATAATTATAAGAGGGACTTTACCTAACAAATGCAATCAGCGTAACCTAGTTCTTTGTACCCTCATGAATTCCAAACAATACAAAAAAATACAATTTTATAATTTTATGAAACCACCCTTGTATATGGTGGTGACAGAAATGTTACATGGTGTATGACTGTAGTTACGGTCACAAGGTATTGTACCCTTTTCAGATTGGCTTCACTCAATAGCTGCATTTAATTTCCCTCCATGTCTCTCTTGGCTTGATAGCTCATTTCTTTTTAGCACAGAACAATATTCCATTGTCTACATGTGGCATAGTTTTTTATCACCCATCTACAGAATGACATCTTAGTTGCTTCCAAATTTGGGGAATTATAAAGCTGCTATAAACATCCATGTAAAAATGTATGTGGACGTAAGTTTTCATTTCATCTGGGTAAATACCAAGGAGTAAAATTGTTGAATCTATGGTAAGGGTATATATAGTTTTGTTAGTAACTACAAGTGGCTATTCCATTTTGCATTCCCAGCAATGAATCAGAGTTCCTGTTGCTCCCCATCTGGCCCAGCATTTGGGGTGCCATTGTTGTGGATTTTGTCCATCCTAATAGGTATGTAGTAGTATCTCATTGTTGTTTTAATTTGCAACTTTTTAATGATATGTTTGGACATCTTTCATTTGCTTTTTAGCCATCCATATGTCTTCTTTGGTGAGGTATCTGTTTAGGACTTTTGCCCATTTTTTTTTTTTGGTCAGGGGCTGAGTTCAAACTCACCACCTCCGGCATATGGGGCCAGCCCCCTACTCCTTTGAGCCACAGGCACCGCCCCATCTTTTGCCCATTTTTAATTGGCTTATTTATTGTCCTACTGTTAAGTTTTAAGTCTTCTTTGTATATTTTAAATAACAGTTCTTTATCAGATGTGCATTTTGCAAATATTTTCTTCCAGTCTCTGGCTTATCTTCACACTCTTTTGATACTGTCCTTCCATGTGCAGTTTTAATTTTAACAAAAGCTTATCTATCTTTCTTTCATGGATTATGCCTTTGGTTCTGTATCTATGAAGTCACTGTCATATCTAAGGTCATCTAGGTTTTTTTTCCTAGGAGTGTTATAGTTTCTGGATTTTATTTTTAGATCTACGATCCATTTGGAATTAATTTTTGTGAAGTGTATAAGCACATAAATTTTTTTTTTTTTTTTTTTTTTTTGAGACAGAGCCTCAAGCTGTCCCCCTGGGTAGAGTGCC
>NW_003852440.1:10589699-10593648 GCF_000181295.1 Otolemur garnettii | reverse complement strand
CCGGGCTGGGGATTCGAACCCGCCACCTTAGGTGTACGTGGCTGGCGCCCTAGCCGGTTGAGCTATAGGCGCCGAGCCCAGACTCTCTTGATTACTGTATTTTTATATGTTTTAAAGTCAGGTAGTGTCACTCCTCCAAATTTGTTCTCTTTCAATGTAAGTTGGCTATTCTGGGTCTTTTACTTGGCTATACAAATTTTAGAATCAGTTTATCAATATTCCCAAAATAATTTGATGGTACTTTGATTGGGATTGTTTTTCATCTATAAAATAAAGTTGGAAAGAATGGACATCTTGACACTATATAGTCTTTCTAACCAGAAACATGAATTTCTTTAGTTCTTTGATACCATTCACCAGAATTTTGTAGTGTTTCTCAGATAGTTGCATATATTTGGTTATATTCATACCTAAGTACTTGATTTTTGTGATACAAATGTACATAGAATTTCCCACCAATTCCTTGCTGGAATTTCCCACTATCTTCCTTAAAAGAATGGCCTCCAGTTACAGCCATGTTGCTACAAAAGACATGATTTTAATCATTTTTATTTAGTTAGTTCTTTGATACCGTTCACCAGAGTGAATCTTACACACATACACACATCACACACACACACGCCACACACACCACACATACACCACACACATACACACACCACACCACACACACCACACCACACACATACACACACCACACCACACACATCATACACCGCACGTGCACACCACACACACCACACACACACACTATAAACACCACACACAAATACCACACACATACACACACCACACCACACACACATACTGCACACACATGCCACACACACCACACACATATACTGCACACACATGCCACACACACCACACACATATACACACCACACGCACACACCACACACATACATACAACACACACAACCACACCACACACAGGCAGGTGTACACACACACACATCACACACCACGGGCAGGTGGACACACACAACCACACACCTACACACTAGCAGGTGGACACACACACAAGCACACACACAGGCAGGGACACACACACACATTTTCTTTCTTTTTTTTTTTTTTTTGAGACAGAGCCTCAAGCTGTCCTCCTGGGTAGAGTGCCGTGACATCTCAGCTCACAGCAACCTCCAACTCCTGGGCTCAAGCGAGTCTCCTGCCTCCACCTCCCAAGTAGCTGGGACCACAGGCGCCCACCACAACGCCCAGCTATTTTTTGGTTGCAGCCGTCATTGTTGTTTGGCGGGTCTGGGCTGGGGATTCAAACCTGCCACCTTAGGTGTACGTGGCTGGCGCCTTAGCCGGTTGAGCTATAGGCGCCGAGCCACACACATTTTCTTTATACAATCATTAATTGATAAGCACAAGTGAATAGTGCTATGATAAACATATTAGTGTTGGTATCTTGTTGATATAATGATTTATTTTCCTTTTGGTAGATACCCAGTAGTGGAATTACTAGATCGAATGACAGGTATATTTTTAGTTCTTCAGAAATCTCTACACTATTTTTCATAGAGGTTGTAGTAATTTACATTCCCACCAGTAGTGTGTAAGTGTTCCATTTTCTCTGCATCTTTGCCATCATCTATTATTTTTTAACTTTTATTAATTAATAGCCATCAGAACAGAGAAACCAAAGATGAAACCATATTTATATTTCCATCTAATCTTTGACACAATAAACAAAAGGATACAAGGGAGAAAAGAATCCCTATTCAATAAATAAATGGTGCTGGGGAAATTGGCGGGCCACAACCACATCTCTCACCACTCACAAAAATTAATTCACACTGGGTCAAAGACTTAAACCTAAGGCAGGAAACTATAAGCAGTCTAGAAGAAAATGTTGGAAAATCTCTTATAGATATCGGCCTAGTGGTACATTTATGAAGAAGACACAAAAAGAAATCATAGCAACAAAAAAATAAATAAGTGGGACCTGATCAAATTAAAAAGTTTCTACATAGCTAAGGACACAATAGAGTAAATAGACAACCTACAGAAGATATCTGGATGCCATACATCTCATAAGGGGCTACTAACCAGCATCTACAAAGAACTCAAGCAAATCAGTAAGAAAAAAATCAGACAACCCCATTAAAAAGAGGGCAAAAAACACGAATAGACACTTCTCAAAGGAAGACAGTCTAATGGCCAATAAACATATGAAAAAAATGCTCACTATCACTAATCATCAGGGAAATGCAAATCAAAACCATAATCACCTAACTCCAGTGATAACAACTCTTATCAGAAAGTCCCCAAACAACAAGTAGATACAGAGAGAAGGGAACAGTTGCACATGTTGGTTGGACTACAAACCAGTACAACCTCTGTGGAAAGCAACATGGAGATATCTCGAGAACTAACAGTAGGCCTACCATTTGATCCAGCAATCCTACTACTAGGTATTTACCCAAAGAAAAATAGACATTTTATAAAAAAGACACTTGTACTCAAATGTTTAAACAGCATAATTTGCAATAGCACAGATGTGGACACAATCCAAGTGCCCATCAATACATGAGTGGATTAATAAAATATGGTACATGAATACCATGGAGTACTACTCAGCCATAGAAAATGGTAACCTAGGTGGTGCCCATAGCTCAGTGAGTAGAATGCCAGCCACATACACCAAGGCTGGCAGGTTTAAACCCTGCCTGGGCCAGCTGGACAATGACAACTGCAACAACAACAAAAAAATAGCAGGGCTTTGTGGCGGGCGCCCCTAGTCCCAGCTGCTTGGAAGGCTAAGGCAAGAGAATTAGTTAAGCCCAAGAGTTGGAGCTTGCTGTGAGCTATGACACCACAGCACTCTATCAAGGGTGACATAGTGAGACTCTGTCTCAAAAAAAAGAATGGTAATCTAGTATCTTTTCGAACTACTTGAATAGAACTGGAGACCATTCTTCTAAGCAAAGTATTGCAAGCATGGAAAAACAAACACCACATGCATTCAAAACTAAATTGGAACTAGTTAATCAACACTTAGGTGCACAGATGGAAATAAAGCCAATGGAAATCAAGTGGGAGGCAGAAATAGGGGTAAATTGCATACTTTCTGGCTGAAGGGCAAGTTTATATTTTTATTTTTTATTCAATTTTTGGGTTAAAAAAACTTTATTCAAATTAATATGAGGGTATGATATTTAGGTTATATCATTCTCACTTCCAGTATAAAGTTCCATTTGTAGAAGAGCCCCTCACCCAGGGGCTTGTTACACACCCTCACAATGTGCACATTAGGTAGATCCCAGCACACTCTCCCTCCTTTCTATAATTTTGCACATTTTAAGATGTACAAAAGCAAATTATGTAACCAAAATGTTACATATACAGTTTTACAATGTTACATATTACAATACCTCTGCAATATCCTGAAATTAAAATAAAATTTAATAGAATTAAAGAGAAATAATGGCCATTCTGACTAGAGTAATATGGCATCTTGTTCTGATTTTAATTTGCATTTCTCTGATAATTAGTCATCTTTTTCATATTTGGGGGGCCATTTGTATGTCTTTTTTGAGAAAGACATACAAATCTATTCATGTCCTTTGCATACTTTTTAACGGCCTTACTTATTTTTTTTCTTCTTCCTTATAGATCTGGACATAAGTCTTTTGTTAGATGCATAGGTTTTGAATATTTTTCCCATTCTGTAGGTTGTCAATTTACTCCATTATGTAAATACATTTGCTGTGCAGAAGCTTTTTAGTTTATTAAGTTTTCATCTATTTTTTTGTTGTTGCATTTGCTTTGGGTTCTTAGTCATAAATTCTTTGCCTAGGCAAACTCAATAGAGTTTTCCTTGGTCAGAATTTTTAACATGGATGGGTATAGGAAATTTTCAAATGCTTTTTCTGCATCTACTGATATGATTGTGTAATTTTTCATTAGCTTGTTGATGTGATGGACTACTTTAATT
>NW_003852440.1:10575838-10589214 GCF_000181295.1 Otolemur garnettii | reverse complement strand
CCCAAGTAGCTGGGACCACAAGGGCCCGCCACAACGCCCGGCTATCTTTTGGTTGCAGCCGTCATTGTTGTTTTGGCGGGTTCGGGCTGGGGATTCGAACCCGCCACCTTAGGTGTACGTGGCTGGCGCCTTAGCCGGTTGAGCGGGTCCGGGCTGGGGATTCGAACCTGCCACCTTAGGTGTCCGTGGCTGGCGCCTTAGCCGGTTGAGCTATAGGCGCCGAGCCCAGTTTTCTTTTCCTTTAATGTCTTTGTCTGGTTTTGCTACTAAGGTAATGCTGGCTTCATATATAGAATGAATTATGAAGTTTTTTCTTCAATTCTAACAGATTGGTATAAATTCTTTCTTAAATGGTAGTTAAATTGACCAGTGATCTCATCTGGGCTTTCTGTTGTGGAAGGGTATTAATTATTGATTTAATTTATTTAATAAACCTAATCAAATTTCCTATTTCTTTTTGTGTGATTTTAAGAGTGTATGTTTCAAAGAATTTGCTTATTTCATCCAGGTTTTCAAATGTGTGGGTATAGTTGCTTATGATATTCCTTTGTTATCCTTTCAATGTTTGTGAAATTTCTATTTTTTCTTTCTTTCTTTTCTTTTTTTAAGACAGAGTCTCACTATGTTGCCCTTGGTAGATTGCTGTAGCATCACAGCTCACAGCAACCTCAAACTCTTGGGCTTATGCAATTCTCTTATCACAGCCTCCCAAGTAGCTGGGATTACAGGTGCCCACTACAATGTCCAGCTATTCTTTGATAGTAGTCATTGTTGTTTAGCTGGCCTGGGCCAGGCTAGAACCTGCCAGCCTTGGTGTATGTGGCTGGTGCCCTACTTACTGAACTACAGGCACTGAGCCAAGCTTATTCTTTTAAATTGCTAAACTGGGCTTTACAATGTGGCATATCTTGATAAATTGTATATCTCATGTGAGCATTACAAAAATGTTGCATGGAGTGTCAAAGTTATTCAGTTAACTGATGGTGCTGCTGAGTTCATCTATTCTGAATTCTTACTTGACTGCTTGATTGCTGTATCTGTCCATTCTGACAGATTTGTGTTAAAGTCTCCAATTATAATAGCATTCCACCTTGTAGTTCTCTCGGGGTTTGCCTCACATATTTTTACAGTCTTTAAATAGGCACGTCCATATTAAAGATTATTATATTATTTGATGTTAGTCTTGATAAGTTTCCCTTGCTCGAAAGTCTACTCTTTCTAAAGTTAAAATAGATACTCCTGATTGATTTTGAGTAGTGTTATCATGGCATATCTTGAGAAATTCCTTTACTTTTAATTTGTAAACGGGTTTCTTACAGACAAAACTAGTAACATGCTTCCGGCATTCCCAGCCTCCAGAACTTGGTGCTAAACAAACTTAGTTTTTGCCCAGTCTGTAGTATTGCCTAGTCTGTGGTATTCTGTTATAGCAACAAAAATGGATTAAAACATTATCAAATAAGGAATTTATAAAAAACTATGACTAATATGCTAAATGTTTTAATGGGGAAAGTAGACAGCATGCAAGATCAGACAATGTGAGCAGAGATATGGAAGTTCTGAGAGAGAGTTCTAGAAAGCTAGAGATCAAAATGGTATAGCAGGAATGAAGGATGTTTTTGAAGTGCTGGTGCGCAGCTTGTATGGTCATGCCTAAGGAAGGAATCTGAGAGCATGAAGAACCAAATTAAAACTGCCAAAAATGAAAAAGGAAGAAAAGAGAGAGACATATTGTTTTTTTTGTTTGTTTGTTTGTTTGTTTGTTTTGAGACAGAGCCTCAAGCTGTCCCCCTGGGTAGAGTGCCGTGGCATCACAGCTCACAGCAACCTCCAACTCCTGGGCTCAAGCGAGTCTCCTGCCTCCGCCTCCCAAGTAGCTGGGACCACAGGCGCCCGCCACAACGCCCGGCCATTTTTTGGTTGCAGCCATCATTGTTGTTTGGCGGGTCCGGGCTGGGGATTCGAACCCGCCACCTTAGGTGTACATGGCTGGCGCCTTAGCCGGTTGAGCTATAGGCGCCGAGCTGAGAGAGACATATTGTGTCTCTACTCTAACACTCTCTGTCTTTTAACTGGTGTATACCTTAATCTGTTTGGGCTCCTATAACAAAATACTAATACCTTACAAATAACAGCAATATGTCACTCACAGTCTAGAGGCTGAGAAATCTAAGGCCGTAATATTGGCAGATTTAGTACCTAGAATCTGGTGAATGTCACTATGGTCACCTTCAAAGTTCTCCCCTTGGCCATCTGGTGACTTCAGTGATATTCAGTACTGAGATATGTAACACCTTTTCTAGGGTGAGTTTCAGAACTTGATTGTCAGAGCTTGTACGATGACAGTTCTGACAGTCATTCTAGAAAAAGGGTTCCAAAATTGCTTTGAAGGGTGGCATTGGTGCATAGCTTCTTCCCAGGGGGAGTACTTTGAAGGTGAGTGCAGTGATATTCATCAATGAGGTATATAGCACTTTTTCTAGGAGGAATTTGCAAACTCCCTTCCCCTCCCCTTCCCTCCTTCATCCTAGGCTATAGTTGTGATTCATCTTTCATATGAAAGTGTGAGTGAATATAAATTGGTTTCATAGTAGTACTGAGTACATTGGATATTTTTTTCCCATTCCTGAGATACTTTACTAAGAAGAATATTTTCCAGCTCCATCCATGTAAATATAAAAGAGGTAACTACTAAGTCATGGAAGAAGCCCAGGTGCCCATGGACCCATGGAATACTATGCAGCATTTTTTATCCTTCTTAATGTTCTCTGAGCTTCCTTACCCTGTGCTCTTCCATCTGACATTAATTGGGGGAATTTGCAGAACTGTTGCTTTGAACACTGCTTCTGTTCCTTGGTCTCGTCTCCCTGTGACATTCCCCTTAGTAATAGTCATTTCAGAGTATTTGAATATTGTGCTCCGATTTTCTTTTGTGTCTCTCTCTCTTCTTCCCTTTTCATTTTTGGCAGTTTTAATTTGGTTCTTCATGCTCTCAGATTCCTTCCTTAGGCATGACCATACAAGCTGCGCACCAGCACCTCAAAAACATCCTTCATTCCTGCTATACCATTTTGATCTCTAGCTTTCTAGAACTCTCTCTCAGAACTTCCATATCTCTGCTCACATTGTCTGATCTTGCATGCTGTCTACTTTCCCCATTAAAACATTTAGCATATTAGTCATAGTTTTTTATAAATTCCTTATTTGATAATGTTTTAATCCATTTTTGTTGCTATAACAGAATACCACAGACTAGGCAATACTACAGACTGGGCAAAAACTAAGTTTGTTTAGCACCAAGTTCTGGAGGCTGGGAATGCCGGAAGCATGTTGCAGACATCTAGAAGGCAGTCTTGTTGATTCCTCAGGACACATGGGGAGCATTACATGCTGGAAGGGCAAGAGGAAGAGGCTCATTTTGGGACAAGTGCATTTCTGTGGCAACAGCAGCACACGGTTCACAAAGACAGAAGGCTTAAATTTCCAACACGTGAGCTTTTGGAGGACACATCCAAACCATAGCAGTTAATTTTAACATTCTTGCCGTATCTGACTCTGGTTCTTATGCAAACTATGTCTTTTGCCTTTGAGCATGCTTGGGGATTTTTTGTTGAAAGGTGGGCATGGTGTCCTGGTTAACTGAATCTACAGTAGTTAGTGAGTTGCCGGGGAGGGGGCGCTACATGGTCCTGTAATAGGCCACAGTCTTTTGGTGAGCCTGGACTGTGAGCTTATCCCTGTGTCTCAGCCCCATTCCCATGGTACTGGGCAGCCTGATGGGGGTGGGCTTTATGTTTCTCTTGCTCCAAGTAGGTGCTAATAAAACCCTAGCAGGCTAGGCCTCTGATAAAATAGTGTCTCCTTAGGGGAGGCCTTGTTAAAAATGGAAGACTCTGGGCTATTTCAAAATGGTTCCTCCATCCCGCCCCCTGCCAGAAGCATGATGAGATTTTTCTTCAATATTCACTGTGAGGACCTGGCAGAGCTTCTGGGGTGAAACTCACAAAAGTGTGTTGCCCTGGAGTTTTTAACCCAGACTTGTCCACACTGAGCTGGGTAACTTCTCAGGGCCAGCACAGGCTTTCCTGCCCCATGGCTCTGCCAGCAGCTGTGTGCCTGTCCCCAGCCTGTCTCTCCGATGGTGCTCTGTGACCCCACTTCTCTGACAGACTTAAGAAGAGTTGCTGACTTTTCAGTTTGTTGAGCTTTTTACTTGTTGCTAGAATGGAGTGCTAACCCTGCGTTCTAAAGTGAAATATAATCCTCAATTCTGGAGATGAGGAAGCACAGTAATGACACAGAGGAAGCTGTTCAACAGTTTTTGGTCAACATACTATCCTGGAAAAAAGCTGCTTCTTCCATACTCTGCGAGAGATGTGTCTCAACTCAGAGCTACAAGCAATTGCCTTGACTCAAAGGCAAAGAATAAATGTTTTCCAAAACCATGAAAACTGGCCCCAGGAGTGCCTCTGATCCTCAGTAGCAGCCACACTGAGGTCAGTGGCCCTTGCTTTATAGAAATAGGTGATGCATGTTCATGTACAAGGACAAACAACTGAAAGACAAGTCTCCCTCCTGCCCCGGCCCCCACTACCTAGTTCTCCTCCCCAGAGGCAAGGCTGTTACCTAATTCTTATGTCTCTAAATATCTGCCTCTATATCCTTAGAAGAGATGTTAGGTGGACATGTATTTAAATGAAAACTTACTTTAGAAGTGCATGTTTTTCCTAAACTTTAGGATTGGAAGAGTCTGTTTTGGTCCTTAATTCATGACCTTCATCAGTACTTACTACTCCTGCGTAAAAATCTTTTGCAAAGTGAAGTCACCGTTCCCATTATGAAATAGTTCATTCCACTTTTAGATAGCTCCACTAGCTTACAAAAGATATTTTCTGAAATTCTAAAATCTGCCACTCTGGTGTTTTCCTCATCAATCTTTATTTGACCTCTAAGGCCAGAGAAGGCAAGTGGTCAAATGCCTTTCAACTAAGCTAGAACTTAGAATATTTGAAGCCCTCATATCTCCCTGCCCGGTGACCTATTTCCCCTCCCCTTCCCTAGAATGTGTGGTTCTAGGGAATTCAGAGCTACATTCCTTTCTAAAAAGGCTAAACTCTTATTTAATATACTCAGAAATGTTTTCTGAGAGAATAACGCACTGGAGGAAAGAAAAGTTTCTCATTGGTAGCTAACAAAGGGAATTACCAGTCTGTGTCATGAAAATTGAAAAGACTCTTAGGAGATCTGTCATGGGAAATGGTAGAGTCTTAGTGTGTGCTCTCTAATCTGGCACACTTGGAGGTCTTCCCGAGACATTTTTGACCAAGCAGAAATTTTGTTATTACTTACTCTAACAAATATGTAAGAAATTATGAAATAGAATTTAATGTCACCCTTCATCTCAGATTTAGAAGAGTTGTAGTATGAGAGAAACAAAAGCATGACGGTTACCTGGGTTCAAAGCCAACCTTTCATACTGGCCAGTGTGCCTTGGGACTTCAGCAAGGTTATTTAATCTTCCAAGTCACAGCACCACATGGCTGTAAGAGGCAGGCAAAAGTGTTAGCTGGCTCACAGGTGCCAGGTAAACCAAGGTCTGAGTGGCAGCCTAGGCTGCTGCTGTCATTCCTTAGGTGGTGGTGGTTGTGTAGGGCACCAGCCTTTGCCCGAGGTCCGGGAGTGTCCTGGGATTACTCTGTACAGATGCCCTCCTTTCTGGCACACGACCTGCACGAGACCCCTCAGCTAAGGAGGAACGCAAGTCTGCCAGCTTGGTCTTGCAGCTGTTTATTTAACAAGTGATACAGTTATCAATACGTGCAGGTACCAGTGAAGGACTACAAAATCTACCTGAAGGTCTGCTTCTATGTCAAAAGCTTAGAGGAGAAACCTTACAGGTGCCCCAGTAGGTTCAGCAAACCTATCCTGCCCCATCTCCTAGATTCTATCCAAGTACTGGGGCTGAGCTGTCTGAGATTCTCATTGCTTCCTCTAGTAATTGTTCAGAGCTGCTCCGTGAGACGCTGTCAGATCACTGAAGGGCCCTCTAACCAGTACCACCACAAGGGCTGCTGCACTCTGGCACTAACAGTGAGAGCTGTGAGTTCCTCACACCCTGTTTTCTTTTGGGGGGATTGGTAGGAAAAATTCCTGTGCAGTCTCAAAAATCAGTTGAAGCTGACAATGGTTTGTGTTATGACTTGTGCCATTGGTCATATTGGCTTGACTGAAAATATAGTTTAGAGGCAGAAGTGTGGCCCTTGTTTAATAATTGCACAGGACTTCACTGTAGTCAGATGGTTCAGAAGACTCCTGTGTTCACTTTATGTTCCCTTAAATTTCCTGTTTACCTTCCTCTGATTTTTGTTTTCTGCATTTGCTTTTCTTTACAAACCATATCAGGTCCTTGCAGGGACTGTGTGGAGGGAACCAAACCCATGGCTGAGGAACCTTCATAGACTTCTTCATCCTGGAGCTAAATTAAGTTCAAAGCATCAGTGGTTGCCCTGATTTGTTAAAACAAAGGAACAAATTATTTATTCAGATTCACAGGAAAAGCTACCACCGTGTGCCCTGGTGAAAGCCCCACCATTCAGGCTGCAGCGCTCAGCCACCTGGCTGGATGGGAAGGAGAGAGCCCACGGCACAGGGGAGAGGGCCGCTTAATTCAGGCTTGGAGAGGTGAGGTCAGAGTTGAATCAGGCCTAAAGAGTAACTTAGTGAGTCCTGTGATAAGAGGAGGGGATCTGATTGAAAAATGGGGCCAGAGGACATTTCTACTGTGGGAGAAGGAATGGTGGGGACGGCAAGGAATTTAGCTGAACTTCCTGCAGCCCAAAGCAGTTCCTTTCTTCTAGCCAAATCCTTCCTGGACTTCCCCGGTATTTCTCCTGCTTAATTTACCCGGGCAGTGGGACACTTATCCTTTCTAAAAGTGTCTCCACTGTTGTTTGTGTCCTTTATTCTAAGCGCTTCGCATTTGCAAAATAATTTGCCTCACACATTTGCTTTCAAAGTACCAGGCTGGTTGCAACAAACTGTCTCAGTGCCAGGAGCTGGGTGCCCTCAACGAAAACTGTCGAGGTGCTTGACAGGACCGGAAGGACCCACCTCCGACGCCTGGCACGCCTGCCCCCGAGGAGAGCGTCTGCCGCCAGGCCAGCCTCTGGTCCCCATTGAATCCTGGGGCGCTGCCCCGCGTTGGGGACCAGAATAAAGGAGCAGCTTAGCTTCCCCAACAGTGCCATTACCCAGCGCTAGCTCTGGGGCTCAGCCAATCTGTCCAGAGCTGCACAGGTTCGCTCCGTAAAACAAAAGAAGGGAAGCGGAGAAAAGGGGACCCCGACAGAGGGCCAGAGAGGCAGCCTTGCAAGTCCGCGGGGACAGGGGCCTGAACTGAAGTGCAGGGAACGCCCCACTCGGAAACTGACTCCTAGGTCACTCGTTCCCTTCCCGCACGCCGCCTCTTTCAGCCCGGGCCCTGGGCCCAGCGAAGACCACCGCCGTCCTCCACCTCCGGGTTCCTGCTTGCCTCGGTGCTCGCTGCTGGTTCTTCCTCCCTCCTCCAGGCATTCTCCTCCTCCTCAGCTCCTCCCGACCCCTCCTCCTGCCCCTGGTCCCTCCTCCTCCCGCCCAGCCTCCCCGCGCCCGCCCCGCTCGAGCAAGACGTCTGGGCTGCCCCCGGCGCAGCGCGGCTGCAACAGCCTCCGCCCCGGTACGGTGTGCGCGCCTGCGGCCCGGGCGGTCGGAGTCCCGAGCCAGCTCCTGGACCGGACGACAGGCCACCTCGGTGGCGTCCGCCCGAGTCTCCGCCTCGCTGAGCCGCCACAGCCACCGCGCACGGCCGCCTGACTCCGTCCAGGATTAACTGGGAGAGCCCGAGCGAGCTCCGCGCGGGTAGCGATGCGACTCTTCGGGACGGCGGGAGCCGCGCTTCTGCTGCTGCTGGCTACACTAGTCCAGGCGAGTCGGGCTCTGGAAGAAAAGAAAGGTAAGGGCGTGCCGTCCCCTGGAACGCGTACGCGCCCCGCCGCCGGCTCCTCGGCCGGGCGCACCGGCTCGGCGTCCCGCGTCCCCGCCCCTCCTTTCCTGTTTCCTTGAGGATCAGCCGCGTTTCTGGCCCGGCGGTGGGAGGGACTGGACGTTTCGTTTCTGGGCTGGGCGAGCCAGCGGCGGCTGGAGGAAGGGCGACTCAGGGCGGCAGGGTTGCGGGAGAGCATAGGTGGGGACCGCCGCCCGCCGGGAACGCGATCCAGAGCCCCAGGCGGCTCCCAACTTTCTTTCCTCACTTTGCTGCCCTCCCACACCCGACTGGCGTCCGTGGGTGAAAACTCGGTGCAGGGCGGGCGTCGCGCTGCTTGCTCTCCGGCACGTGCTCCCAGACTGTCCGCCGGAGAGGCGAGGCGAGGCCGGGCCGGGGGCGCTCACCCTAGGGGCGGGCGCATCCTAGCTGCCGAGACCTTATGATCCAGGGAGGCTGAAGAAGGCTCCGCGGAAATCCATTTACCCCTCGGGCCTTCCTCCCCACACCTCCCATGTGTTGCTGACCCCGCAGGCTGGCCTGCCTTGGGTCCCTGCCCCACTCAGGTCCTTGCAAGCCCTTTTCCAGGGTGTGGAGTCTCAGCCCAGACCTAGGAAGCTGGGAGAACTCGTCTCTGTCCCTACTTACCCACAAGCAGCTACCGGGAAGGGCTGGTGCTGCTGGTGGTTAGTTTCCTAGCTGGCAAAAACGGGGTGGGGTCCGACCCGCCCTTTGGGTGCAGACCCGGCGGCTAGCCCCGCGCGCCCTGGTCCTTCCCAGTTGGGAACTGAGGCTCACTTCCAGGCCGAGCTTCCTCCCGGGCTCTCCAGCGCGAAAGGGGCCGTCTCCTTAGGTGGGCTTCCCGACGCTTGCTGCCCACCTGCAGACCCGGCTGTCGCCGGCCCCCTGCGGTCGGACAGCTGGATTCTTGTTCTGAATGCCCCAGGAGTGGAACTCAAGGCGGGCCATCGTCTTGGTTGTTCAAACCAAGGCTCACAGCAAACTTCTCAAAATTCCGATCGTCTCTTTTGGATGTTTCTTTTTGTTTTTTGAAGAATTTGACTTTGGGCCAACCAAAATATTTAACTAAAAAAAAAAGAAAAAAAAGATCGATTCCGTGGTTCTTCACGTGTGCCAAACGTCCAGAAGGAACTCGATCGAGCCTGGCTTCGTGACTGCCGCCTACAAACCGCTTGACTGAGAGACGAGCCTCAGAAGGTTTAATTGCACAATTTCAAAACCAAGCGGCCCAGGCCTGGAGAGTCAGGTCCGTACTTGCCGCTGAAGTCACTGGTATAGGGAGCCGGATTTGGGGCTGAGCTCGCCCCTGGGGGAGGGGAAGGCGTAGAACAATGGATCCCAAACGTTGCAGTACGTCGGAATCACCTGGAATTAAGAAAAATCAAAACAAAACCAAGTCTGGCTTCCACCCTCAGACGTCCTAATTTAACTGGTATGGGGTGAGACTTGGGCGTTGGGACTTTAAGAAGCACCTCAGGTATTCTGTTGGACAGTCAGGTTTGGGAATCCCTGGCACTGCAGGGAAGATTGGTAAAGTCTCGGGAAAGATTATCTGCCAATGTAAAGAGCTCTTTTGGCACAGCTGGAATTTTAACAGTCTTGCAAAATATAGGAAAGTGGGGGAAAGGCAAGGTATGCTCTCATTACTGAAGGGGCCCACGGAAAGCTTTCCCTTTCCCCTGAGCCTGCAGGACTCCCCCTCCTCCTGCCTGGGGTACCCAGGACATGGAGCCTTCCAGGACACAGCTGGCAGGGTCCTGCCGGTCACAAGCTTGTCTGTCACTGCTGAAGAGACCCCTCTCCTTATCTCAAATTAAACTTGCAGAAGCCTCCAAAGCTTCACTCCAAAATTGTTGCCTTCTTTGATGTCACCCCTTTCAACACCACCGTTAGTGGTTGGAGATGTATTGCTGAGAAAAATATAAATACCCCTTAATTTCCTTGTTTGTTCCATATTCACTCAAAAAAGAATGTTCCTGGTGAAAGTAGGTGAACAAGTACTATTCTGTTAGAGTAACAAAAAAGACTAAATCTTAAGTGGCAAATTAAAACGAGGAGATGAAGTCTTTCTACAAGTTGTCAAAGCCCATGTCAGTCAAATTCAATGCTTTGTTCAAGATTTGTTCATTTTAGTGAGGGTTTTGTTCAGCTCTAGGTAACTTTGTTACTTAACTGTTCTTAGAGCCAAGTACTGACAAATATTTTTTTAAGTGTCCTTTTTAATCCTCATAGCAACCGTTAGGTGGGTACTCTCATTATATATGGGGAAATTGAGGGACAGAGCAGTAGAATGACTCTCACAGCTAGTAAGAGGCAAAATCAGAATTCAAACTCAAATCTCTAGCTCCAGAACCCTCCCTCAAATTCCAAACTCCACTGCCTTGAGTTCTGGTACCAGGAAGCCTGGTCGGGTGTGTGTGACTGTCTAATGAGAGGGACCAGGCAGGGCTCACTGAGCTGGGCGTCTTGTCTGAAGCTTGCAGCGAATGCCTGCGGTTTAGCTGTCTGTGTTCTGCTCAGGGTTCCTCAATCCTGGCTTTGGTCACCAAGCCAAATAGTGCATGTGGAGGCGGCTTGAGGGATGTTGAGTAACCCCCTTGCTCCTTAAGGTGGAAAGGAGTAGAAAGGCCCTAGAAGGGGTCCGGGGTGCACTCCAGGGAGTGTGGGTGTTCTCAACCCAGGGAACTCTGACAAAGAGCCTCCCCACTCACCTCTGAAGACATTTCCACTGGAAGGTGTAAGCTATATTAAAGAAGGGGTTTTAGTGGTTTCCAAAGTGAAGAAGCACCACCCTCCTTTCTCTAAGGAGATCAGATCTAGAACGCCCAGGCCTGGGCTGGCAGCCAGGGGTCTTTCTTCTTATTTTATTTAGCCCTGGGTAGAGGGTGTACAAGCTACCTTCTGAGTCCTCATTTCTGAATTCAGTGAACATTTACTGAGTGCATAGAATGTGCCAGACATTAAATCAAAAGGGGGGTGAGTCTTAATGGCTTCTACGATTGCCTCCAGAAATGTGATTCTTTAAGCCACTAATTATTAGTTAGTTGCTTTTCAAATCTGGAAGGCCCTGGGGTCTCTTGTGTGTCAGATGTGCCCACGCTGGTGTAGCACAGACACACAGAAACTAGGGGAGTGCTCCAGCAGGCTTTTCACATCAGTTGTGGCTTCACATATTTAGATTTATACTTCATAATTTTTCTGAAACTTATTCTGAACTTTAAAGAAACCAGTTGACGGCTCAGCGCCTATAGCTCAACTGGCTAAGGCGCTAGCCACGTACACCTAAGGTGGCGGGTTTGAATCCAGCCCGGACCTATCAAACAACAATGACGTCTGCAACCAAAAAATAGCCGGGCGTTGTGGCGGGCGCCTGTGGTCCCAGCTACTTGGGAGGCAGAGGCAGGAGACTCGCTTGAGCCCAGGAGTTGGAGGTTGCTGTGAGCTGTAATGCCACGGCACTCTACCCAAGGGGACAGCTTGAGGCTCTGTCTCAAAAAAAAAGAAACCAGTTGACAAAGTCCATTGTATTACTTAATTATAGTTGGCCCGTGTGATGGCACTAACACGTTTTAAGATGTTTTTAGAGGTAGTGCCAGGAAAGATGAAGGATTCCACCCTGTTTTTGCAAAGAAAGTATTCTTGTTTTTTTTTTTTTTTTTTAATCTAAGCTCCAGGACTAGCAGCTAGTGTCATGAAATTTTTTTGACAGGAATTTAGTGGAAGGTGGCCCAGCTCCTGAAACAGGGATGGGATCAGAATGGTGAGAATGCCCAGCCCACTGAAGCACTCACCTGCCAAATGCCGTGGCCCTTGCAGTGTGACTCAGTGTGCAAATGATGTGTGCGTGTGTGCATGTGTGTGCGTGCACGTATGTGGTAAGTTCAGTAGTAATGGGATGATATATGATTAGGTTTTACCAATAGGGGTATATTTTGAAAAGTTCAGTTTTAGAATATGTTTCATTCTTATGTTGTTTTCCTTTGAATAAATACAATTTTTTATTTTTTTGAGATGGAGCCTCAAGCTGTCCCCCTGGGTAGAGTGCTATGGCATCATAGCTCACAGCACTCTCTAACTCCTGGGCTCATGCGAGTCTCCTGCCTCTGCCTCCCAAGTAGCTGGGACCACAGGCGCCCGCCACAATGCCCGGCTATTGTTTGGTGGGCCCGGGTTGAATTCGAACCTGCCACCTTAGGTGTATGTGGCTGGCGCCTTAGCCACTAAAGCCACAGGTGTGGAGTCATAAGTACAATTTTAAAAACGAGATTCTGTTCCTCAGGTCCATTCCATTTTTCTTTTCTTCTATCACCTATGGACATTTGAAATTATGGTAAGAAACATTTTTTTTTTTTTTTGTAGAGACAGAGTCTCACTTTTTCGCCCTGGGTAGAGTGCTGTGGCATCCCAGCTCACAGCAATCTCCAACTCCTAGGCTTAAGGTGATTCTTGCCTCAGCCTCCCAAGTAGCTGGGACTACAAGCACCTGCCACAAAGCCCAGCTATTTTTCGTTGCAGTTTGGCAGGGGCTGGGTTTAGAACCCATCACCCTCGGTATATGGGGCTGGTGCCCTACTCACTGAACCACAGGCGCCTCCCAAGAAACATTTTTAGTCTCAATTAATTATTACTGTTTTATTCACTGACACATGGAGAATTGTTCACGACAACATTCCCTGATGGACATCATACCATTTCTCCATCCTGCTTTTAAATTTTCTTCCTAAGTGCTGAATTTTCAGTTGGCTCTTTGGATTATATCTCAGGATTGTCTCTCATTGGGCCCATGGGCCTTGGCTGGCTACTTTGATTTTGGGCAAGGATCCGGGCTTTGAGCCTTATTCAAATAACTGGTTTGTCTGTAATGTTCACTTTTACAAAGTTGTTCGGTAAAGCTTTCTTACACATTTAGAGAGAGACACTCAATTCAGTTATCTAGAAAGTTCCTGAGGCAGCTGGATGTGGGAAGGGTAGCTGGGGCCAGAGAGAAGTGGGGGCGTGTTTGCTAAGCCCTGGAAGGTGTTGGATTTGACACTGTGGTCCCTGAAGGCGCTGGGGTTTAGTATGAAATGCCTGCCCTGCTGACGGAGCATCTGTGAGCTACATATGCTTAGAATACATTTTACTCCTACAAGTTTCAGCAGCTTGCTTTAAAAGGCAGTGTGTGAAGGGTAGCATGGATGAGTACAATTTCCCTTTCTTCTGCAAGTTACATTCCATTCTGGTGGGTCCTCAGGGAAAGACTGAGAGTCCAAGGGTCCTTTCTGGCTATATCTGGAAGTTCTCATTGAAAAGAGGCTTGCTGGCTAAGGCGCCAGCCATGTACACCTAAGGTGGC
>NW_003852440.1:10573948-10575584 GCF_000181295.1 Otolemur garnettii | reverse complement strand
GGGGGGGGGCTAATGGTTAGATGAGGATGCTGGTGCACAGCTCTAAATACACCTGCAGTTACACCTCTACGAGTGGGCTGCCACACATGGCCCAGAGTTGGTGTGAATAATGACATAAGTTTATTATTATTGTTTGCCCTTGGAGTAGAAGGACAAATATTGGTCCCTACTTCTACTTAGGCTTTCATTTCCATTTTTGCTTTATTTTTGGTCCACTGTATTTGAGCACTGCCCCATCTGTATTTTGAGATACAAGGATGAACTGGACTTAGTACTTGTCTATAAGTGTCCATAAGTCGATCGGGGAAGAGAGAGCTAGAAATAATACCTGTAAAACAGTGTCATGGAAGCAGCATAGATAAAGAAAGTCTTTTGAGATCAGTTATTGTTTTTAACTCTGGAGAGGAGAGTAGGTTTAGCTCCAAAGGGAAAGGATTACTCATCTGAGCCTTCACAGAGCTATCTGGTTGTGTGGTCATTTCCCTGGAGAAGGGGAGGTGAAGGGCATTACGAGAAAAGGACCACTAGAAGCAAAGTTCTTGAGAGGAGTAATTCTGTGAGATAAGAAGGGAAGGAGTAAGAGGGAAGGCAATGGCCAGCTCACAGAGCGACTTCCCATCTTTACGGCAGCCCTAGATCCTTTCCTGTGTGAGAGAGGAGTCACTGAGGGACTGGCGTGATGCCCCGCAGCAGTGTGGACATGGAGGGATGTGCAACTTTGTGCAGGGGACTCCGGTGTTGACCAGAGGTGGGGCAGGCTGATAATTATATGCAGCCAACATGAGAAGTCAGGATGCCCAGGCTGACACCCAAGCTTCTGCCTCGGAAGCCTCGATAGATACATACTAAATCCATCCCAAGAGGCTGCGAAGGCCAGGAAACTGCAGTGAAGGGAATGGCAGGTGTGCTGTGAGTTCAGATTTTAGATGTGTTACGTTTGAAGTGCTGGGGTAGAACAGTCCGGAAGGCAGCAGACTACACAGGTCTGGAGCCCTGGAAGGCAGTGTGGCCTTGACTTGTTGTTTGCTTACATATTTCCATCACAGCCATTGTCCTTATTCACAAGACAGCCCAACCCCCTCGTAGCCTCCTGACTCCCCTATCTCTTGGCCATTGGCATCATTAATGTTGAACCATGCCAGAGGTCCCAAGCTTTCCAAATCCACAGTTAGTAGCCATACTAGGTGCAGTTATCAGCAGCTGATGATGTGTCATGCTTCTCCCTCTCATGGGATCTCCTGTTCCTTATTTAAGTAAAATAGCACCAGATTACTTGGGTTTTTACATCAGGGACTGAGCCGAAAAGAATGGATGACTTTTTCCCCTTCCTCCCTTACTTTTTTCCTTTTCTCTTTTTCTTTCTTTTTCAATAGCATTTGAACTTTGTGCCTTATAGTCACCTGTGGAGCTTTTGAAAAAGAGGGTGCCTCGCTGCACCCAGAGCAGTTGCATCAGGATTTCTGGAGCCTGACACACAAATTTCTTAAAGCTCCTGGGCAATTCTGAGGGGTGGGTTAAGTGTTATATGTAGTTTGTAGCAGAAGAAATTGTGTCTTTGTTCTCAGACCACCACTTCTTACTCATCTCTCGAATGTAAAGATCCAGAGGTAGTTTTTTTTTTTTTTTTTTTTTTTTG
>NW_003852440.1:10572230-10573469 GCF_000181295.1 Otolemur garnettii | reverse complement strand
CGCCACCTTAGGTGTATGTGGCTGGCACCTTAGCTACTTGAGCCACAGGCGCCAAGCCTATATTTCTTTAGTAAACCAGTTTCAGAGTCACATTTTATTTCATGAATTCGTCCATTCAAAGTCTGCTGTAGTGGCTTTTAGAATGTGGGCCCAGGACAGTGGTAGCAACATCTGGGAACTTGATAGAAATGCACATTCTTGGACCCTACCCTGGATCTCTGAAGGAGATACTGCAGGGCTGGGCCCTCAGTTTGTGAGTACAAGCCCTCCGGGGATTTCAGAGTTTGAGAACCGTTGCTAAACTACATGCACCTCCTGTGCTGGGGCCTGCACTTGTCCTCAGAGGACTCTTCTGGAAAGGCTCAGCAGGGAGACAGACAAGCATTCTCCTTCCAGTGATGTGGTGTTTTATAATAGATGTGATTTGGGATCTCAGCTGGAGCCCAGCAGAGGGGCTGACTAATTCTACCTCTGTGACAGGGACCATTGCTCAGAAAGGGCCTCAAAAATGGGATTTTCACCTGGCCTCTGGGCGGCGGGAAAAGAATGAAGAAATACATGTAGGCCCTGAACTCCTGCAGCAAATTCTTCAATTCTTGTCATTTCTGTAAACACAAAGGTCTTACTATAGCAGTTGCTGAGGTTTTAGAATTTCCTGCTTCATTTCTCTAAATGACCATGAGGAAATTTACAATGTTAGAAGTGAAGTACCAGAGAGGTCACACTATCTACATTTAAAAGTTAAAATGGCCTTTGGTTGTAGAAGTAAAAACTGGATATGTGAAGAATTGAACTAAGAGTCTAGATTATATTTGATAGCTTTAACTTTCTCCTGATGAGCATGATTTTTTTCTCTAAAACTTGTTTTGAATAAGCAAAATGACTGCTTCACACCCTTTGTTTAACTCTTGCTACAGAAAGTAAAGACGGAAATGAAAAGTTTGGATAATTCTAGACGCAATACATATGTGTTAGATCACATTCAGAAAAAAAATCATTCATATTGAGTACTACTTCTTATGAATTAGAAGAGACATCTATTCTAGACAAAATACATATATGTTGGATCATACTCAGAAAAAAATCACTCATATTGAGCACTACTCCTTATAAATTAGAAAGAGACATCTATTTCTTTTTTCTTTTTTTTTTTTTTTTTTTTGAGACAGAGCCTCAAGCTATCCCCCTGGGTAGAGTGCCATGGCATCGCGCTCACAGCAACCTCCAACTCCTGGGCTC
>NW_003852440.1:10569023-10571573 GCF_000181295.1 Otolemur garnettii | reverse complement strand
AAAAAAAAAAAAAAAAAAAAAAACCAGAGATGAAACACCCGATGCTTTTGGCACTGTGGAGGAGCAGGCCTGCATGCAAGGGTGACATCACGACTACTTCGGCAGCTGCAGTACCTCACTTGTGACATCACTGTGACCCTTGCCTAAAGCTCCTTGAGTTTACTCCAGGCTTCGGATGAAGTTGATGCACTGCACAGAGCCTCTTTGGCAGGACAGACTGACATTTGTGTGTGTGAGAAGTGGTGCTTGTTTTCATTTCTTTCTGGTACTCATATTCTCTTAGTGTCTGGAACAAAAACAAATCATTCATTGAATTTGTGCAAGTCCTTAAGGACAGGCAAGTGTGTTTTCAGAGTTTCTGATCATGGTATACAGAATTTCAGAATGTTTACAAAAAGTGTTTTTAAATGTTAAAAACTTGGTTTTGTTTAACAGCAAACTCTGGACACCTAAAAGCTATAGGGAGATTTGATTAGATGGTTTCTCTTTTTTTTTTGGAGGCAGAGTTTTGTTATGTCGCTCTTGGTAGAGTGGCGTGGCATCACAGCAACCTCAAACTCTTGGGCTTAAGCGATTCTCTTGCCTAAGCCTCCCGGGTACCTGGGACTACAGGTGCCTGCCACACCTGGCTGTTTTTTTGCTGCAGTTGTCATTGTTGTTTAACAGGCCCGAGTCGAGTTCAAACCCACCGCCGATGTGGCTGAGGCTATAACCACTATGCTACAGGTGCTGAGCCAAAGTTTCTCTTTGTTTACACAATTATGTCCTAGCTCATTCTCATACACTATGAGCCATTGTAAATGCTTCAAGTTGTCTGAGATAAATTAGACAAACTATTTTAAGTTTGTCCTAGTGCTAACTGCAAGATGTAATGACTCCAAATAGATTTCTTTTTACTATAGTAAATTTTAATATACTGTTAGAAAGTTAAACACTTATCTGTTTAGAGATCCTCAGTTTCATGCACTTTTCATTAAGTCCAAATGAATGACAGGACAGGAAAATGCGGTTATTGGAGAAGTATTGTCACCTGTTGGTTTTATGATGCCTTTCAGAACTTTTTCTTGTGTTTAATTTGCTATAAAGTTAATAGAATATCATAAATTTCATGCTCATAGTTACTCTTGATTTCTTTGTCTCTTGCTGACATTTCCTGTGCTTTAATAGACTTTTAACAAACATATTTATGAGTGAGAATAATGTATTGCCTTAATGTTTTCTTTTTTTTCTTCCCTTTCTCTCTCCCGACCTTCCTTCCCTCCCTCCCTTCTTTCTATTTTTCTTTTTGCAAGCTGTTATGAATTAGTCCTTTCAGAAAAGGAAAAGTTTTGATAAATGACTGGAAATGAAACATTTCAAATGATTGCAAATGAAAAATTTTGTCAAATGACTATAAAACTATGTAATTTTTTTAAAGTTAGAACAAAAAAAGAAAGTTAGAAGTTGTCCAAGACATCCAATGTTTGTGATTATACAAATATACTTATGCATGTATCTTTCTCTGAAACTGGTATTCCTAACCAAGTTTTTCCTAGTACATGGCTTAAGGCATTTTTCCCTGTAATTTGTTGTTAGGTAAGATGAGAAGAGAAAACAGGTTAGAAGCTGCCCTCACAGTTTCGTCTTCCATAAAATAACTAAACTAGATGCTCCCAAGACTCTTTCCAGCTGAAAATATCTATGAAATTAAAAGCAAATCTAAATGCATGCAAAATATGTATTTAGCCATGTAGATAATAAATGTGCTCTCCCTATAATTTAGATGCTAAAACATTGATGTCATAATAGTAATAACACCTTATATTTGTGCAGCACTTTACACTTTACACAATACCTTAACACCCATCTCTTTGAGCCTCTTAACAACTCAGAACTGGAGTAATTATCCACATTTGAGAGTGTGGGGCCTGCGTGCAGAGCAGTTCTGCACTTGCCTGTGGTCACTAGGCTGGTTGACCTGAAGGCTCTGGGTACCTGCCTGCTGTGCAGCACCATGTCCCAACAAAGGGCCTCAAGATCCCAAGACCTCTTTAGTCTGCCTTTGAGACTTAGTTGTTGTTGTTGTTGTTTAAATAAAAATGCTGCCCCTGATTACTTTCAGCCTTATTTGTGAATCAAAAGACTAACACAAAGTATTCCTCAAAACTGATCTACTTCTATCAGTAATGGTTAACAACCTTCACAATTTCTGTATATTTTGGTGTGTTTTCTATTTCTGTATGTTTCTCCTTTGTTTTGGCTCCTTTTTCACTTCTTGTTGTGAAGGATTTTATAGCACTAAGGCTCTGATATGTGTACTGTAACTGCTCATTTCATAAGAGAGAGGGCGATGAATTTGTGAGCCTTGAAAACATTTACTTTAGAAATTAGAAGTATGGGCTCGGCGCCTGTGGCTCAACCGGCTAAGGCGCCAGCCATGTACACCTAAGGTGGCGGGTTCGAATCCCCAGCCTGGACCCGCCAAACAACAATGACGACTGCAACCAAAAAAAAATAGCCGGGCGTTGTGGCGGGCGCCTGTGGTCCCAGCTACTTGGGAGGCGGAGGCAG
>NW_003852440.1:10560861-10567928 GCF_000181295.1 Otolemur garnettii | reverse complement strand
GGCGGGCACCTGTGGTCCCAGCTACTTGGGAGGCTGAGGCAGGAGACTCGCTTGAGCCCAGGAGTTGGAGGTTGCTGTGAGCTGTGATGCCACAGCACTGTACCCAGGGGGATAGCTTGAGGATCCGTCTAAAAAAAAAAAAAAAGAAAAGAAAAAGAAATTAAGCAATTTGATGAAGTGGGACAATACAGAGTTAGCTAGAGGAGTTGCCTGGTTTTTCACTTAACTTTTACCTGTTAAAGACTCTATTGTGTTTACATGCAGACTTAGTAATGTGCGTGGTTTGGGGGAGAGGCAGGGAGATGAGAAAAATCCAAGATGAGTGGAAGATTTGGGTGATTATCGGAGTCCGTCTTCCTCATGGCACAGTATTGTTCTCCAAATCTTGGGTAGAACAGCTAGGCTTTTAGATTTGGGGGGCAGGGGCTGCTAAATAATCATAAAGTAGCCCAGTTGCAAAACCCAGACATTTGAACTATAGCCAGGGAAATAAGTAGTCATGAACTCAAGGGGAGAACCATTCTGATGGAACCAAGGACGGCACAGTTGCCAGTCGTCTACTCTTCTCTTGCAGTCTTTGGAATTTTGTGTGTGGTTTTTTAATTCCCTCTTTGGAAAATGGAAAGATTATATCCATGGATCTGATTTTGGGAAGAGTTCAGACTTTTTTTTCCCCCTGAGGGGGAAAAATGATAAGGGAAGAAAAAGAATGAGGTGGTGGCCACGGGTAAGATGGTGAGATGGTCAGTGCAGGTCTACAGGTGAGATGATGTGATGGTTAGTGCAGATCCATAGGTGAGATGGTGTGATGGTCAGTACTGGTGTGTGCTGGATGTACCTTGGCAGCCCACTGGAGGACTATTTACCAGGTTGATTTTTAATTATTATAAATGAGAACCTCTAGGTATCATATACTGTGATAACTGATCTCGGGATAGTCACATGTGCCACTCACAGGATGTTCTGCCCAACAAAAATGGCCCCAGCTAAGTTTAAGAGTAGTCTTAGAAGTAACAGATAATAATTAATTAATACCCAGTGATTTTAGTGATGTCATCCTTAGAGGTGGAGAAAAATGATTAAATCATCAAGTTCATCTCTATCTGGAACAGCAGCTTAGAATAGCAGGGTGGAGGTTAAATGGCCTTCTGAGAGGAAAAAGTTAGGTCTGAAGATGAATTTTCTTTCAAGAAGAGTTTGCTCCAGTGAAGCTTTGTTCTTTGTGTGGAGTGTGGCCTGCAGGTTGGTATGTAGGAGCAGAGCCTGGTGTGGCCCAGACGCCCCCAGCACGTGCTCACAGGGAGTGACTGAGGCCCCGGCCATGTCTTTGTCCCCTGGCAGTCCAGTGTGTGGCCGCGTCTTTGTGTGTTCCTTGACAGTCCAGTGCCTCTTGCTGGTGGTTATTTCTCAGCAGATGCTTCTGGGCGTTTACTGGTCATGTACTAGTGCTGGCTGGCAGTGACCATTCTGCTGAGAATCTGTGTGTGTTTGTGTTTTTTCTGCTGTGTGTATAAGGCACACATCATTTACTAAAAATAGAGACAGTGGTCAGGAGGGTCTTGTCTCAGAGACGGGAGAGACGAGGGCCTCCCTTGGCCAGGGAGTTGCTTACTGCGGGGAGACAGGCCTCCTCAGGCAGTTGCCCCTCCCTGGGCTCCCAGAGAGGTGTCTGAAAACCCTGATGGTTTTGAGTGTGCTCACAGTGGTCCTGAACTGCCACTGTCACAGGCCGCTGGATGTATTAGATCAGTGATTCTAGGGCAAATCATCACTAACATTCCATAGAATTTTTTCTTGTAGAAAAGCGTTAACTTTCTTATGTATGCTCTCTATTTACTTGAAGTTTTTTAGAAGTAGGGAAAACAAAATGACACACAAAACAATAAGTGGACCCAAAACTCTCCAGACCTGCTGCTATGTGTTTTAAAACCTTATATTGCCTGCCCAGTGGCACAGCGAGCTGCTGGGCACCGGACCACAGGCCACCACAGTTCTGGGCCAGAGCCTGGCCTGGACCGCCAGGGATGCCGGCTAAGGTGAGTAGCCACAGGCGTCTCAGTGTGGTCAGTATGGATCTCGGAGAGTGCAGTACTCATGGGGCATGGCCAGGACAGGAAGCACCCATGTGCGTGATGCCACAGAGTGCTGGGCCTCAGTGCTCACCGCCACCTTCACCTCAGGTTCATTGGTGTTACCTGCCTTTCCCTGGGCCTTCTGACCAGGGCAGGGGACTCCAGGGAGGCTGGACTCTCACTGGAGAGTGGGTTCTCGGTGGCTGCACTGGGGTCCTCAGCCGGTCCCCACTCTAATCGTCTCTTTGGTGACTGTTCCACGCCAATCCAGCCAATCCTTTCTCTCCTTCAGAGGTGGGTCTTACCTTCCCTCTCAAACATGTTGTTGCTTTGTTTCTGTGTAGTCCTGGGCTGGTTTTAAAACATTGGTCAGCTCACCGTGTAACCCTCATGATGTCTTCCCCAGCTGCGTGCAGGTTAGGACTTTTGTTCAGTTGCTGGGAAAGGCCTCTGGTTTGTTCCTCTCTCTTGGTCTTTCCAACTCACTAAAGCCCTCTGGGAGTGATGACCACGCACCTCCCCAGGCCCTGCCTGAGGGCGTCCTAGACCACCTCACAGCACCTGATGGGGAGGGAGGGAGACACACCTGCCTGGGCCAGACCACTTTCAGCTGGGGTCAGGCTTTACTGTCACAGGGTGTGTTTGTGCCTCCCCCCCTTCCCGTTATTTTTTGGCTTGGAGTTAATTGATTGGTTTCAGGAATAGTTTGGTGCTGTGGTGACCAGTGTGGAGCCAGGCCCAGTCCATACTCTGGGACGGGTGCTTCCCCTGGGCTTCCTCATCCTAATGCCCTTCGGGGTCCTGTATCTTCACCTGGTTCACAGAGGCTTGCAGGTTGTCATGTGGAACCGTGAAAATGCACCAATTATCTGTCTTTTTGTCTATTATTGTTTCCTAATTTGCCAGGTGATAGGCCAGAGGCTTGCTATTTGCTACGCGCAGCATATTTTAAAGTTGGTTTAAATCTGTGAGGAAAAATAAATTGCTTTGCTGCAAGAAACACCAAAAATGGAAAAGCCAACCATTCGAAGCTGATCATTTATCTCATAGACATTGCTAGTGACATAGTTTCATTAAACAGTGAATTAGATATTTGATTTACAAATGGGTTAAGGGTGGTCTAACCTCCTTTGAAGTGCCCCCATCTGTGAGGCTTTTGAAATAGTAACAACAGCTGTGAGAGGTGACACACTTGGTAGTGGTCTTTCTACCTTTCAAAACCCTGGAAGCCATGAAGGGAACTGGCCATTGAGCTTAACACATCAGCTTTTGTAGGCAAAATATTTTATTTTCTTTATACATTAACTTTATGATAAGCACTTAAAAAAACATTAAGGAGGAGAAAATGTTTGGTAGGAAGAAAGAAAAAAAAGTTAACTGTTGTACGTTAGGTTGTTCACTTTCTTTCTTTCTTTTTTTTTTTTTTTTTTTGAGACAGCCTCAAGCTGTCCCCCTGGGTAGAGTGCCGTGGAATCACAGCTCACAGCAACCTCCAACTCCTGGGCTCAAGCGAGTCTCCTGCCTCAGCCTCCTAAGTAGCTGGGACCACAGGTGCCCACCACAATGCCCAGCTAATTTTTGGTTACAGCCGTCATTGTTTTGGCAAGCCGGGCTGGATTCGAACAGCCACCTTGGGTGTATGTGGCTGGTGCCTTAGCCAGTTGAGCCACAGATGCTGAGCCAGGTTGTTCACTTTCTTTCTTTTTTTTTTTTTTTGAGACAGAGCCTCAAGCTTTCTCCCTGGGTAGAGTGCCATGGCCTTACTGCTCACAGTAACCTCCAACTCCTGGGCTCAAGCGAGTCTCCTGCCTCTGCCTCCTAAGTAGCTGGGACCACAGGCGCCCGCCACAACGCCCGGCTATTTTTTGGTTGTAGCTGTCATTGTTGTTTGGTGGGCCCGGGCTGGATTTGAACCCACCACCTTAAGTGTATGTGGCTGGCGCCTTAGCTGCTTGAGCCACAGGCGCCGAGCCAGGTTGTTCACTTTCAACTCACATTTTATTTGTTTGAACTTAATAGTTTGATCGTATTTTTCTCCAGTAACAGTATTCATTGAGTAGAGAAGAGAAAATGACTTTTTTAATTAAAATTTTTAGAAAATCAGACTGAAAACAAAACAGAACACTGACCACCTTATACAAATACAAAGGGGTTTGCTATGATAGCAAATGCTACTTTTGTTATATTTTCAGTTTTAAAGAATTACATATTCACAGGAAGTTGCAAAAAAATCTACAGGGAGGTCCTGTGTACTCTGCCCTCAACTCCCTCCAACTATCATCTTAGTAACGAGGTTTTGTCTGTTTATTTTAGTGTCTTTATGTAATGTTGACCTAGCCCCAAAGCTCACTATTTAACTAGCTTATGATGTGATATTATAGAAATCACAGGCTTTCACAATACTGTTTAGAAGTTAAGTTTTTTAACTGAAAGGTTTTGCCCTTTAAGGTTTGAAGTTGACGGCTGTGAAGACAGAAGGAAGCAGGGTATGAGGGAGGGAGCTCAGGCAGAGAGCAGAGAGAGAAAGAGGGAGGCTGATCGGCTAGACATACCAAACACCTCCTCCCAGCTATTGGATTAATTTACAAGTGCTAATTTGATATTCTTTGAGTGTATGTGTACCACTCTATTCACACTGTATTTATTTTCATCTATTTAGTCTGTTTTGCCGTCTTCATTTTTGTGATGGGTCCCAGATGAGAGTGTTTGGAAAGCTGGTGAGGCTGTGTTTACTGACTTAGGTGGAGTTTGCACACATTATTCATTTCCTGAGAAAGTCGTGGAACCGCACACTTTTGAATTGTGCATTTTTTTCTACGTGTGTATTATATTACAATACAAAACTTAAAAATATATATGGTGCCCCTGTGATCACAACCACTCTATAGAGGAGATAGAAAACCTACAGAGAAAGCCAAAATTTCATTATAAAATGTAGACTCCCAAAAAAAGTATTGGATGTTAAAGTTAAGGGCCAACACAGTGCATCTGTACCTTCTTTTGGTATAAATGACTAAAAGATCTCTTAAACTCCGAGTGACACTTCTGTCACTATGCTGCATTTGACTTAGTTGATGGCAAGTTATTTTAAAATAGGGTTTGAAAGAAGGTGGCAGCAAGTAACACCCTTCACGAATGTGAACCCGCTGTGGAAGGCTCGACCTGTTAAAGTTGTCATTGCCCCCAGCTGGCACCCTTTGGTGGTAATCAAGCCCCTTTCCCATCAGGGGCCCATATTCAGACCAGCTTTTCAGTGAGGAAAAGTCCCCAATCCATTCAGCACATACACTCTCTTACCTCTCTTACCTCTGCTCCTCTTGTGGAGCTTCCAGAGCCTTCTTGGTCACTGGGCAGCACGGAGCCTGATCCTTACAGCTCTTATATTGCACAATTATAAACTATGTTTGCTAGACCAGCAGGGCCAGTTTGTTTTGATAGATTGGTATAATTTGGTACAATCTTATTTGCATGTTTTATTTCCATTTTTCAGCTCAGTAGACATGCATTAAATTCTTGCTGCATACCATGTTCCAAAAAGCTGCTGCGTGCTGGGTCACATAGAGAGAAAATGTCCCCTTTGCCCCAAGGGTTCTGTAACCCAGACATCCACTCATTTCCTCCCGTGGTTTGTGAAAGCTTCCGAGTTGATAGAGTGGTCACAACAAGCCAGAATGGGGTTTGCTAAAATGCAATGTGTGAATGTGAGGAGTGACTTTGCTTTCACAGTACTTCCCAGAGACTTTGACACAGTCAGCTCTTTGAATAATGAAATGGGGATGGCCTCATCTCCCTGTGTGAGCTCATCATGGGCAGCAGCTTCCAGCTTCTTTACTCACCCAGGATCTGAGTAGTCTTGGAAATCTGTGTACCCTGATCACATGGCCCAGTTGACATCAAAAATTGGTTACCATAAACTTAATGGAGGTGATAGATAGTAAAGCTGGTCCTCACTGTCAGTCAGCTAGAATTGCTTCCCACTGGAAAGACTGGGACTTGTTTTTTTCTGATCACAAGGAGTTGTCAACTTCCTTGGGAAGTCTGTCTCAGTCCTGAGTGCTGACTCCAGCTAGAATGACACATTGTGCAAAGATGGGGCCTAGAGGCCGCCTGCAGCATTCCCAGTGTGTGGGCAGGTGCCTCTGTGGTAATTCTTTCTGCACCTGGTTAGTTAAGTTATTCCCTGGTGTGGCACTGAGCAGGGGTTACACTGGAATCCTGAAACATCTGAAGAGAGGGGAGAGGTGTGCCTGGATTTTGAAGAGCAGGAGGAGGGGGTTGTGAATGGGAGGGTGGCAAGGAGCCAGGGCACATGCAGGCAGGTCAGGTCAGATTTAGGAAAGGGGAAGATGGAGGATGAGGACCTGGAATGGATCTTTTTGCACCCATGCTCCCTGTAAAGTCATTGTGGACCTCAGGGGATGCTCAGCCCAGCTTGAAGACTGCCTTCTTGGCTGGGAGGGACATCAGTAAGGCAGTGGTGTGCACATGACTTGTGAAGGAGACTGGGGGAGCCCTCCTGCCAGACACTTGGCCCTTCTGCAGTAGGGTGGGCTCCCAAAGCAGGAGAGCCCAAACCTGTGAGGACACTGCCCCGGAGGTCCTGCTGGGGGCTGTGTGTTCCTTTAAACAGCCCTGCCAGTCTGCTGAGCCCCTCCTTCGCTGCCCCCTGGGTCTACTCAGAAGACACAGATGTGCATGTGGTCCCTGCCCTCAGGGATGCTAGCAAGCAGTAGTGAACATTATAAAGCTGCTCTGAAGTCTTTCCCCCAAACTGGGTACCCACAAATGGAACCATAGCGAAAGGTTTGAGAATTTTATAAGATTTTTACATTTTCTTCATCACATTGAGGATAATTTAAATTCTTTTGACAAAAATGCAGATTTAACCATTTTTTAGCAATAAATCACAGTCAACGTGTGTGTAATTACAATAATAGTATTTTCTTTTTTTTTTTTTTTGAGACAGAACCTCAAGCTGTCCCGCTGGGTAGAGTG
>NW_003852440.1:10559552-10560776 GCF_000181295.1 Otolemur garnettii | reverse complement strand
GGGACCACAGGTGCCCGCCACAACGCCCGGCTATTTTTTGGTTGCAGTCTTCATTGTTGTTTGGCGGGCCGGGCTGGGGATTCCAACCCAACACCTTAGGTGTATGTGGCTGGCGCCTTAGCCACTTGAGCCACAGGCGCCGAGCCCACAGTAATAGTATTTTAAACACTCCCTCACTTTTTACAGAAATTCAGGAAAGGAAAGTCAGGCTGTTGTTTGTATCCATCCCAGACCCGCTGAGCTTTCCCTCTCAGGTGCCTCAGGTCTGTTCTCCTCTGGTCAGCTGCCCAGAAGCAGTTGCTTCTAACATTTCTCTCTGTTTTCTGGTTGTTCACTGTGAGTCCAAGTCAGGTGCTATGAGCCAGGTAATGAACCAGTTAGGTTCAGATGCAGCCCATGGAAAGTGTAGCTCCCTAGAAAGGATCCATACTTTACTTGCCTCAAGACATACCAAGGTGAAAGAGAGTGAGTCCTGTGCACAGCAGGCCTCAGAGGGACAAGGGTGTTTAAGGTATTCTATTAGGGACACCAGCAAGGGTTCATATGACCTGCTCCTTAAATGCTTGGCTGACATTAACCTGGAAGAGATAAACTGGGATTCCAAGTTCTGCTGTGTCACCCTTGAAGGGGAGCCCGAAACCTGAGGTGGGGGCGCCTGAACAAGAGTCTGGGCAGGGAGGATGCCAGGTGGGAGGAAGAGGCGCCTCCAGGGCCAAGTTGCCTGTACAGGTTGGTCTGGGGAAGACACTGAGGGACACTGAGGCAGAAGTGGTTCAGATTGGGACTCCAGAGAGGAATGTGCTTTGCTGACGGACAGCTCCTCTGTCCCTGACAGGGCTCAGAGACTGGGCTGGCACATGCGGGGTTACGTGTGGTGTGGGATAGGATTTGTTTGTAGAGAGTGAGGACAAAAGGCTGAGCATTTCAAAAATAAATGTTGTGTATCCTGTTTCTTATATTCTCTGCTGTCTTGGTCAATCAGCCTATGAACTGTGATCTCAAACAGGCAGCACATGTGGACTGTTTCCAAGCCATGGAATCAGGGCTTGCTGGGGAGAGACAGGAGTCATCTTGGAGTTTCTTCTGTGCTAATACCTTTTCCTTTCTTAAAATAATTAAGGTCTGGCACGCAACCGTTCTTTCTGTTAACTTAAATACTGATGGCACAGCAGAGATTTAGAATTCCCTGAGAGGGTCATGGCTTATAAGCTTTTTTTTTTTTTT
>NW_003852440.1:10550392-10559497 GCF_000181295.1 Otolemur garnettii | reverse complement strand
CCTCCAACTCCTGGGCTCAAGCGAGTCTTCTGCCTCAGCCTCCCAAGTAGCTGGGACCACAGACGCCCGCCACAGCACTTGGCTATTTTTTTGTTGCAGCCGTCATTGTTGTTTTGGTGGGCCCGGGCTGGATTTGAACCCACCACCTTAGGTATATGTGGCTGGCGCCTTAGCCATTTGAGCCACAGGCGCCAAACCGGCTTATAAGCTTCTAACTGATAGGTTAGAATCAGTGCAGTATCCACTGGGTCTGCTTCCAACGAGGAGAGTAAAGTTGCTTATTGGGAAGCTTTCTGGCAGAGTTGCTGGAGTTGCTGCTCCACACTAAGACTCTAGCCATGTATGTGGCAGTCAGAAGAACAACTCTGTGCGACCAGCCCCTAGGAAAATGTGAGAAGTGGATTGTGCGTCTGCAGCAGTAGCAGCCTGTAGACCTTCTGCAGAACCCTGTATGTGTGTCTTCCACTTCAGAGCAGTGTTACTCCCCAGGCCTGCAGCTAAAGTCAAGAATTCAGGGATAATTAATAAGAGAACAGCAGAGTTAGAAGAGCTGCATGATTCTATCTCTGATATAACTGGAAAATTCTTTCCATTAGAATTTGGTAAATACAAAATGGGGGGGTCAGACCTTTGCAACGTATTTTAGTCATTGCTCTTTTCTACTTAGAGCTTGTTTAAAATATTACAAAGTAACATTTAGAAGCACATTTCTAAACTCTGCTCTGCATTTTATCTTTGGGTTATTAAGTAACTGAGGAGAGACTTTCTTTGTTTTTGTTTTTCAGTGTCTATCTATAAAATGTTTTTGAGCTGCTCTGTTTTTGTGACAACATGCCTTTTTCCCAGAAAAATCTCAGGTTAACATTAAATAGGCACTGAATGTTTATCGGATTTTGTTTACAGGAACATGAGAAAAATTTTAACCTTTGTATACACTTTTTGCCTTGCTAACTGGGTAAGAGGTAATTGGAACATTTAGAATTTCATGCCAGACTTCAAAAATTATCGGTTGCATTCTACACCCGAAGCTGTTTGTTAGGAATAAAAATAATTGTGTGAGAAATAGCATGTGCCATCCTATTTGGAAATCTCTTCATTCCGTGACAGAACCCTGACAATGTGATAGTCTTTCCCAAGTTAAAAAGAGGACTCTGGATCATAAGAGCAGAGGACCCAGTGGATTAGGTCTGTGTTTGCCTTGTGAATAGGCACGGTGACAGCACGTATAGTGGCCATCATGAGGAAGATACAGGTTATATAGAATATAGGGATTAAGCCTGAGGCAGTGTTGCCTTAGCCGTCACTCCCAGCACCAAGCCATGTACAGAGTGGGCACCAACTAAATGTTCTGTCTTCATTGTTGAACATATTTAAGGTGTAATTGCATTGTAAATAAACTTCTGAAATCCTAACACATCTTTATTCACTGATAAGCATCAATGTGTTTTAAAAAGGGAGAAAAAAGACGTGATTTAGACCAGTAAATGATTACATGGTAATGATCTCAATTCATAATTATCTTCATTATCATTGTTCATGCTTAAATTATAATACCTAGAAAAACAATTACGTACAAAGGAGCATATAGGCCTTATCTGAAAACATGTGAGTGTGACAGTGTTTTCTTACCAATTTTACTTTTCAGACAATTCATATTTAAAGTATATTGGTTTAAAAGTTTTTTGTTTTTTTTTTTTTTTCCAGATTTTGGCCAGGGCTGGGTTTGAACCCACCACCTCCACCTCCAGCATGTGGGGCAGGCACCCTACTCCTTTGAGCCACAGGCACCGCCTGGTTTAAAAATATTTTTAAGAATATAGTAGTTGGATTAAAACTTGAATTTTTTTTTTTTTTTTTTTTTTGAGATAGAGCCTCAAGCTGCACCCTGGGTAGAGTGCTATGACATTACAGCTCACAGCAACCTCCAACTCCTAGGCTCAAGCGAGTCTCCTGCCTCAGCCTCCCAAGTAGCTGGGACCACAGGCGCCCACCATAATGCCCAGCTATATTTTGGTTGCAGCTATCGTTGTTTGGCGGGCCTGGGCTGGATCCGAACCCACCACCTTGGGTATATGTGGCTGGCGCCTTAGCCACTTGAGCCACAGGTGGCGAGCCAAAACTTGAATTTTTTTCAAGGAAAAACATATCTTCAGGTTATGACAATTAAACCTCTTCATATAGAAGGGTCTATGTCTACAGTGTTCACCATCATCTAAAAAGCTCAGGAACAGACATTTCTTTGTATTTTGGGGTTTTTTGTTTTTCATTCAAATCAGTAGAAATTGGCAGGCAGGTCAGAGTAATATATGATCTTCTTAGTCCCTTAGTAAATTAAAAACAACTCGTTTTTGCATGGAATATGGTAGTTAAGTATATGATAAAAGATTATAGCCATGACAACCCATAAATATTACATCAAAGAAAAATAAGTTTTGACTCCCATGCTTTGGGAATAACTACCAACTGGTAGCCTGAGGATCTCTTTATAGAGTGAGCTACTTGCACACATGCTGAAAGTCAAGGCCCCTGCAGGGTGTCCTTTAGTGGCTGGAAGCAGATATCTTGTCCCATCTGCCCGGGTGTTGGCGCTCCTCAGAGGTGGCTGGAGGATGGGAAGGGCACAGGCAAGAGACGTGTGGCTGCTTCAGGAAATAAAGTTGAGTTGCACAGACAGGAAAAGCCCATTCCACGCCTTCCCGTGGCTCCTACCCTATGTAACATGTGCTTTCACACTCAGTATGTGTTTCCCTGTCTCCTCTTTGTCCATCTGTGATGTCTGGATGTGGTGAGACCCTCCTCAGCAGGGGGTTGGTCAAGTCACTCTGCACATGTGCACGAGGAGGTTGGGGAGATAGAACATTTGGAGTCATCAGCCGCATAGTTTTTGAGTTATGAAACAAGAAGACACTGCATGTGGGGAACCATAAGTCTCTAAATACCGTCAGGGCAGCAGGCCCAACGTTGCTGCCCCATGCGAGGCTGGAGATGAGTGTATCTTTGTACATACAAGCTTAAAAAATAGTTCTTTCTCACTTTACCTCTGGAAATTGCAATTAGCATGGCAAGTGATTTTCTCCTTTGTTCTTTTAAAAATTGAACCTTACATTTCAGTGTTTCAAATATTAGGATAGACTTGTATCCCTTAAAAATATAAAGCACAACCCTCTATGATGATATATTCCACTTCTTTCAAACCCAGTGGCACCTCTCCTTCCAGCTACCACCCCGTGACTGTCTACTGTGTTAGAAGCACTACCGTCAAATCTAGGACTTAAAATACAGCTGGGAATTGAGGTGGTAGGGAAGTTAACAGGTTTTGAGAATGTGGAGGTCTGAATTGGTGGTTCTTGACTGGGGACACCTCCCTCCTTTACCCCAACCTGAGAAGGCATTTGGCAATGCCTGGAGAAATTTGTCACTCTGGGGGTGCTGCTGGCCAGGGGCACTTGGTAAAGGCTCTACAATGCACAGGGCTGCTCCCACCACAGAAATGATCCGCAGCACAGAATGTTAACTGTGCTGAGGTTGAGAAACCCTAAACCAAGCCCAGCTCACCATGTTCAGCTCACACTTGGGTGTCTTCTCTAATGTTACCTTGTATATATCCTCATCCTCATCCTCATTCCTCTTGCTTTGCAGCTAATTATCCCTCTGCCTGTGTTTTGTGTGTGCCCAGAAGTGCAGCAGCCTGCATAAAGCTCGGCATTCCTGAGCAGTCGAAGTGGGCCAGCATTCCAACCTCACCTGCCCCAGCCTGCTCAACCTGAAAATTTACCAAGTGAAAGCAAGAGCCAAAAAGAGAAGACCCACCCTAAACTGCTGAGAAAGGGATCAGTGAGGCCCTGCAGTTAGAAAGTGGCTCCTTCACTGCTGTAGAAACAACATAAGCTTAACATAAAACACAGGCTTTTTTTTTCTTTCTTATTTTTCCCCTCCTAGCAATGCACAAGTGCTGGTATGTAAAGAAATCTTTCCCCGTGCTGCTCTCTTAGAGCCAGAAGAAAAACCAGCTTGTTCTAACTCATCTTTGTCATGGAGAGGAGGCAGCTGCTCCATTCTGAGACACTCTTTCTTTTGGTAGCGACCTGCCCAAGGGTGAAGATGTATTTAATACTTTGAATTACGCAAGTGAATGGCAGATGTGCGGCTGTTTCTGCTTTGTGATACTTTGGAACGATGTTATTTGTGCCAGGGTTTTATTTTAGCTTACACAGCTAATCACCTAGAAAAAGGGAATGAAAAGAAGGCCTTCTCCCAGGCTGTGGTTACTGCAGCCTGGAGCTGGGCACCTGACTCATGGGCTGCAGGGAGCTGCAGAGGGCCTGAGCAGTCACTCTGCTTGGGGTCGAGTTTTGAGGGAGTTGCCAGTGGGTTGAAGCAGAGCTGTGTGCCTAGGAGTGTCCCTTGGCCTTTGGGCAGGAAGGTGACGCAGGGTCCTGTTGGGATTGGAGGCCAACTTGAAAAACAAATGTGGTTGTGAAGTTGAATCCAGTAACACTTTTTTTTTTGTATAACTAACGTGTATCATAAAGCACAGTAATATCATAGCCTCGAGTTGTTGACGCCTGTTATAGTCCCTGGCATGGAATAGGGCCACCATAGATACGTGCTGAGGGAGTAAGCTCAGATGAGCTGGATCTCAGTCCAAGTCTCTCCTTAGTGGAGACCCATCAAGGCCCTGTCACTGCCAAAGGAATGAAGGTTGGATCCATGACCCTCCTGCTGATGTGCCTCTTGGCTCCATGAATCGTGTCCCAGCACAGACATTCCTGCTATTAAGAGAAACACCCAGAAGAGCCATTGAGCTGGTGGGGTCCTGTGTCCAGCTGTCCCAAAAAGGGCCTCCAAACTTGCTTAAGCTTTGAGCACCATAAAACCTGTGTCACCCCCTGTTGAGAAACTCAAGAGTATAAATAAGGTGTGAGGCTGCAGATCCCGACATAACTACAGTAGAACCTCCACAGTTGGCCGCCTGCCTGCATCGGCCACCTCCTCAAGCTGACCTAATTTTCACCACATGTGTGTAACAGTACAGCAGGCCTGGTTCCTTACGCTCCTTATGTTGACCAATGTGCTACAGTCCCATGGGTGGTCACTCACAGAGGTGGGTTCGTTTTATTGTAAAATAATGAAAGCAATCTTTTCAGATGTTTGACTTCACTAAGATTTAGCTAAGACTTGGCCTCACCTGTGAAGATCCAATGTGACCTAAGGCATGGGGCCACAGTGAGGACTCCGGAGGGCACTGAATAAAAAGGGCCTGGCAGAAAGTGCTCAGTTTCGTTGCTGTTGCTGTTGCCGTTGGCAGGACCATTTCTAGATCTTCGCCTTCTCATAGGGCAGCTAGGAGCCACTTGTAGTGGCTGTTATGCACTTGAAATGTGGTTAAGTGCAAACTAAGATGGGCTGTGAGTTTATAAGAACTACTGGAGTTTGAAGAATTAACTAGTACAAGAGAAAGAATGTTTTTGAAAAATCTTAATAATTTTAAATTAATTACAGGTCTACATGAAAATATTTGAGAAATATTGAGATAAAGAAAACATAAATGTAATTTTACTTGTTTCTTTTCACCCTTTTTTATTAGTGTGGCTGCTAGAAAATTCTGAGTTAGTGTATGTCTTGCATTACATTTCCACTAGACACAACACTCCAGACAGTACAGTGAGTGATGTGTGTGGCAGGGATTCAGGAAATGTGTGCTGTGTCATTTTAGAGCCTTAAAACTCTCCCATCTCCTCCACTCCCAGCCTGGGCTCTTGGGTCTAAATCTTTTACTTTTCAGGCTTTATTTCTCTGAAGGGTTGGCATTAATAGATGGGAAAGAATAAGCATGTAGGCAAATATAAATTCAGCTTGGTTTCTGATGTTCTGCTCTGGATAGGGGAGTGTTATTTAAGCGTAAACCTACCTCCAGTGTAATGAAGTGAGATCTAATTACTGACTCTCCAAGGAGCCTACTGAGAAAGTGTCACTAAGCTAGTCCATGGGTCACACTTTGTGGCACTGGGAGTGATTACAAAGGGAAGCCTTTAGCATGGCGCTTCCTTAACCAGGCTTTCTCAACTCTGTTCCTGAGATGCATGTGAGTGTTAATGTTCTTGAAAGAAATCAGTCTGGTCAAGTGGGCTCAGAAAGCACAGCAGCCACAGGGCCATCTCTAGTGCCATTTCAGAGTAAAGGTTGTGGAAAGTGTGGTAATAGAGAGGCCTGTTTGACATTGCTAAAACCCACAGTTGTGCAAATTTAAGTAAATTTGGATTTATTTAGATGCAAATCACCTCTTGAAGGCCCAGTCTCCCAATGACATCACAACTGGATTACAGCTGCGAGTTTGGGAGGGGGACGCTTGAACATAATTGCTATTTTGCAAGTATGTCCACCCCTAAGTAATAGCACAGTTCTTACTCTTGGTGGATCCAATGGTATTAAATAAAATGCCTTGCTTGGATAAGTAGCACTAAAAAATTACAAAAAAATCTGCCTTAGAATTATATTTATTTTCTTCTATTCTATTTCCTGAAAATAGTTGAGACATATTATGAAAACTATCAATATGATAGGGCCATTCTAACCAAGTTGTAAAGTGATGAGAACACAGTCATCAAGATGAGATGGTTCTGTAAGAAGATACAGCCCCCAAACCCAGTTCTGAGCCTCCTGATCCTGGAGAAGACCTCTGAAGGTCCACAGTCTCAACTCCAGGCCTATTTGCTGCCTGGAGTCCTGTTAAGGAGGCCAGCCTGGAGGATAGCAACACACAGTTACCCAAATGTCAAATTTCAATCTAGAGAGAGAGATTAGGTATTCATGGAGTACTGTTATGCTCCAGTAAATACAGTGGTTAGAGGCCACTAAAAAAATATTCTTGAAAGAGAGAAGCCCTAATGCAGTCAAACAAAATATTTTTAAGTAGAAAATACAAAATCTAGCCTGCTGATTTTAAAAGATTAAAATTTGGCCCAAAGAAGATCTGGGTCCTTTATTACTTTACCATATTTTATGACATGGTTATGACAGTCAAAAATTTGCAACATAGTTATAAACTAGGAAAACACTTCATTGGGAAGCAGAAAGATAATACCATAACTTGTATTTGATGTGTATCTTGTCATTTTCTACTTCTTTGTGATGCTTTATAATGTCCAACATGGATTAATACACTAGTGTGTATATATTACAATTAAAGAATTGTTTATTGGGGGATGTCGTCAAAATGTTTTCTGCTAAAAGGGATGATGATCAAAACTATTTAGACACCTCCCTCTCATCTAGTATCTGGTTTTCAATCAGTAATGAGGGGTATTTATAAGATTTTTTTAAAATGACACATGACTTGCTCTGTACAGGTAGATTTTGTGTGAAGGCCCCAGCCAGTCCCATCTATGGCCCTGCATGGAATGTGGGCCTTACAAATTCTTGCAGTTATAAGTGCTGATGAAGTTTAGGTAAACATAACTGGGACTGCCCTGCGGCCTTTGGGGTGACCTTGGGCATCACCATACTTTACCTTCAGAGACACACTTGTGCATCTCTACCAGGGCAGGGCCTTCCACCAAACTAGTAAAGTGGTTTTGTCTGGTTTTTGCTTAACAGACTTGCATGTGAGCCAAATGAATACAGTGGTTAGAGACCACTTTATAGACAGTCTGGGTCAAAGTGAGGCTGTGTCCCTCACTGGCTGTGTGACCTTAGGTAAGATAGAGCCTTTACCTTAGTGGCTGCTTGGAGCTTGCCTGGGAGAGCTTGCAGCTTGGCACCAAAGTTCACTGTCGTTACACACACACCATCCGTGACACAGCTGGGTGAAATATAGTAGCAACTGATTCAAAATTCTAGTGCAGAGTAAAAAAACTAAATGACTTTAAAAAGATTTATTCTTTTGAATTACTAAGAATTTAAAGAGCTTCAAAATGTATTGTAAAAGGGTAACAAAACCCAACTAGCTCACTTCTGGCTGGCAGGACCTTCATATGGTTTCAACTCCTGGGGGGCACTTTAATAACTGGGGCACAAATGCTCTCCAGTTACAGCAGAGATGGAAACCCCAAATACCATTTTTAAATAACATTGTGGATCCTTTAAAATAAATGGAAATGCTCTTTTAATTTGCAACATGAAGGACTTCAGTCTTGCTAAAGCAACACAATTACATGATTTTTTATACTCAAATTTGTAAAAGAATGAATTCTATCCAAATTATAAACTCTCATATCACCTTTATTGATTTGTCACTGCCAACTCCAGAGAAAGCTCTACCCCACCTCTGTAAGCTCGTGCAGCAGGCATGAAAAGATGGAATTTGAATGCAGCTTAAAAGGACTGGCCTCCCTGCCCCGGTGTGTTTCCTCCCCAGACTGCCTGCCTTTTCCTTATTTCTCCTGAAGCACAAATATGTAGAGGACTCAGCTGCCCGGCCTCTGCACAGGAAGATTAGGCCTTGGCCTTTCAAGTAGCTGGGTGCTTGTATCAGCCTTTGAACCTCTCTAGAGAAGAAAATATGATCCTCCCGTAATTCATCTTTGACAGTTGGGGATTAGGTGTTCCTTCTGTCCTCCCCCTCCTGCTCCATAGACCCTCCCCTCCCCTGTCCACAAACAGGGATCCCAGCACAGCCTGGCTTGGGCAGGACAGAGGGAGGTGGCTGTGCGCTTTTGTTTACAAAGTGATAAACTCCCACAGAATCTGGATTGTGTCCACAGACTGAGGAACACAGAGCCATGACTTGCAGGTCCCATGGAAGCTGCGTCTTTAAAACAAGCCTCTGATCTAGGATCTGGCCACAGAATCCTATTAAACCACAGGGTTCCACCCCTTGACCTCAAATCCCCACATTCCCTCATTGGCTTCCAACATCGTTGGTATCTGCCACACATCTACGCTCAGGCCCTTGCATCACTGCAAATAGATCGGGTGACAGATCTTCCACTCTCCACCAAGCTTCCTCTCCTCAGCTCTTCCCTTATCTCTCTGTTTAAAATTATCTTATAAAATGTGCCATCTTAACCCTTCTTGGTGTTCAGCTCTGTGGCATAAGCATGTTTGCAGTGTTGTGAGGCCCTTGTCATGTCCCTCCTCAGATCTCTTTTTTTTTTTTTTTTTTTT
>NW_003852440.1:10540729-10547976 GCF_000181295.1 Otolemur garnettii | reverse complement strand
GTACACACTGGGGCTGAGTAACCCTTACCACATGTACACACTGGGGCTGAGTACCCTCCAATGCGTATGCACACCAGGGCTGAGTAACCCTCACCGCATGTGCACACTGGGACTGAGTAACCTTCACCACATGTGCACACGGGGGCTGAGTAACCCTCACCGCATGTGCACACTGGGGCTGCATAACCCTCACTGTGTGTGCACACCCAGGCTGAGTAACCCTCACCGCATATGCACACGGGGGCTGAGCAACCCTCACCACATGTGCACACTGGGGCTGAGTAACCCTCACTGTGTGTGCACACCCAGGCTGAGTAACCCTCACTGCATGTGCACACTGGGGCTACGTAACCCTCACCGCATGTGCACACTGGGGCTGAGTAACCCTCACTGTGTGTGCACACCCAGGCTGAGTAACCCTCACCACATGTGCACACGGGGGCTGAGTAACCCTCACCGCATGTGCACACTGGGGCTGAGTAACCCTCACCACGTGTGCACACCCAGGCTGAGTAACCCTCACCGCATGTGCACACTGGGATGATTAACTCTCACTGTGTGTACACACTAGGTGCATGTCATTAATTCACTTACCGACACCAGTGTTGCTTCTGCTTTTTGCTGTTGTGAGTACCGCTGTCCTGAACACAGGTGTACACTTTTGTGTTTTAAAGCTCAAATCTCATGGCGTCACTCCCTGTTTAAAATCCTCAGCAGCTGCCCCATACCTGTGGGGCAAAGGCCAGTCTCGACCAGGGCCCCTCCTGTCAGCTTCTTTGTCCTGCTGCCTGGCATCCTCCATGAGGCCTTGCACTTCCATAGCTGTTTGTCCACATCTGTGCTCTGTCATTGAGGGAGCATGGGGGTCCCATCACTACTACCTGGGAACTCTTGTTTCTTCTTTCAAAAAAATCAAATAACCCCAAACGCGAGTTCCCAGGTCCTGATTCCCCACTCATCCTCAGCACACCCTTCTGCCCCTGTCTGCCCAAGCAGGATTACTCCCTGGTGTCCCTGTGGTGCCCCTCCTTGGGTGGGCTCTGTATGTATGTGTCTATGTCTCCTGAGGCTGAGCTTCAGGGACGGCACAGCATGTAGTTCACCGTGGAACTGGTGAATGTGTGCTCCCCTCTACAGGTCCATTGTACTGGGAAGGTCCCCTTGGCAGTGGTCTGCCACAAAGCTGTTGTGAGGTCATTGTTGTGCAGATTCCAGCTGCTTCCAGCATCTGGTCTGCTCTTCACATGACCTGTGTAGCAGGCTTGGCCCTGGGAAGCCTCTGTGCAAAGATGGGGTTTCAGCCTTTGCTTCCATTGGAGTGTGTCCCAAAAGTTTACATGTTGGAAACTTAATCTGCAGTGCAGTGGACTTGGGAGGTGGAGCCTCATCAGAGGCAATTCAGTCACGAGGCTCTGCCCTGATGAAGGGACCGATATTATACCCATGGAGTGGGTGAGAGGGGCTTGTTGAGAAACTGGGCTTGCCCCTCATGCTCTCTTGCTCTCCCGCCTCTCTATGGAACTACACAGAGGGAAGGTCCTTGCTAGATGTTGGGCAGGTGCCAACACTTCCGGACTTCACTTCTTTTTTTTTTTTTTTTTTTTTTGAGACAGAGCCTCAAGCTGTCCCCCTGGGTAGAGTGCCATGGCATCACACTCACAGCAACCTCCAACTCCTGGGCTCAAGCGAGTCTCCTACCTCAGCCTCCCAAGTAGCTGGGACTACAGGTACCCGCCACAACGTCTGGCCATTTTTTGGTTGCAGTAGTCGTTGTTTGGCGGGCCCGGGCTGGGGATTCAAACCCACCACCTTAGGTGTATGTGGCTGGCGCCTTAGCCGCTTGAGCCACAGGCGCCGAGCCCGGACTTCACTTCTACAGAACCATGAGTCAAATAAATTTTTCTCCTTTACAAAGTGCACAGGCTGTGGTGTTTTGTTACAGCAGCACACAGTGGACTAAACAGTCTTCTCTGATCACATTGGGGTTGCAGGCTTTGAAGTTCGCCAGAGCCAAGGTTGTGAAGAGCAGCCCAGTGAGCTCTACCTCCCACCTGCCCCAGCTTAGGCTCAGCCACACTGGCCACCACATAGTCTCCCTCTCCATTTCTGTCTCCCTTGGGGCTCTTGCACAGGCTGTTATCTCTACCTGGAAACTCTCTCCCCCATCTTCAGTTGTAGGCTCCTTCTCACCTTGCAGGGCAGTTCTTTGCTGTGTTGATGCCTCTTCAGCCAGAATGTCAGTTGCTGAGAGTGTGTCTTCTCTGCTTCCTCCCCCGGCCCACAGAGCCCAGTGCCCTGTGACCATCACAGGTGCACTGGGGGCTCTCCTTGGGCTTCAGTGTTCTCATCTGTATGTCTGATAGAGTTTCCATCTCTAGGTGTCTCCCGACCTGTGTGGAAGAGCCAGGGAACCAGGCCAATGTCCACACACCTGTGATGAGGGACACTCAGCTTCCAGCCTTGTGAGAGACTCACACATACTTCCTTGTTAACACGCAGTTTATTCTGAATTTAAACATGTATTGAGAAGGGGATCTTCAGGGTGAAGTGTCCACAGTCACGACTGTCTGTGCACCTGTCTTTGATGTCCCTGTCTTAATGCCTCACTTTTGAACCCTTTTTATTCTTCAGAAGCCAGGCTTTTCTTTCAAGAGTTTCAATAAGTAATCATCAGTCAATCAAGTGATTAATAGTTACAATAATCATGAGTCTGGTCCTGCCCTGTGCTGTCTGGGTTCTTTTGGGGGTATGCTGAATCTGCCCTCCCTGGAGGCATCAAGAAACTCATCCAGCTCAGCTCTGTGTTCCCAGGTGGGGCAATGATGAGAGGTAGCAGGTGGAGAAGTACCCCTGGTGTCACAGCACCTGCCGCTGTGAAGAGCAGATGAAGCTTTTGTGCATGATGCTGAAACAGTCCAGGAGTGTGGGCTCTGGGGAGGAGGCTGTCCTTGGGGTCCTCATGGGGATAGAGCTGGGGACTGATGGTGGCTCTTGGGCACTGTCATGCCACTGAGAAAGGGGGGCCTATGCTGGACAGGCAGAGGGTGAAGGCTTCTGTGACTCTTGACTCTGGCTTCTTGTTCCTGCTCCCCCCCAACCTCCCAGGTTTCAGTGATGTCAAACCAGAGAAGTCTCCGGTGGGAGAGGGAAGCAGAAAGGAAGAGCTTAGTTCCCAGCATTGGAAGAGAGACCTCTGCCCTGAATCCCTGGAAGTGATGCCCTTCCAGTGTGTCGGGGGGCCAGTTTTGGTAAAGGAGATGCTGTTTAGTTTGCCGATTCTTAGAGGACATTGCCTTTCTCAGGTCAGGGAGAAAGTCCAACCCATTTTGCATTCATCAGTGCAAACTGTTTTAATTACGACTGTTTCTAAGGTGTGCTTTGCTTACTTCAGTGACACCCCTGTGGTGCCTTGACGTGCTTCATTGTTACAGCCCATGCCTGTGGAAAGTTCAAGGTTTGGAGACCACCAGAAGGAACAATTCCTCTCTACAGATACGACTAAGGCACCACTGAGGCTGCTGTCTGCATAAGTGGCATGTGCACACAGGTCCAAAGGAGGCGCCTGCTTTGGGAGTGTGGACTTTGGAGCTTGATTTGCCCATGGACACTTGCCGAGACTACGCTGGGACTGCTGTGTCTTTTGGCCTTATATTAAATTTTCCAAACTTGATAGTCAGTGGAGCCACCTCCCCTGCTATGCATGTTTTCTCTTCCCAGGAGTGTTACTGAGTGATCCCTGAACAGAGGCTGTTTCACTGTCACTTTCCATCCATATAGAAATGACACAGCTCAGCTGGGAGCCAGGAGAAATGGGGGTTATGTAACTGTCTACCAGCTGCCAGGGCTGGGAACAACAGTTACAGTAAAATGGGAAGGTAGAGGGGTCTGGGACCCGAAGCAGACAACCCTGACTCTTAGGGCACAATGATGCCTTCTTCCGTCTCTAAGGGAGAGTTTTCATTTCCCAACTTAAAGTGTCAGGCTTCCTCCCTCCTTCTCAGTGGGATATTTCCCATATGCAGGAACAATTTCAGAGTGTGGTAGATGCCAGGGACTCCTGTCCACCCTCGAAGAGGACAGCCCTGCCTACGCTGCCTCCTCTCCAGAAGGTTGGAACGTCTGGCTTGCACCTGGCACTGCGGCCTCACTCCCTCTGAGCACTTGATCCTAGTATACTGGGTACCTCTACCTGTGGTTCAGCCCCTAACTCAACTTTAAGCAAGTTTCTTAGAAGTCTAGCCCCAAGTTGTCCTCCCTTTGCTGTCTGTGTGGCACTAAATTAAGGTTGCCTAGAAAACACCTGAGGATTGAAAGCCACCTCAGGAGAAGCTGTTTGTTCAGAGAGGAGGGACTTGGACTCCTCCACACTCTGTGGTTCCTTTTTTTTTGGACAGAGTCTCAAGCTGTTGCCCTGGGTAGAGAGCCATGGTGTTACAGTTCACAGCAACCTCAGACACTTGGGCTTAAGTGATTCTCTGGCCTCAGCCTCCCAAGTAGCTGGGACTACAGGCGCCTGCCACAACACGCAGCTATTTTTGGTTGCAGTTCTCATAGTTGTTTAGCTGGCTGGGGCCAGGTTCGAACCCACCAGCCTGGGTGTATGTTGCCGGTGCCGTAACTACTATGCTACAGGCATTAAGCCCCATGTAGTTCCTTTAATGCCCTTTTTCTTGGCTCACCTGTGGAACCAGATCTCAGAAACCTAAACCAGAGCTGTGTCTGTCAGCAGTTCTTCCAGAGGGGTCTGTGAGCACAGAGCTCCAGGCTGTGTCTCTCGTGTAAGGGTAAAAAGCAGGACCCACATTTGGAATCCTTTGAATGTGTGGGACTTGCTGGGGAGAGCAGGGACCTCCCAGAGCCATGGGCAGTGCAGCCCCTGTTTCTCACATTCCTACATGACTGCCCCAGGCTTCACTCTTCTCTTTTTTGCACTCCTCTCCACTTTTGTGGCTAAAGCCCCTCTACCCCTTGGAAGCAGAGCACTCACTGTTGTGTGGCCTCACTGCCCACCATGTTGATATACCTCACTCTAAGTCTAGGCCAGCTCAGGCACTGGTCTCCCTGCAGTGAGCTGGGGGGGGGCTGCACTCTGGTTGCCCAACACCCCCGTGCTGACATGGACCCCTTCTCCCCTTTCTGGTTTCCCTGCCATCATCCATCCTGTCCTCTGGGTTCCCAGCTCCCCTGAGAAGGCCTGAACCCCACCTCCCCTTTCCCTTGCTTATCTTGGGGTTCTCCACAGTGGTGCTGGGCAGTCTCCAAGTCAGTGGTCCTCACTGCATCGGCATCCTAACACCCAACTCAACACCTGTGATTCGGTCCTGACCGGGCTGGGCTGGGCCTTACAGACACAGTTTCAGAACTCTCCAGGTCTACCGTGTAGATGGAGTTACGCTGTGAAGCGTCAGCCTGATCATGTTACTCGCTACTGAAAGCTTTCAGGTGGCTTTCTTTATCCCAAGTTTAAAACTGAACATATCTGGATTCAGAGTGCACATTTACAATTGTGTGTTAACTCATTCAGGCCTGGGGCGTGACCTCTGAGCCCTTCTCTGCAGCTGCACAGTGGCACACAGGGCCATGCTCTGCTACAAGCGCTGCACTGAGTCCTTCCTCTCCCCACCTGTCCGCTTTTTCCTGCACACAGTGCCCCTCACATGCACACAGACACACACAGACACAGATGGGAACACAAGAACCACAGGATCAGTGTTGTCCTTGCTTGACTTCGGCCTGAACTCCTTGGAGTTGGGCCATCATTTGGTGCTGCTCAGCGTGCCTGCGGGAAGGAGCCGCTCCTGGGGCTCAGCGCCCTTATCTGCCAGGCCAGCGGGTTCCTCCTGGCTCTGAGTCGGGCCTTCTCTGTGACCCCTCAGCACTTCGAGCGGTGAATTAGATCACTGGCTCCTGGCAAATAATCCGCAAAATGTGGAACACCAGCTAGGGGAAGACTGAGTTAAAGGCCTCTTGTGATTTTATAGCAGTTTTGGTAGTTCAGGAACTTTGTGGAAAACTCAGGAGTATCAAGTATAGGGTGACACCTGGAAAATTAAAGAACTTAGATGTATCCTAGTCTGTAAAGCAGCTACTAATGCTATTTATAGAATTTCTAAGAATAACATACTGTGACCTAAAGTCTGACCCAAATATTTTGTTTCTACTTGGTTTCAAACTGGTGATAGGCATGCTTTTTTCCCTCATAAGTACACTTTGTGCTCCTCTAAACAGACACGTTTGAACATACAATTGGAACATGATAGAACATTGCTCAGTTACCTGCTGTTGCTCCCATTTCATATGTTATTAGAAATGTGCCTGGTAGCTTTGCCCTTTAGCAACTAATTGGTAAGTGATGTAGTCAGCTTTGAAATGCATGGAAAAATACAATTTCAGGTTCAGCTGTAGGTCAAGAGTCCAAGTGCTTTATAAGTCGATTTGTCTCTGAGTTAGTTGTCTCATGGAAAATTGCGAGCATTTGGTGTGGAAATAATTTCTTGAAGGCAATATTTGTTGAGTGCCTGATGGAATAACACCAATTGCGTAAGTGTGAAAAAGATCTAGGTGTTTTAGTTGGATACAGTTTCAACATGAGCTGAGGACAGTGTAGGCTGGATGTTGGAGCATGGAGTAAAAGGACAGTGTCCTGAATTCAGGAGTAGCTATCTGCCCACTCGCTGTGCTGGTTAGAACGTGTGTGGAGTGTCGTAGGCACTTCAAGGGACATTTTTGAAGGAGGCCAGTGAGCTGCAGTTTGTGGGGTGCAGTCAGAGGGGCGGGGTGGGATCCACACACGCAGTCCAAGATGCAGGGAAGGCAGCCTGAGGGGCGGGGTGGGATCCACACACCCAGTCCAAGATGCAGGGAAGGCAGCCTGAGGGGCGGGGTGGGATCCACACCATGTAGTCCAAGACGCAGGGAAGTTCACACAGGAGACAGGCTTGTAGGTGACTGGCAGTTGTGCTCCAGCATTGAGGAGCTGTGATGTAGAAGAGGAGGTATTACTCTCCTGGTTCCAAAGTACATAACTAGAGTGAATGGCCAGAAGTTTAAGGGAGACAAGTTTGGATCAACTTAAGAATGACCTTGGCTCGGCACCTATAGCTCACCCGGCTAAGGCGCCAGCCAGGTACACCTAAGGTGACGGGTTCAAATCCCCAGCCCAGACCCGCCAAACAACAATGACGGCTGCAACCAAAAAATAGCTGGGCGTTGTGGCGGGTGCCTGTAGTCTCAGCTACTTGGGAGGC
>NW_003852440.1:10537985-10540110 GCF_000181295.1 Otolemur garnettii | reverse complement strand
AGACTCGCTTGAGCCCAGGAGTTGGAGGTTGCTGTGAGCTGTGAAGCCATGGCACTCTACCCAGGGGGATAGCTTGAGGCTCCGTCTCAAAAAAAAAACCCCCAAAAACCAAAAAACTAAAATTCACGAGAAGGGGTAAAATATGTGGGGTGTGATTTCATTATGACATTTTATTTGACTTCGCTTTGAACTCACACTTCTGTGAAGTTCCCTGGTTTGTCCCCTAGCTTCTGTGTGAAGTCCCATCCCTGAGGCTGGGAGAGGCTGAGCCCTGTGGGTGAGCCCGTGACAGAGACTGTACTGAGAGGGAAGAGCTGTGGGGTGAGGACTGCAGAGACAGTCATGGGGAAGCAAGTCCATTTTGCCAAGGAAGTACATTCTTGTGATGGAGTTGATCAAAGTTACTTAAAAGCAAGTATTAGTTTAGTTGTTAACCAAATCAAAAGGTGCTGAAATATAGTAGATTAGAAATAACATCTCAGTTAAGAATTTATCTCAGAAAATGTTTATTTGATAATCCAGAAAATATGTGTATGATTAACAAAAAACAGTAAGATGTTCAGTGATGGCAACACTGAAAGGAATTCTAGAAAATCAGAATTTTAGTCCTTGCTTTTCCCGTCAGCTTGGTGCTGCCTCTGGGGTTTCACATTTGCAGTGAATGCAAGAATCACGTGAGCACTAACACACACAGGACAGAATTGAACAGAGGATTAAATGTCCCTGGTAAAATTTTGGGGACAAGTCTTCCTGCCACAGACTACACAACTAAGACTGCCAAGGGAAAGAGTCCTGGAAGAAAACGCAAGGCAGCCACTGTGCGTCTTTCTCCACCAGCTGGTGCTGAGCTGGATGGCGCAGTCAGAATGACTTTTTGTTCATTAATTAATAGACTTTTTTATTTTTTTTATTTTTTTAGCAGTTTTAGGTTTCTGGGAAAATTGAGTGGAAGCTAAGGGAGTTCCCACGCAGCCCTTGTGCTTCCTCTGGCCCCTGCTATCCAGGTATGGATGGTCCCGGCCCAGGCTCCAGCCTCCAGACACTGGCCGCTGTGCTGGGGAAGCATCATTCAGGTGCGATGGCTAGCTGCTTCCAGTCAGGCCCATCCACACAACCCCAGTTTCTACAGTTATCAGGACAGTGCTGCCGTGTTGGCATAAAGTCTGAACCACAGAGGGAAGGGAGAGGCCCTCCCTTCACTGTGCCTCTTGCAGTGTGTAATGTCTTTGCTCTGATTAAACAAGCATTTTGTAAGCTGTGTTTGCTGTGTGGGGGCTGGAGCCATCTCCATGAATGCCATATGTGTATATATAAAAATAAATATTATAAGAGAACCTCCATAAAGGGAGCACCCAAGGGACTGCAACAAGCTGGCCCACGCACAGAGGTGGCCAACACAATGAATGAGGCCCCCTGTGCTGACACGCACATGTGGTACATGTCCAGTCTGTGCAAATTAGGGCAACTTCAGAGCTGGTCAGCGCAGGGAGGCTCCAGTGTACGTGTCACTGTATTAAATCAGACATCTCTCTGTGAATCTTGTTTTCTTTCTGTGGTTCTGTGGAAGCCAGACAAATGGAGCTTTGCCAAAAGACTGAACAAGGTTGATCAACCCTGATCTACCCACTTAGCCTACTGGACAGCTTATGACTTGGTGATTTTCCCTGCACAGTGCTGAAAAAAGAGCCTGTTTGAACACAGCCAAGGCACCGGGTGGGCAGCTTTGCTATAGATATGTGCCTTGGACCAACCGATCCTCAAAGGATCGAGTGCTTGGTGTCCTCTTTCCATAGAAAACTAGAGAGGGATGGCATCCAGTCAGTTGTTCATGGCCATGGTCATTATTCTCAGTTCCAGGGAAATTTGGGACCCTGGCACAGGAACTAAAAGAGTCTAGGAGAGAAAATCCAGGAGAGAAAAGAACCAGGAGAGAAAATCAGCAGAGAAGAGTAAGAAATCCGTCTTTAGAAACCAGAGACTGTGGAGGCCAGAACAATGGGGAAGCAGGAAGCAGGCTGTTCTAGAACTAAGTCTCAAACCCAGAACTAGCAGCTCCTGAGACTTTCTAGAGAAAGAACTTCACTTCTTTTTTATTTTTTATTTTTTATTTTTTATTTTTTTTTTT
>NW_003852440.1:10525114-10537762 GCF_000181295.1 Otolemur garnettii | reverse complement strand
TGGCTGGCGCCTTAGCCACTTGAGCCACAGGTGCTGAGCCAAGAAATTCACTTCTGAATTAAAATTAGTCTTTTGAAGACATGGCTGGAGATTGGACACAATGTCTTTTACATGGGAGTCTGCTATGGCAGAGGCAGGAGTTTGGCTTTAGATGGATATAGAAAAGCACAAAAGTGTTGGACAGCAGTGATCTGGAGCAGTGAACATCCCCATGTGCACCTCTTGTAACCCTTTAATTAAACCCATAGCCTTAAAATTAACTTTTGATTTTTTTTTTGGTGACAAAGGTCTCACTCTGTTGCCCAGGCTAGAGTGCTATGGCATCAGCCTAGCTCACAGCAACCTCAAACTCCTGGGAACAATTGATCCTCCTGTCTCAGCCTCCCGAATAGCTGGGACTACAGGTGCCCACCACAACACCTGGCTAGTTTTTCTATTTTTAGTAGAGATGGGTCTCACTCTTGCTCAGACTGTTCTCTAATTCCTGAGCTCAAGGGATCTACCTGCCTTGGTCTCCCAGGGTGCTGGAATTACAGGTGTGAGTCACCACACCGTCCTATAAACCTTACATGAATATGTTTTTTCTTTCATTGCTGCTTATTTGCATGGAGAAGCGTGCATGGGTCTTAGAATCAAATTTTGGGGTATCACTGGTCTCTGTCCTGTGTGGCGGTTCAGGGCAGACTTGACAGACAGCAGGCCTGCCTTAATGCTCACTCTCATTGTTATTTCACTTGAAGGAGGTGGTAAGGGTGGCTCTGAATTCCTAGTTGCCTTTTTTCCTTCCTGAATTTTTTGGAATTCTGACTCGTGCATCTGTGGAGCTACTTAAAATGTAGTGCTGTGCTCTGAACTTTAAATGTGCTTTAATACGAGGTTGGTGAAGCCCTTGCTGCCTGTGTGATGAACCCTACCATGTTGGGGGCGCATGTCTTATGCCAGGCTGTGTTGTAAGCCCACTATTTTTTTGTTGTAGTGCTTAAAATCAGTGTGTAAAAAAGGCACGCTGATCTCCTTTACCAGGGAGGAAGCTGTAGGATCAGGGTGGGGGCTGATCTACAACTCCAGGGCTCTCAGCCGCCAAAGTCAGTTTGCTCCATGCCACCATAGTGCATCTCCATGCTCTTCATGGAGGGTCACATGGAAAGAACAGATGGAAGTCAAGTTTAGAAAAATAAGAGAAATTAAGAAACATGTACCTGGAAGCAAGGATGATGTACTTCACTGAGCTGGCTGCGGGCGCCCCCTCAACTCCCATCTTTTGCCTTTTAGCCAAGTCTTCTCTCCCACATTTCCTCTCTGGTCTCATTTGAATCTTTTTCCCTGGTAAAGTCATTTAGGTTTTATTTCATTTTGATCCATAATTCAGATGAAACCACATGTGCTGCTGTGTTTGAAATGCTCTGGAATTCTCTGGACAGAGATAGAATTGTGAAGGGCAAGTGTGTTTAAGATTAAAAGACCAGGTGTAGGGAAGGAAATATAATGGGCAAAATCTTAGATTTCTTTTAAATGAACACTTTTAAACCTGCACTTATAGAAAAAGTTTTTTTCTCATGAGATCCTTGTGAAGTGTTTTGCCATCAGTACACACAGAAGCTGATCTCCAGCTTCTGAGATGGGGCCGTCTTGAAATCCAGGGGGTTGCGCACGGCCTCAGGCAGGCCCACAAAGACAACATTGGGAACGTGGACAGAAAAGCTGATTCCACAGCAGATCTGTGCGGCCAGGGGGCAGAGCAGGGGCTGTGATGTGCGAAGGTGAGCTGTTCACAGAGAGGAAGACAGACTGGGAGCCAGACGCTCAGGTGGGAGGACTGCGGGTACATCAGCTCCAGCTGCTGTCTCCTTAAACTGAACTCTGAGGTGAAATGAGCACAGTAGTTCTTAGAATTGTTTGCCTTTTTCTGCTCTTTATCCTGGTTTTCACCTCCACAGGCAACCCCCAGGTAGTAAAAATTAGGTTGGAGAAGTTGCATGTAGTCTTAGAAATGTATCAGCCCAAACATGCTAAGACTTTTTTTTTTTTAAAGGAACAAGTCTTCCATAGACTAAAAGAAAACTTCCAAACCCTTATGAACCTCAATTTTTGATGTACAATATAATATATTTCTTTGTCTTTTCTTTTCTTTTTTAGAGACAGAGTCTTACTTTGTCGCTCTCAGTAGAGTTCTGTGGTGTCACAGCTCACAGCAACTTCCAAAGCCTGGGCTTAAGCAATTCTCTTGCCTCAGCCTCCCGAGTAGCTGGGACTACAGGCTCCCACCATAATGCCCAGCTATTTTTTGTTGCAGTTTGGCCGGGGCCAGGTTCAATCCCACCGGCCTTGGTATATGGGGCCAGTGCCCTACCCACTGACCCACAGGTGCTGCCCAAGAATATATTTCTTTAAATGTGTGACCTCAATATTTGAATTTTAATTTAAAAATGCCTGCAGATTTATATGCAAATCTATAGGCACGGTAAATGTGTAATGCCCAGTTGCATGTATTAGCCGCAGGTCTTGTCTGACTGTCAAGTGGATGTAATTGTAATTCTTCATGGTCACATCACGTCTTCTTCCACTAGGAAGCCAGTTATGAAAGCCGTGCCATCCACAACAGGGAGATAATTTAATGGAGCACTCATTGCAATTTCACAACACTACAACTGGATGTCTTTTACAGAACAGCTTTTGTTGGTTTGTTAAGGAGGATGGATATGTTAGTACCAGATATCCAGAAAGGGCCCCTGCTGTTCGGAGTCCATTTCCCACTTTTGAAGTACAGACATAAACACACATCCGTGCAAACCAAACAGATTGCAAAGTGATTTTGTTCACATTTATGCACCTTATTTTCTTGTTGCCCTTCACACTCTCACTCTGCCCATTTGCCCTTAATTTAGACACAATTTAAGCCTAAGTAGCAACCAGAATCTCTTGTATTTTTACAAGAGATTGAAAAAGTATGACAGCAGCAACAAGAGGCAGTGAGCAATCTCACAGCAAGGTAAAGGCTGTGAGCAACCAGGAAAGAGAGCTTCTGCAGCTTAGAGACGTTCAGACCACAGTCTCAGAGGGAAGGCCAGACGGCAAAGGACAGGCAAGTGGACGCACAGCTCCTAGGTTCAGTCCTTCACATTATAGCGTTTCATCCCCACTTTTCAGCACCCCAGAGGGGGCATGTCCTGCATTGCCACATACCACATATAATAAAACCAGAAGCCACGTTAGAATGCTTTTATTTATAGACATCTCTATAAGCATTCTCAAGGCTTCCTGAATCTGGAAGGTGTCATTTTTTGGATGATTGCTTGATCATTGATAAATGGGACAGAAGGTTTCCCCTATACTTTCTCAGAAATGTAACTCTGGAATTTCTTAGTCTTACTGAGATTCTTGCTGCATTCTGGATTTTTAATGTATAAACACTTAGATGCCCTAAGTAAATTAGTCCGTAAGGAGGAGGGTGGAGGAGTGACCCCTGTGGTGACTCAGGGCCACGTGGAAATTCCTGGCAGAAGTGAGTCCCGATGGGCGAGTCTTAAGAGTTAATGAGCTTTCAGAAGCCTCTAATCTGTTATTCCAGAAAGTAATTTACTCACCAAAAGTATCTGGGTGGCTACTAACACATTTGTGTCCTTAAAAGGATCAGTTATATTTTAAGATTGAAAGTATAAAGCAAGGGCTGGAAAGTCATTAAAAACTGACAGCCAGCTTCCCATTTTTAGAGTCTTCATTAAAAAGTAGTAGTTATAGAAGGAACAAGAAGGAGGAAAGGCATGGTGTCGCAGCCTGGCTGTCAGTGTCTTCACTCTGCTGTGAGCGCCGCAGAGTTGAGTTTTGCAGAACAGAAGGTGCTGTGAAGTTAAGGACAGAGGGCCATGTTTCCCAGAGGAGTGGGCACTTTGCATTCCTGTTTTTCCCTCCACTAACCTGCTTTTGAGACGCATGGTGGGGCTGAAGGCACAGGCCCTAGTAAGTGACTTTTTTTACTGAGAGAAGCTGAGTCACACATTCTCTGTCATCCCTAAACTATTTGTGCTGCCACATTCCTCTCGAGCATGAGATCCTGCCCACCTCATAACTCTGGAGAGGCTTCCTGAAGCCTGGGCCTGTTACACTCTGTGGAAAAGATAAACTCTTCGCAAAAGCAGTGCACTGTTTCTGACTTATTTTCCCCAGCAGTGACTCTGTGAGGAAAGCACAGTGCAGGAGTGCCATCTGTGTGTGGTGTCACCAGTGTCCTGCTGCTCCTTTCTCGTTCCTGTCTTCTTCCCTTTGCAAAGGCGCCGTACCTTTCCTCAGGTGTTGTCAGCGTTGTTCTCTTGGTCAGCTGGCATTTTCAGGTAACCAAGATCTAGTTTGACTTCTGAAAATTACAACCCATGTTTTAAAAATCACACAATTGAGGACTGTAAGTTTATGCTCCTAACAGTGTGACATTTGATGTGGCATTTGACAGCAACGAGTCGTTCCCATGCCTTCTGTTTTTTCTGGACTTTGCAGTCCTTTTTATAAATACAAAGGGATTTTGTGTGAAATGTTCTCTGGCAAGTTGGTGTATGCAGAGGGTGCTTAGGTGACAGGATGGAATTTCTCCTGGTCAAGAATGCTGTCACCTGCACCACACAAGTCCAGGTTCCAAGTAAGTAAAATCTGAAACATTTCTACAGGAAAATCAGTTTATAATTCACTGTAACAAATTACCTTTTGTAAGGCAGCAAGGCATCTCTTTTCATTGGCAGGCTTGGCTTGCTTGGTTACAAAAGGGGCAGTTGAGAAGCTTTGGTTCTTAGCTTGATATTAGGAAAATCACCTCAAGTCTTCCTGCCACTATATTGGGAGTGGGGCTCACACTGATTCTCTTCTATGGACTTGAAAGTGAGGCCCTGAGCCCTGGCTTACACCAGTAATCTGAGAACTTTGGGAGGATCACATGAGGCTGGGAGTTTGAAACCAGCCTGAGCAACATAATGAGGCTCAGTTGTCACAAAAAATAAAAAGGGTATTAGTTGAACATGGTGGTGCATAGCTGCCGCCCTAGCTGCTCTGTGAGTTTGAGATTGTAGTGAGTGTGACCCTCGGATGGAGCCACTGCACTCCAGCCTGGGCCGCATAGCAAGACCTTGGCCAGCGCCCCTCAGGACTGTCCTGCAAGATAGACTGAAACGCAGGCTAATGGTGCATGTAGTTCTTAAGCCTGGAAAAGGGTACAGCAGGAAAAGAACCCATGATTTCACACTCACATAAGCACCGCAAACTTGAAAATAAATAATACGTTCATTGAGACATGAAATTCCTGAGATGGATACTAAGGCTGGCCTTTCCAGGAGGCAGGTTGGTGAGGCAGACTTCCTAGAAGTCAGCGGACTTGTGTCTATGCCTCAGCAACAGCTTCTGCTGCTGACCAGGTGACAACAGGGTCCTGGGCCTTGGTTTCCTCACACTGCTCCCAGATGTAGGGGGACGTGAGAGTGCTGTGGGCCTGACCCAGAGGCTGCTCCAGGACGAGGATGCCACTGTGCTTACAGAGTGCCGGGAGGGCTGTAGACACCCAGCGCTGTTGGGCCCTACAGTGCTCGTGTGGCTGACCAGGGGCGTAATGTGCAACAGGAACAGGCCATGGGAGAAGCGTTTTAGAGCATGTCCATTCATTAGAGGAAATCGTCAATTTGGAAAATGTACACTCAAGTAAATAGAGGCCTCAATGCTGAGGAGAATGACTGTGAAAGTCCCCAACAGGTCATGTACTGCTGCATCGTGTTAAAAACTAAAGTGAAAACTCCCTTTCCTAACTTAAAATTTTAACTTTGAATTGTGGTAAAGTGCATGTAAGATTTATTGTCATAACCATTTGTAAGTATACAGTTTACTATTGCTAAGTGTATCCACGTGTGTGCAAACAATTTGCTACTTCTGTTTCTTGAATTTATTCCCGAAGGAAAACTTTTTGTTTATAAAATATTTAATTGACAAATAAAAAAATATGTATGCCAGATGTACAGCATGCTGGTTTGGTATGCATAGAGATTGTGTACTAACTGCCACAGCAAATTAATTAACATGTGCATGCCCCCTCTAGCTGCCAGTGTGTGGAGAGAGTAAATTCTGCTTTTATCATGTGTGGTCAAAAGAACAGTTGTTTTGGTTTTGGCTTTTCTGTTTTGAAATGTCAAAAAAATAATAATTTCCCATAACAAAAGTCCTTGGTAAACACCAACATTATGTTTCATATGTTCTATGTCACCACAGACTTTATATTTGATACTGAAGTTCTTTTTCGGCAATACAAAGATGAGAGCCAGAAATGCTGGCAGCAGCCCCGTTCTCTGTTTCTATCTCGTCACTGACCCCCACTTGACTTGGGGGAATGTTCCTCGGCTCTGGCTATTTCTGGCGGTGGCAGCCGCAGGTAGTGGCTTCTCCAGCTCAGCTTAGAGTGGGCCTCAGGATGGGCCCTGTGCGTGTCAGCATCCAGGGACAAGAAGAGACACTCCCTGCGGCTCACTCTTGATGGCTGCTGTTCTGCGTTCCCTCCAACCCTTACTGAAGCCATCCCCAGCTAGCACAGTGAGAGTCACCCTGTCCCTATCCTGCACAGATGGCCAGGAGGTGACGTCAGCATGTAAGGACAAATTTGGATACAGCTTAGCATGGAGCAAGGGTCATAGGAGAAGGCCCCATCTACACATACACCAGAAATGTGTAGGGAGAGGGATGGGGGCTTGGGATGGCCTGGGTTAGACAGAGCCCCTGGGAGACAAAGAACAAAGCATCTGGTTGCATATTTGGAGTAGAGGGGCCTTGCTTACTGTCCAGCTGCTGGGCCCTTTGGGGACAGCATTCACTTCTTTCTGCAGCCATTTCTTCCAAAAAAAGTCCTGAGATTCTAGCCTCCTTGTAACAAACTTTGAGCCTTTGAGGACTAGATCGACTACAGGGATGGGTTTGAAGCTTTGTGTTTATTATATTTTTTTTAGGTGAAATTCATATTTCAGGAAATGCAAATAAACCTAGTGAAGGATCCAGTCTTCTACTAAAATTCAGGTAAGACAATTCATACTCTCAAAACTGCCGTGCATATAAAGAGACAAATTTTATCCAAGAGGCCCTTGAGTGCTAACATCCTGTGCTTGGCTCCAGAGGGAAGTCGACTTCGACCCCCTGCAGCTTGTAGTGTCTCCGCTGCTCACAGTGTATGTCCGACAAGTCACTGTCCCATGAATAATGGCCCTGAGGACACAGGCAATAGGTGTCTGCCATAGTTCGTAGAGGTATCTGGCATAGACTGCATCTAAAAACACTCCTGGTTCTACCCAATCCTGATAGCCTACCATGGCCTCATGTGCATCAGCCTTGGTTCTTGCTCAGTCTTGGGAGCTGAAGAACCCAAAAGGTGCTTTTACCCCTCAGAACAGACTCCCAACTTAACTTTGTCTTCCTTCCAAGGACTGGTGACCTCCTGGGTCATGGTGCTGTGATGCAGACATACTCCTTCCCTTTCTCCTTGCCACTGTCCCCAGGAATGCCAGCCTCAAACTGCCTGCAGCAGGGCTGGGCAGGTGCATTAAACCCAGGAAGGTGCCTGAATGGTCTTCCCTGGCTGTTGAATACAAAATCCTTATGGGGCACCCCCAAAGTTGCCTGCCTGCTGTCTCTACCAGTCACCAAACCTTGATAACCCACTGATCTCTCACTCTGTCTTTCCCCACCCCCCACACAATCTTGTTGCTTAAATTTTCAGAGTAGTGTACTTTCAGAAAAATTTTCAGGAATACAGACAGCATGTACCAAACTGAGATGTTACCTGAAGTTTCTTTAGATTTAATAGACAGCAATGCCAGTTGTGATGTTTCAAACATCACACTTGAAAATCACATGAACACACATGCTTAGAAAAAGAAGTTTTGACTTATTTAAAGAGGATAAAGTGCTATATTCCCAGCTCTCCTGTATTGTTACATTTCTCCCCTCTTCCAAGCTGCACCTGAGAACACGAAGGGAACGTGCTAACTTTTGGGAGCAGTGGGGGCTGGGTCTTCCTCACTGGTTCAGGTGCACTTCCTGCCCCGGTCTCATCTGCATTCTTTCTCTCTTTTAGATGTTCATAAAAATCACTAACTTCTTGCCTGGGCAAAGCCTCTGGAGCCTGGAATAGTCTGGGGTCTTTGTTTTCAGGGGAATTACTCTGACTGGAGTGGAAAAAGGACAAGAGCATTGAACTATTTATACCCCTTCTGTGTAGAGCTCTGGGATGTGAAGGAACGAACACACACACACACACACACACACACACACTCACACATGCTCGCAAGAGCAGCAGCAGCCTTTACAAAGCCAACAAGATGCTCAATTAGGAGGAACCCTGCCGTTTCCAGTTTGGGGTCTCCTTTCACAGGTGGCACAGCCAGGGCATATGCAGACAGCTGTTTGCAAGCACAGCTCCATCCTCCAGCTTATGTTGTAATTCACATCTAGTGCTGACTTCAGAAACAAGAATGGAAACCTGTGCAAGAAGCAAGCACATGTGCTGGAGCGGAGTGTCCTCCTCTCTTGGTATTCCCAGCCATAGGCAGAAGCATTGAGGAGCTGTTTCACCTGTCTCCTTCCCCCATGCCAGTCTTTCTATAAACGAGGTGAGGAAAAGAAAATGAAGTGAACAGGGCAACAAAGCTGAGGGGCCCTGGAGAATCTGATTTCACCCTAGCTTCGTCAAGTTTTGCTTTATCGCATGCCCAGATGCTTCAGCAGCTTAAAGCAGGTGAAGCCTGTGCCAGGTGCTTCTAGCAGGTGGATGCAGATGAGCCCGGAGTGCTGGTTCCTCAGTGTCTTGGGATGTCCCTAAAACTGCCCCCTAACACTGAGCAAATACTGCCTTAGGCAGGGTCCAATGAGGCTCGAAGAGATAGAAAGGAATTTTGAGGATTAGTGTCACCATTCAAGGGCAGGAGGAACCTCTGTGCTGGGATGAGCCCTCCTCCCTCCTCTGTCTGGGATGTTCTGCAGGGAAGGCGCATAAACAATATAAAGACATGTGCCCATTTCCAAAATTGACTCAGTCATCTTGAGTTATGTTTCAGTTAGCCTTCTGTCATTTATAATTGTGTTTACCTATTCTTTTTTATTACTAAGAACTTTAAAATAAATAAATTAAAGCTCAGTGCTGATAGCACAGTGGTTATGGCACCAGCCACATACACTGACACTGGTGGGTTTGAGCCCGGCCTGGGCCTGCTAAACAACAATGACAACTGCAACATAGCTGGGCATTGTAGTGGGCACCTGTAGTCCCAGCTACGCAGGAGGCTGAGGCAAGAGAATCACTTAAGCCTAAGAGTTTGAGGTTGCTGTGAGCTGTGACTCCATGCCACTCTACCGAGGTGACATTGTAAGACTCTGTCTCAAAATAAAGAAACAAACAAATGATTAAAAAATACATAAATTAAAAATTCTCTCAAGTTTTTTTTATAAGGAAGACTGAAGCACCCTGAGTGTGTTACTCCCTCCTCTCCTCCTGTCCTGTGTTTATTGGGACTCAGCTGTTCCTTCTGTCCTCTCAGTGTGAAGATACTTTCCTTTCTAAAGTCTTACCTGTACGCCTGTGTGTAACTCACAGGACTCTAAATAGACACATTTATTTTAAAATACTAATGTGTTTGAGATTTACATTTCAAATCACTATAGATTCAGGTGGTTCTCTCCAGACTGTATTTGATAGGCAAAGAAAAAAAGTAATATTTATTTTATGAAAATGCTGTCAGTACTTTTAAGGCACATGTACAAAGATGTCCAGAACACAGCTTAATTCTTTGAAGACAATGAACATAGTTTTCTGGGCAAGACAAAGCAAAATACTCAATGACTTAGCAAGATCAACAGACTTGCACCATTGCTACAGCCCATTTCCTTCCTGGACTGGGTCAGAGTGGGGGAACTAAAGTGCCACTGCTGTCCCCCGGCTCACCATGCCCTGCCGCAGGTATCCCCAATAACACCGGGATGTCCTTGGCCCAGAGGTTGCATCCAACTTTCATTTTGTATGTGACCTACAGGAAAGGAAGTTAAATGTATATACTGTATAAAGTCCTGAAACAAAGCTAATTTTTAGTTCACATGACGTTAGTTTGTCATAGCTATTACTAGCAACGTAATTTGGGACTTTCCTTTTCAAGGGACATTGCACAAACTTTGGCAAATACAAGGTACTCAGGTGGAGTTTAGATCTTTGTAGCTTACACAGATAAAAGCATGTATTTCAGAGTCAGACGAACGAGGTGCAAATCCCAGCTCTCCCATTGCCAACTGGGGGACTGTTGTAATTCCCTAGTGGCACCCGCATCTGTGCTTTCTTGTGGCTGCCGTGGCATAGTTAAGAGTTCTCAGCACAGCAGCCAGCATGGGATGAGTTTGTTGGTGAATGTGAAGTGTCCAGTGCACAGTGTGTGGCCACTCTCACAGCGGTGGTGGCAGCGGCTTTCCCTTCTCTAGGGAGTGACTTTTCCTTGCCAAGGCACCAGCTACACAAAGACGCTTCACGGTGACTGCCTGATCCATCTGTTTCCACGGACAGGACCAGGGTGGTGTCCGCTTTTCTCATGACTGCTGGTTGTCTCTCAAGCACTTGCTTAGTTGGGTTAAGATAAATATTGACAAATGCTTTTAACAGTCCACTCTTTTGTACCCTTTTGAGGTCCTTACAGTGATATCTTTTATGACAGCATAGATGGAAAGTCGTCAGGAGTTGAGTGAATCTATCTCCTTTCTCGGTGTCTCCCAGCTTCTAAAACATACGTACAAAGGGATGTGCTTGGGCCTCTTGAGGTGCTGCTACAGTCCAGTCCAGTTCACTGTCTGGAAGGTTTCCTGACATCAGGCTGACACTCCCATGTTAGTGTCTCATGTCTCACTACTTTTCGAGATAAATTCTTAGGCTCGGCTCTGCCCAATCGCTCGTGGAAGCCAAACTTTCTGCTGCTTGACCAGTTTTTATGTTTCCCTCCCTTGGAAGGAAGCAAGATACCTAACTTCTCATTATTTTTCTCCTGCTGTTTAGCCACTTAATCATTTATGATTTTTCTAAATAGGCTCAATTCAAATATGTTCAGGATAAGTAAAGGGGTGGCTGGACGTGGAGGGCAGTGTGCTTCAGTGGTGAGGAGAACCATCACCGGCGTCAGGCTGCCGGCGTCTGCTGCCCACTTGTCTATGAAGTAGGTGGGCTTTCCCTAGCAGGACACATTTTTGTGAGAATAAACTGCATAGCACAGTGTGTGGATGAGGCCAGAGTCAGAGATGCTGTGGTGCTGTCCCCAGTGTGCACTCTATGCTGATGCACTCATTCCCTGATCCCTGCCCAGGACGTGGCTGCACCTTGAATGGTGTGTGTGGCCCGTGGGAAAGTGAAGTTTGCATTATTTTAGAAAGTTCAAGTGTGATCTCATTTTGGGCTTACTACTGAATCTTAGTTATTGTCACGGGCATTCATGTCTACTTAAACCTACCTTTCTTACAAGGAAACAAAGAGACAATTATGTTCCAGAATCCCTGTGGCCCTCCTGCACTTTCAGCAAGCACCATGTGAGTTCATTACACAGAAACACATACCTGTTAAGGTGTTAGCCATGTTTTAAAGATATGAAAAAGCCACTAAGCTATTTATTCTGTCACTTAGTCAAGAAATGCAAACATAATAGTTTTCTTTCAAGATTTTGCGTATCCTCTGCAAGAAATAAAGTTTAGGCAAATTATAATTAAAATACTGTTCATATGTTTTCACCTTTGGAATTTAAATGATACTCATTTCTTGGACCGAGGCTGAGCCATGCCTTTCCCTTGGTCTGGAGAGAGCAGTGCCTGGGTGCTGGGACACCTTGCTGTGGGAGGGGTGTGTACTGCCCTGGACATGTGGGGCTTGTTCCCCCACCTTACTGTTACTCTGAGTCGTGTTGAACATGTGTCGTGATGGTGGGTCCTGGTCTTGAGTCAGGAGGAAATTCTAGAGGACCACAGAGTCACAGAAGATCCCATTTTGATTCCCCTTCTGGTTAATTATTAACTCTGTGGCTTTAATACATTTGCTAGATTTCACTTCTGGCCATGGAAGGTAAGAGCTGAAAGTTAGGATGACGTCATCAAAATTGAATGCTGGTTTAGCTGCGTCCCTTCTCTGATGTGTGTGCATAGAAGAGAGACAGAAGGTACAAGTAGTGACATCGTATTCTCTCACTTGGGTGAAAGGCCACTGAAGTCTTTCTAGAATTATTTCTGAGAATAATACAGATTTTTAAAAAAATACCTCATTATTTTAAATATTATCTTGCCTGCTCCCCAAACACCTACTGCTTTTAACTCAGATGTATGATATTGTTGAAGAATATATATATTTGAGAATTCATATTTTAATATTATAAACTACTACTATAAATTGACCCCACTCATTAAAGTAAAAAAATGTAATCAATTAATGAGCGGATAACTTGGTAAAGGCAAGATTATTCGGTGAATGTAGGTTGAGGAATAATGCTGAACCTGCCATTCTAACTACTAAGCAAAATGTTCTCTTAGGGAGGGAGTTTTTTTTTTTTTTTTTGACAGAGCCTCAAGCTGTCCCCCTGGGTAGAGTGCTGTGGCATCACAGCTCACAGCAACCTCCAACTCCTGGGCTCA
>NW_003852440.1:10517756-10525045 GCF_000181295.1 Otolemur garnettii | reverse complement strand
GGTTGCAACTGTTATTGTTGTTTTGGCGGCCCGGGTTGGATTTGAACCCTCCACCTTAGGTGTATGTGGCTGGCCCCTTAGCCACTTGAGCCACAGGCACCGAGCCAGGGAGGTAGTTTTAACAAAACATTGTTTTTATTCAGAATTTGAAACATGAGATTGTATGGTGTTTTAGAAATCTATTTTAGAAAACTTTGGCAAAGGTTTCTAGTAAAACAATCACATAAATAGAAAATCAGCATAAAAGCAATTCAAGAGGAACTCTCATAATACTAATAGAATCACTGCTATCCTCTTAAAACTTTTAAAAAACATTTGTGTAACTGAGTAGAGGGTCAGAGGGTATGGAAATGGCTCCAGCTGCTGGCAGGTGAATCAGTTCTGGTCATATTCTCCAACAGGGAAGAGGAAAGTAACACAGTGGCAGCTGGAGCTAAAAAGAAGCAAATATTTTTGATAATTCCACCAGCCAGAGGACACTTTCTATGTCACTTTGGGCTTCATGGGTCTGTGCCCTGTCTTACCTGCTCCTAGGATGGGCCAACCCTGCCTCCTCAGTGCGTGAAGCCAGGGACTGTCCTTTTATGGATGTCATTTTATCAATTGGGTTTGACCACCATGACAGATTTTCTTTCTTAGGGCTGTTATAATATAGACAGTTCACATTTATTTTCAGAGTATACTCATTGGTGAATGGACTCAGCAACCACAGCCACAACGATAAAGCAATGCATTTTGGAATAAATTTACTAATCTGAATTTTCCCCAGATTAGGTCACACAAACATCACAACTGATACATAGCTGTGTTCCTCCTGAATCTTGGAAACGCACCTTCTTGAATTTGACCGTAATGGGTTACCTGCAGGCCAAATTCCTGTTGAGGATCAGCCTGAAATCCCCCCGCTGCAGTGGGGATGGCTAGAACAGCGAGGCCATCATAAGCACTGCAGCTGCTGTCTCTGGCAAGCTCTGAGCTACAGAGTGTACTCTGGGATTGGAACTCTTTATTTTTTTTTTTCCAGTTGGTTTGTAAATAGGATTGCACAAAAGTCCATGCACATCAACTCTCCAAATCAGAATTTGCTGAGCTATAAAGAGCATTAAATTAGAAGGTCTGGCTTTAAATTGGTGGGGTGCAATAATGTAACTCTGCATTGCAATTCTTTACAAAAAGACAAGCCAGCACACTGCGTGACAATTTCCATTCAACTGGATATGCCCAAGCCTGTTTACTTCAATCAATTGTCCTTGGTCTCTTGTCCAGCCCAGCAATTCTATGCTAACTAACATAGCAATTAGTGATAAATGAGATGTTTGGTGTTGAAACATCTCTTTTTAAGATACTATATGATTTATTATATCATTTTATTGATAGACTGAAATCTGAACTACATGGGAGCTTTATTAGTTTTTTAAGTGACATAGCTTGCTAAAATTCAGATGTGAAATATGATTCTCATCATAATGGAATAAATCAACAGAAATGGTAACAAATGTCAAATATCCTTAAAACCCAAGAAAATCTTGTAAGTTCCTTCAATCTAAGTGGCAAGGACAGTTGTATCATAAAGACTTAGAGACACTAGTAAAGGCCACTTTGTTGGGACATGGTGTATGTTCTCTTTGGTGATTAGATTACTGTGCAGCCTGGAATTAGAGTGCAGCTGGTGTCAAGAGATTCTCCTTTTCTGATTCTATCGTATGGTACACCTACCTTCACACAAACACTGCCCAAAAATAGCTAAGCAAGCACAGGCACGTGCCTTCATCTGCATCACCTGTGTTAGCCTTCAGTGCTGCTGTGACGTGACCTTCAGAGAGCATGCTCTTCCTCTTCCAGTGGACCCTCTCCCCCCAAGAAATGCTGTCCTTTCTTTCCTTTTCAATTTCATTAGTGGAGTGTACTGCCCATTCACTCTTGAAGAGGAGATGCTCGTATCTGAGAATATATAATGTTTGTCATCATTCTGGGCACCCCCCAGTCTATTCTGCAGGTTTGTATTGTCTGCCACTGGCCAGTGGGATGTAAAAAAATAAATGATGAAAAAACAGTGAAAGAACGACAGAAATTGACTAGCAACCAGGGATCAGAACCATCTTCTGCTTGGGTGTTTGAAAACTGAGTTCACTACCATCGTAGGACATAAACAGGCAGAAGGAAAGTTATATAAAAAGCTGCATCAGCGTCAGTAAGTCAATATAGTTACTGAAGAGATGGATGAGGTCAAGGTCTTGAGAAGATCAACTATAGATTATTATATAGATTCCAGAGATTCCAAATTCAATATTTTGGTTAGAGCTTAATTCTTTGTAAGTCTAGGTGAAAATACGGCTATGCAATTGCCTGATACTCTGTGTGAGGTGTGGTGTTTTTAAACTGAAGCATTAGGGCGGTGCCTGTGGCTCAGAGAGTAAGGTGCCAACCTCATATGCTGGAGGTGGTGGGTTCAAATCCAGCCTTGGCCAAAAACTGCAAAAAAAAAAAAAAAAACCCAAACCTAAACTGAAGCATTAGTGCCCAGCATAGGGCCTCAAGCACTTAGAAATTCCTTGGTAATCATTAAATAAGAAAGATTTTAGTAAAAAAATGTCACCTGAAGACTGTGAAATTATTTTCCTGAGTGGTTAAAACAGTATACAGCTAAGTATTTAGCGCAGCATAAATCATAATACAATTTCATCCCTAAACGTTCCAATTTGGGTCTTCTTATTTACCCAGAAAGTAAAAATGTATCCTCACTCTACTTTTTCCTTAGTAGTGAAAAGTGCCTGGGTGTTTTGCACACTCTGCCTCACACTTGGTTGTCTCATTTCTTGCAGTATGCTAATGATGTGATTAAATAAGGAAATGTTTACTTCTGAGTGGAGCTAACCCAGGCTAACCAGGGTGGGTTGGCTGCTCACACTAGAAGGTCCAGGCCTGCTGGAGAATCAGGTGTGCAGGCCAAGACACAGGTCCCTTGGCAAAGGGGAAGGCTTCTGGGAGACTGCAGAAACTCTTTGCTGCTATAGTTGGTTAAATGCTCATAAAAAAAGGAACCCCTGGGAAGCGGTTTGTCGGATACAGGGTTGTCTTTTCTTTTAAACTAAGGCAGCAAGGAAGAGCTGGACATTGTACACAGAGCTTGGGTTGCAGAGTAGGCTCTGAGGCCAGCAGATTGACTTTGTTTAGGTGGTAAAGCTTTGCACAGCTGTAGCATTTCCCAGTTAAGTGTAGTTTGCAGTCAGACACCGGCAGCTGGATGTGGAGGAGAGGGGCAGCTCCCTTTGGGTGAAGTGGGGGCGGGGGCAGGGGCAGGGACAGGTCAGAGTGACATGTGCCAAGTGAAGAGAGGATATGTTCCTTGGGCATTCTAGAAACTGTAAGTGTCTACCCTCTCACTTCTGTGACACTGTCCTGTACTTGAGGGTTTTGTGAGGCACGTGCATATGGGGACAGGACTGCGGAGCACGGTGTGGTCGCACACCTGCTGCCCACACAGGTGCTGCTCTCAGCCCTTCCCACATCCCATGGCAGTGCCCAGAAATTCCCTCTCCACAGCTGTGCCCTGAGGTCCTGGCACTGCCTACAGAGTCCCAAGCCCATTCAGAAAGGCACTCTTTCACGTTGTTTTTCCCAATTCTATAGAACATCTCTATGCCAACTGTACTAAGACAAATGGTCCCTGAGTGCACAGAGTCCACAGCCTCCGCCTTCCTCCCTCTGCTCTGGACAGTCCAAGGAGAACTGTCCTTACAGACTGCTGTGGGTCCTTCCACACATGCACAAGTGTTACTGAGCACCTGTCAGCCTGAGGCACACCTGGGCACTACCAGTGGTAAGTCCCCAGTATTCAATGACTGCAGTCCAGGCCTTTGGTGAGTCAGTCTGGATAAGAGCCTGGACACTGTGCGGGCCAGACAGATGGCCCATACTAAGTAAGCATTTGGGCATCTCAGTAGTACAGGGAGTGGATGCGTTAGAAGAAGGGGACCCAGCACCTCCAGAGTGCAGCTCCATGTTCTGGGCTCCTGCCCGGCTTGCTGGATTTTGGCACAGAAGAGGGTGGGAGGTTGGGAGGTTCCCCCTCCAGTACCAGGGCAGGTCTCAGAAGGAAGGAGAGGGGGTTACTGGGGAGTACAAGCATCAGAGCCCCTGCATGTTAGCTCAGGCACAGGTTCAGGCTGGTGGCATGTGAGAGCTGCAAAGTCCCCCGGGCCACTGTGCTGCTGCCGAGAACTTGGGGGAGCACAGTGCATCGTGTGAGAATTACCTGAGAACAGAAAGTGAAGATGTCAGGACCGTACACTTTATTTTGTTTCTCCTAAGTCTGTATTCTTTCCATTGCCTTTCTTTGCAGGGCTAGAATTGGAGTGATGGCGTCTTCTGTGTGTTGCTTTGTTCAGCATGGATTTTATTACATTAGGTTTGATCAAGCATTACGTATCTGATGATGGAGTATTTGGGGGTCCCATTAGGTCTTCTGCCTGAGAGCCAGCCCAGTCCCAGGCCCAGCCAGCCCTGCTTGCTTCCTACCTTTCCTCATTTTCACCGCGCTTGACATGTGAGGGATGGAGGGAGACAGAGCCCAGGAGAGTGTGAGAAAGCAACCCCCAGGTGTCTCCAGCACAGGTGAGCACATTTAGGCTGTGCCAAGAGGGAACACTGGCATGTCCCGAGAGCCCTGCAGGTGCTCTCCATGTGACATCTCTGCCAGCTGCGAGCTTGCACATATTTTCCCAGAGTCTGAAGCTTGTCTTTTCAACCTCTTTACAGGGTTTTTTGCTGAATAAGAGTTTTTAATTATGAAGTCCAATATATATATAAAAAATTATTTTATAGATCATGATTTTTGGTGTTATATCTGAAAACTCTTTGGCAAACTCTAGGTCCAGACAGTTATGTTATTTTCTAAAAGTTTCGTAGTTTGGTGTTTTAGATTTAAATCAACAATCCATTTTGAGTTAATTTTTGTGTAAGATGTGAGGTTTAGGTCAAGACTATTTTTTATTGCCTGTGATGCCAAATAGGTTCACACTATTTGTTGGAAAAATGCCACACAATTTCAGACTTTTCTATAGTTACAGTAATCAGGAGCTTTTATTGTTTTTTGTTTTGTTTTTAATAAATGCCAGTCACTGCTTATGGTACCTACACACAGTGGAATACTCTTCAGTCTTAAAAACGGAAGGAAATCTCGTCACTTGCATACCTGTAGAGCATCAGGTGAAGTAAGCCAGGCACCGACAGGCAGACCATGGGGGTCACACACATGTGGGGTCTGAAAGACTGAAGTCGCAAAGCTTAGTGGAGAATGAGGCTGTCAGGGACTGGGGGCTGGAGGGTGAGCTTGGGGAAATGTTGGTGGGCACAAAATTTCAGGTAGGAGAAGTAGGTTCAGGGATCTGTGTCCATCATGGCCACATGTAGTTAACAACATACTGCATTCTTGGAAATGGCTAAGAGAGTGGATTTTAAGTGTTCTCACTGCAAAAAAAGTACGTGAGGTGATGCATCTGTTTACTAGCTTGATGTAGCCGTTCCACGTGTGTGTGTATATCAAAACATCATGCTGTGCACCACAAACGTATGCTATCGTTGTCAGTTAAAACAAGTGAAATGTCATTCACTGCAACATGGGTGTGCTGGGGACAAATGTGGACATTCTTCCCTCCTGAACTAGGACCTGGGAGTGACCCAGGGACAGCATTGTTTATTAGGCAGGCTGGGTCCTGGTTGTGTGGTGAGACTTCCTGGTTGGCATCTACACATTTAGAAAATGCAAAAGGTGCGTGTCAAAAATTAAAAGCTCAGTGCTGGATTTTAAATGCTTGAGAAGTGTACCTGGTTGCCACATGTATGCCAGGCATTTTCACAGGTAGAATTTCTCCTCATGTGCAGCAACTTAATCTGCACAGAAAGTGTTGGAACATGCTTCTGGCAGGGCTCTTTGTAGATACAAGTGCAAATAATTAACAGGGTGGTTATCCATTGTGGACTGCTGTCTGCACCTGGACCAGGCACCCAACCTAGATCTTCCATTCTGTGGGCTGTCTTGCTCCTTGTCCCCTGAAGGGAACGTGAGAGAGGGCAGTGTTGAGGGAGCCTAGTCTGGGCTGCCGCAACTTTCTTCTTCACAGAGTGTGGCAGATTCTGACAAAGGTGTCACAGCCGTCCCCATCACCTTCCACCACGCAGAGGTGGGAGCAGTCTCTGTGTTTGTTCTTCTGTGTCCCCCTGGGTAGAGCATGACTCTCCTGTGCCCATGGGTGCTGGCAGCCAGCAGCTCACCCAGTAATCTGACTGGGCCATCCTGGCACAGTCCCCCAGCACCTGCGAGAGGAAGGAATTATTTTGGAGCAGTGATTTTTTTTCTTTTAATTTGCAGGCTTTTTTTCTCTTTCTAGAACATGCTGTTAGTGTGTTCTAATTTATTCTGTAAGGGATTCAGGAGCCTGCCATGGCTCACAGAAAGTTGGCACAGTGAAGGTGCCAAGGTAACAGCTAGTTTAGTAAGAAAGGCATTTCAACACCGTGGCACACACATGCCACTGTACACAGAGCTCTGTGATATGACTCTGCCTTCACAGGGCCACTCTGACCCACATCCTTTACACTTAGTCTCCTTCTCTTCCTGTTATGTGGCCTCAGCCCACTCTGACGACTGGACAACACACTGCTGCTCCCACAGCTTGATAAGTGTTACTCAGAGCTGTGTCTTCTGCCACTTCATAGCTTTTGGAGACTTGCACAGAAGCAGTTTTATGTGTCATGAAACCACCCCAGGGCAAAGCGGTGTTGCAGCCCAGTAGGGTTTTTTCCTAAAGCTTCATCATGTTTTATCAAGGGTAAGTGTCCAGGATTTCCATTTTTATAACTGTCATGACTGCCAGTCCCTCAAGTGCACTCATGCGACAGCCCCTCATCCCTGTGGCTCTGCAAGACAGCTCCATCCAGCGGAAGGTTTTCTCTAGGCTGCTATGACAAATTACCACAAACTTGATGGCTAAGATATCCAGAAATGTAGTCCCTCTCGGTTCTGGGGGCCTCTGAAGCCTACAGGGGAGGATGCCGCCAATGTCTGGTGTTGCCGACAACTGTGGCATTTCTTGTCTTGTAGATGCACAGTGCTGGTCTCTCTCCACTATCCATCATCACATTGCACTCTTGTTTTATATATCTATGTGCAAATGTCTCTCTTCTCAAGGACATCAGCCACTGGATTAGTGCCCACTCTAATCCAGTATGGCCTCCTTTTAACTCAGTCATATCTTTAAACCCCCTATTTTCTTTTTTTTTTTTTTTTT
>NW_003852440.1:10503346-10517536 GCF_000181295.1 Otolemur garnettii | reverse complement strand
TTGAGCCACAGGCGCTGAGCCTAAAGACCCTATTTTCAAATAAGGTCACATTCACAGGTAACAGACATTGGCACTTGGGCGCATCTTACCGAACAATTCAGCTGCCAACAGGGGGTGGTTTCTGCAGTCTTCCTGGAAGACTTTGAACTGCGTGGTGGTCAGTATCACTGGCAGTCCTGGTGGCCTAAAGGCTCCATCTCAGGCGCTTCCTCTGCCCTGCTCACCTCCTTCACCCTGAGCTCCTCCGGATCTTCAGGACTCACACAGCAGTGAGACTGCAGCAGATGCCTGATGTCAGTTGCCTAGGCCCCTCTGCCAGATGTTATTTTCGTGTGCCAGAAATACACGAAGTAGGGTCACTCTTAAAAGAGTGTGAAAAGCTGTCTGTAGTGTAACCAAAATAGAAACATGTGGAGCACACTGTGTGTGTGTGATTAACATTATAGTTTTAAATTACTTTTAGGCCAACTAGTGCATATCACTGATGGGTCTACAGATGGAAAAGAATCCTTTTCTTTCTGGAAAATTTTGCTACCTGTTAGTAAAATTTATGTTTTAAAAAATTGTGAACTAATATATATAATGCAGACAGTCATTAATGTTTAAATATACTGAGAAGTTTTTGGTGAAATAGAACTTAATATCTCTTTTTGTTACTCAGACGAGTCAAAAAATATATATATACTGGGAACGATCAGCCAGTTGGAATGAGTACTCCAGGTTTTGGAAGCACAAGAGCTTAGGAGGGAGGGATTGGAATAGACAGGTTGGCGAGATTGGGATGCTAAAACACATTCCATGACAACTGGAACAGAAATCATGGGATTTATAGTAAGGTCAAGGCTGAATCAGCTGTGAAGATACTGGATGGAAAAAGGCTGGTTTAACAAAGCCTCCTGTGAAGAAGAGTTGAGATTTAGTTTACTGTAATGAAATATGACTCCAAACTACAACATTATCACAAATAACCACAAACATGGTGGCTTAAAACACCACATACTTGTTACCTCACTGCTTCTGTAGGTTGAGAGTCTGGGTTCCTTGGGACTCACAAGGCTGTTCTTTAGGTGTGTTCTGCACTGACACTCCAGGCCCTTCTCCATGCTTACTGGGTTTTGGCAGAATTCAGTTTCTAGAGGCTGTAGGACACAGGTCCTGGGCTCCCCATGGCCACTCTCTCCATACACAGATTCTGGCACAGCTGGTTGTTTCTCTGAGGCAAATGGGAAGTGTCTCTGTCTGGGAAGTGCTGATCTATTTTTCATGGACTTTAAGTACATTAAGTCAGGGCCACGCAGGAAAATTTTATTTTTTTATTAATTTAAAACTAATTTGAAATCGTATTTGCATCTGCAGAACTTGACTTCCAACTTTGCCATATAAACTGACCATGGAGGTGATATGCATTTGGGTCAAGCATTAAGAGATAATAAGCAGAAGACATGGCCTCATCATGCTGATGAGAAGTGTCCGGTTCCAAGGCTGCACTTGGGAGGAAAGCTTGCAAACTGGAAAGGTTAAAAGATGGGGATGGCACTTGGAAAGAGTCATGATGACAGATGAAGACAGACTGGGCTATTTATGTTTGAGAATGATAAAGGAGATTGTAATAGCTGTCTCCAGATACTTGAAGGGCTGATATCGGGAAGAACAATTTGACATGGCAGCGTTTGTCTTCAGAGGAGAGGAGCCTCGAGGCACCTTAGGCACTCATTCCCTCTTGGTGTGCACCTGTTCTCTCTGTCCAGGCCCTCCCAGTGAGTTGCATGTGTGAATAATAGAAAATTAACCATGGCAAAGGTATAGTTTCTTTGGAATGATCGACTTGCTCTCAAATGCAAGAAAGGTACCTGCTTCCCCTTCCTGGTCCTCCTTCAGGATGGGTTAGTCAGCAGCAGAAAGTCAGGATGCCAGAACCCAGCGGGAGTTAGCAGTATTTCAATCTGCCTAGAGTGAAATATCTTCGTAGGTATTTTGGATTGAATCATTTGAAAGACATGCTGACAGCCTCACTATCAGCTGTATCTTGCCTGAGGTACTTCTCCCCCACTGGATCCTGTATAGTCTGAAACCGTTATTCAATTGCCCCCTTTCTGCTGAATTTGTGTAAATCTTTTAGACTCTACAGTGATCAGGTACCGTTTCTGTGTTGACTTGTGCACGAACCACCTTCCAGGAGATGAAGCCTGGTGCAGTGGAGAGCTCAGATGGGCACAGCTGGCCTCAGACCCCAGGGCTGTCATCTCTTACTGACCTGGAGACACCTGCCCCATCATGCCAAGCCTCTTCTGCTAAAGGGGAGCAGCACTTTTCTCATGAAAACCTAATAAAATAGAAAGAGTAAGCCAGGTGGCTGGTGCTTCATGAATAGTATTTCTTCCTACATTCTGAAAACGACTGTAAAGTAACACTGGACAGGAACCCTGGAACATGTAAAATTCCGGTTTTAGCTATAAACCCAGCAGTGTGTGGTAGAATTCTGCTAAATGAAATTCGTGAAGGATCATGGCAGAGCAGAGAACTGACCTCTCAGGGGTGTCTTCTATCCACTGGCATAGAACCAGGTATTTTATACTTTGTAGCAGCTAATTCTCATATCAACTTTTCTAAAAATAAGGAAATAGAGGGTCATGATGGCCCCAAACTACACAGTGGCAGTTGCAGAATTTGGGCTCATGTCCATCTGGCTCCATGTATCCTCCACTGAACCCCGAGTTTGATGCTATCACAGTTTCCCCTGGGACAGTCCTCCCTACCCTCCCACAGACAGCCCTTTTCTCCCTACTGGGTCTCATACACTGTGAAACTGCTATCAGCAGGGTGGTGACAGCTGCTCTCCATCAAAGGCTCATGGTGTGCAGCCCTGTGCTGTGCCCCTGTCTGGCCATCCTGTTTTCTCTGAGGCCCCTGTCTGCTCCCCGACCCTCCATCTCCCTTCATCGCCGCAGGGCATGGGGCTTAGACAGGAGGGACCGTTTGCTCTGTTTTGGAGCTGGTTGTACAGAGTCAGGGCCCCCACCCTACTGTTCTCAATGCCCACTTTTCTTTTCCATGATATCCTATAGCTAGTAATTGTGGGTTGGAAAATTTAAAGGGAAAAAGTCAGTTGTAATGCAAAATAGTGAGATAATTTCTCTTAATGCAAAAAAGTGAGATGATTTCTCCCCCTTTGAGGAAAAAAGAGCCCTGGAAAGGCCTGCTCCTGAGTATGGGAAAAATGAAGCTGTGGAGCTGCTCTTCCTGGCATTGTGGGGGAGTAAGAAAAGAGTGGCTTTCTGTTTGAGCATGAGCTGCGGGCTAACTCTTTCTGTCCTGCTTTCATCTCTCTTCTTCTTCTTCTTTTGCCTCATCAATTTTATTCCCTGCCCACATGGGCTACTGTGAGGCTTGTCACACACTGGTGACCACTGTCCAGGACCCCAGAGCAGAGGTGTCCACGTGGGGTCGGGGCAGAATGACCGGGCGGCGGCTCAGCTACAGTGGGGCCCACCTGGCCGGGAGCAGGACAGATGATGTTCCAGGTTAGACAACCCACGGAGGAACAGGTTTTTCCCTCTTCTTTTTGTTTTCCCTTCAAAGCCAGGAATCAGCCCTGTCTCTGCCCTTTGGCCCACTGTCTCTCGTGCCCTCTTGGGTCTCCAAGCACAACACTGTCCTAATGCTTCTCCTCTGTGCAAGCAGGAAATGAGAGGCCCATTCTTTTAGGGCCATTCAGGAAGTTGTCCAGAGTTACAATGGCCCATTATCTAATGGTCAGAGTTTACTTAGGCTTTCACTACTTCCACTGCCCACTTGAAACAAGGAAAACATTCCCCCTGAGTGTGCTTTCCAGATCTGACCACACGCAGAGGCTGGGAGGACAGCGGCTGCTCAGGACCACCACCCCGGATGACGGCAGTGCCTGTGTCTGGGACCCAGCACAGCACTGCGCTCTTGCTGCTTCATGTTCACTTTAAGAAGTTTCTGAACTTTTCTTAAACGTGTGTTCTGAGCTCACAATCCTTTATGCAACCAGGCATTTCTTTCTTTTTTCTTTCTTTTTTTTTTTTGAGACCTCAAGCTGTCCCCCTGGGTAGAGTGCTTGGCATCACAGCTCACAGCAACCTCCAACTCCTGGGCTCAAGTTGAGTCTCCTGCCTCCGCCTCCCAAGTTGCTGGGACCACAGGCACCCACCACAATGCCTGGCTATTTTTTTTGGTTGCAGCCGTCATTGTTGTTAGATGGGCCTGGGCTGGATTCAAACCCACCACCTTAGGTGTATGTGCCTGGCGCCTTAGCCACTTGAGCCACAGGCACTGAGCCAAACCAGGCATTTCTTAGAGTGCTGGTCAATGTCACCATGGCTCTGACTGGAAATACTTGTGCTGAGTCACTGCATGACAGCTGGTGAGGTGGAAGTGGAGATATGTCTCAGGAATGCTCGTTCTGATAGTCTTGTTCATTCCCCCTAAAAAGTGCAAACCGTGTGTTCACAAAGGTGGGCTGCACGTAGAACCTTTGAAGGATATGGAAAAATGTGTTGCAGTGACATCACGGTTTTCTGAGTCTTAGACGCTGTAATAAGAAGGTCAAATTTTAAAGGAGAAATAAGCCAGCGTCTTCTTGCACATTGCTTGTGATAAGCTGGAAACTCCCTAACTAGGTTTATTAGAACTTGAAAACCCACTCTTCCAGCTTAGGGCCACCCTCCCGGCACACTGTCCTGGGGGACGTGGATGGGGTGCCCCGGAAATATGGCATCAGGGCCCCAGAAGGTGAGTGAGAGCAATGGAACCAGTGAGCAGCATTCCTGCCCTTCTGCCCTCCCTCCTCACCTCTTCTCTTGGTGCTGTAGGCCACGGACCAGAGCCAAAAGGAGTAAACTTGGGTCTTCTTAATCCTGCAATCAAGGGAGAAGCAAGGGGTATGTGGGTGTTGGACTCACAGAGGAGGTGACAGATGGAAATGGCATTTCCTTCCTTAAATCCTGATATGATATGTGGTAGTAGACACAGGCCACACACTCCTACTTCCTTGTGTCAGCCACACCTGCTCCGGGGCCCACTCCTATCTCACATGGGCAAACAGCCCCCACAAGCCCTGAGGGGAAGAAGACATGTTTTCAAATGCCAGAATCCACTTGACTTGCTCCTGTGCTAAAGGCAGTACTGGATTGGGGGAGGTCCCTTGCACAAGGACCCCATGAAACAGTGACAATCTGATCTGTGAAACAGGTGCAGGGAACACTCCTAGCACTTCCTCCTGTGGCAAGCACACTTGTATCCCATGCCTTCAGTAGAAGTCAAGCTTCACAGTCCCCAGATTCCTCCTTTGTGCAACTCTCTTTTGATAAATGTGGTTGTTCAGATTACAGAGGGATAATTTCAGAATAATTTTAAAGTCAATTGCCTGACATCTGCACTTGCAAATTAAATGCCTGGCACATGCTTGTGTTAAGGTAATAGTTCATTACCATACAAATTACAGGGGCATACCTGTGAGGGTGTGACCTTCCCGTCATCACCTCAACTTTCCCTGTGATTAGTAGGGAGCCGCCTTCATCTGGCCCAAAGGACCTCAGCCATGCTCTCGCCCTTTCTGAATTGCTGACTCTGTCTCCTTTGGGGAATGAAAGACTTCTGAAGATAAACTGAGGTGCCACCAACCATACTCAGTCCCTTTGACTATGAAAACATTGCGCTCTGGAGAGCAGCCAGCCTGGTCCTTCATTCCTGCCCTCTCTCTCCTCCCTCTACCTTCATCTTTTTTTTTTTTTCCTGTCATCATTTATTCATTGATTTGTCTGTATTTAGTTACCTGATACAAAAATGCTCCATAAAAAGTTCAACGATTTTAGGAGATAAGAGAGTAAAAAGCAAAAGTCATGCTCTGCCCGTTCCCCAGATTCCCCTCCACTGTTAAAAGTTGGGGAGGAGGGCAGCTCCTGTGGCTCAGTGGGTAGGGGCCTGGCTCTATATACTGAGGGTGGCAGGTTTGAACCTAGCCCCAGCCAGCTAAAACAGCGGTGACAACTGCAACAAAAAATAGCCAGGCACTGTGGCAGGCACCTGTAGTCCCAGCTACTCGGGAGGCTGAGGCAAGAGAATTGCCTAAACCCAAGAGTTGGAGGTTGCTGTGAGGTGTGACACCATAGCACTCTACGGAGGGCAACAAAGTGAGACTAAAAAAAAAAGTAAAAGTTGGGGAGGAATCCTTCCAGATTTTTGGTGTGTATTTTACGTACAAATATGGACAAATAAAAATAGATGGCTTAGGTTTTGTTTATCTTTTTGTATGCATTCATATGATGCATATTGGTTTACCATTTGCTTTTTTTATATTTAATTGCACTTTGTTGAGAGCTTTCCAAATTGTGTGGGAGAGAAATTGGCCTCATTTATGTGATGGGTGCTTTGTCTCTTACACAGCTATTGTCATACATGGGTGCTGAGACTGGGTGGCACCATAGTGCCCACATCCACACACGCGTCTCAGTGCACACGCGGAGGGCTCTCCAGGGACGTAAGATAGAGGTGCTGTGCAAATGAGATTCTCAGTTAAATCTTTAAATTATGTATAGGACACATGCAGAACCCCAAACCATGAGGATTTTTCTCCCATATCTATCTTTCCATCTCTGAGCCATGATGGAGCCATCTCTCTCATCTTTTTGCGTTTTGGCTGACAATTCAATTAGCTACTGAGTCCTACAAATGTATTTGAGGAACCCAGGAGGTGCCCAAAAGGGTGAGATTAGGAGGCTGAATGTTTGTTGTAGTCACTGTGGTGGGATTGGCCTCATTCCAGCCCCATGGCTGAGGTGCCCTGTCCAGGCTCCTATTTCCTTGTCATGTCATAGTGTAGGACATTTGCCTAGAAACAAGGCCCAGAGCCCAACACTCTTAACCTGTGTTCACCCCACAAGTGCCATGAAAGAAATGAATTTGTTTTCTGTTTCCTGTCTTTCCTGTATTTTATTACATTATTGTTATGATTGGTTTTAAAGAAAACTGTTTTAATCACCATATGTCTCATGGAGTCTAGTTTACATGCCTTTTTGACTTGTTCAAAACAGGGCTGTGGTGTCATATGTCCCTGGGGACAAGAACAAGATGTAGATGGCATCCCAGGTGGCTGATCACAACTCTGCCTGCAGCCCCGTGTTGGGTGGCACCAGAATGGCCAGTGCCGCCGCTCCATAATTCCCAGATAAGAAGTGTAGTTTCGGTGATGCTGCTGAAGATCTGTGCATCTGAGGCTGGGAATCTGTGGGCTATCCATTGCCAACATTGCAGAGCGTTGTGTTCCTGACCCTGGAGACCCAGGCAGACAAAGTTCGTGCACTTGGCTGGCTTTGTGTGCCGTGTCCTGTGTGCCTGGCTCTTCCACAGAGGTCTTTCTACTTGGACCGAAAGAATCCAAACTGAAATGAGACTTTGACAAGTCACTTAGCCTGTGCATGCCTTGTTTTCTTTTCTTTTCTTTTTTTTTGAGATAGAGCCTCAAGCTGTCCCCCTGGGTAGAGTGCCATGGCATCACAGCTCACAACAACCTCCAACTCCTGGGCTCAAGCAAGTCTCTTGCCTCAGCCTCCCAAGTAGCTGGGACCACAGGTGCCGACCACAACGCCTGGCTATTTTTTGGTTGCAGCCGTTGTTGTTTGGCGGGCCCGGGCTGGATTCGAACCCGCCACCTTAGGTGTATGTGGCTGACGCCTTAGCCACTTGAGCCAGAGGCGCTGAGCCTGTGCCTTGGTTCTCCTCAGCTGACATCTAGAGGAGAAAAGATGAGCTGAGTGATCTGGTGGGTCCCTCCCAGTGCTGGGACCAGGCTTCTCATGCATTTCCTCCACAGTGTCAGGGTCAAAACAGAATTTGCCTGCTTCTCTATTGGTTCTACTTTCTATGTTCCAAATTATAAGAATTTTTTTGTGTGTGCTTTTTCTTTTAAATGGAATTGCTTTTGTGTTGTGAGTTGCATTGGTCGTTCTTATTCCACTTGGTTTTGAGATCCCACCTGGATGATGTACAGCCAAGGGCAGTGGAATGCAGTCAGCTTACTGACCACAGGTGACCACAGCCGCCAGTGCCTGTGCTCGGCCATCGCTGGCCTCCAGGCTGTGTTCTGGGTGAACATGAGCAAGACCAGTGGTCCCCTGACTGTGCTGCCCTTCTGCCCTGCTTTGCCTTGTCTGTTTGAGATGCCATAAAATCTTTTCAGGGAACAGTCATTTCTATTCATATCTGCAGACCATATATAATTTAAGAACTTTTGAGATAAAAATTCCATTCTAATTTTGATGGAAACTTTTAGCTGATGACTGGCATTTTCTGGCTTTGTTTTTTTCCCTTAGAATTCTTTTAATTTAGGGAGATGAAAGTAGCATCTTGTCCCAGGGTTAACTTCTGCACAGTTCTCTTAGGCATCTAATGCTTAGAGGCTGGGCCCATTCAACACTGCATGGCCCCATAAATGTTCCTGGCAGCTTTAGCGTCGAGTTGCTGATGGACGAGAGGCAGATGGCGTCAGGAAAATTGGTTGTGCAGTATGGACAGGAACACAGCTACCAGGAATGCATGGTACAGCCCATCGGAGGCAGACTTCATTTTTCATGTAAAAGATGAAACCTATTCTGCAGAACTTCAACTTGGCTTGTTGAAGTCAAGGCTTCCTCATTATTAAGGAAAAGTTTTTCCTGAAGTGGGACTGTTGAGTAGGAGGACATCTGGTGATAATATTCATTCCTTTGGAAATTAATCTGTGGAGGTGGGTTTCCATGGACTGATGAGGAGAAAAATGAACTGGCTTGTCCAAAAATCCAGCTTCCGTGTCCCTTGGAGAGCTCTGGCTCTGTCCTGAGAGGTAGCTGCTGTGCAGGGGCCAAGTCCGTGTGTTCTGCATCATGTCCCTCCTCAGAGGGTGGCAAGGCCTTGCGGCCCCAAGGGAGATCTGGAGAGACTGACCTGCCCCACCAGGACATTCCCCCTGGTCATCGAGAAGTTTTCAGTGGCCTAGGATTTGGGTAGTTAGTGCACCACTACTCTCACCCACACTGATACACAGACATGTATGAACAGATGACATGGCATGACACTGCCACTACCTCAAATTTTTAATTTTTCAGTCATGTTCACCAGAGTACCTAGAAATGATTAAGAATCCTGCAAAATATAGCCATATGTATTCTTTTAGCATTAACTCTGGGGGCACTGTGTAGACTCAAATCTATGTGCATTCATGTTTATTATTCTTACTGCTTTATAAAAATGACATTGAGCAATGGGACTAAGGTAACAGACATCATCTGTGATAAATTCCATTTATGGCTGGGCTGTTTTACTTCCAGGGAAACAGGAGGTATGGCCATCTCAGGGACTGGGGAAACCAAGATACTGGCTCTGCTCTGACACACCTTCCCAGGCCAAGCTGCTCATTATTAAATGTCCACTTTTGCATTTGTAAAGTAGAAATGCACTGGTTCCACAGGACACAGTGACAGTGTCATGCCATGTCATCGGTCCATACCAAGGTGGCTTGCTGGAGATGGGCCCAGCACTAGGGAGGCTGGATTTCTTGGCTGCTGCCTTCCCGAGGTCAGGGAGGTGCTGGGTAGACTAGGCGTTAGGAGGGACGGAGTGTGCCCTGCCTCTGTGGTGAGCATGGCAGGAACTCCCGGCCCCACCTCCTCCCCATACGCCACCTGTAGGTCGTTGGCCTCTTTGCATTCAAGGGAGCTGAAGCCAGTGTGGCGGGGACTTGCCCAAGGCTGGGTAGCTTGTGCTCTTTCTGAAGCCTAAATTGCTGGTTCTAGAATATACGCACAAAAAACTCCTAAAGATGTTTGTCACAATTCTTATTTCTGTGCCCCATCCCCAGGTTTGTGGGCCCAGGAATTTTCACAGGCTCCTCATGTGAGTCTGACAATGTTGACCACACTCTGATAACCACTGCCCCACGCAGTGCTGCCTGGAATGCGGAATTCCAGCCTCCTTCCTGCTCCTTGCTGGGTGGCCTGGTGTCCTTAGATCTGCAGAAGGAGAAAAGATAAGAGCACAGCCATTGCAATGATGTCCTCAGCCCACACGGCCTCCTTACAGAACTTCCCCCTCATGATTGTTTAATAGGAAACTATAAGACAAAATAAAACTGAAACCAACCCAAATAGCCATCAAAGAGAAAATGGATGATCTCATTTGTGAAAAAAAAGGTAGGATATATTTATTTATTTATTTGAGACAGAGTCTCATTATGTCACCCTTGGTAGAGTGCTGTGGCGTCACAGCTCACACCAACTTCAAACTCTTGGATTCAAGCATTTCTTTTGCCTCAGCCTCCCAAGTAGCTGGGACTACAGGCACCCGCCACAATGACCGGTTATTAATTAATTTATTTATTTGGTTGCAGTTGTCGTTGTTTAGCAGGCCAGGGCTGGGCTCGAACCTGCCAGCTTTGGTGTATGTAGCTGGCACCCTACTCACTGAGCTATGGGTGCGAAGCCAGACTTTTGTTCCATTTTAGACCATAGGGTAATTTTTTTTAAGAATTAAAAGCCATGATTTTGCTATCAGAGTTAGAAATCAAAGAGATGGTGCAAGCTATGACGGTGAGGACAATGTTTTTGTTTATAAGAAGATGAAATGCCTGAAATAGCTAAGAAGGACCCTTGGTCCCAGACTCCAGGAGCTGGATGGAAAAGAACAGTTGGCACTTTGTGGCTTTGAGAGCCGCAGGGAGATATAGCTGGACCCACTCCCAGTGTCATCTCGTCAGCGCTGCTGCCAGTCCGCAGCTGGGACCCCTCTAAGGGCAGTCTGGCCAGCTGGACGGTGGGGGCTCCTCCCACTGACAGCTCTGGGGCCCCTCCCAGGGTTGATTCATGGGAAAGCACAACTTGGATTTTGCAATCACTCTGGTGTCTCCTGCCAGCCTCTGAGCAGATGTGCAACCAAGAAATGAAACAGAAGGAAGGTGCAGGGCCTCCATTCTGCATGTCATAGCTGGGGACTTTTTGGTAAAAAACAGGGGAAGCTATCGAGTTGAATTTAAAAATCTTAGAGATACAACTGACGCATTAAATGTGCTAGTGTTTACAGATACTGCAAGGTGGGCTGCAACTCATGATTTCCATCCTTTGTTAAAAATTACTTTTTCTAAGAGACCACAGGCTGGGGGACACTCCACACAATCCAGCAGGCTGCCCATTTTGTCCAAAAAAGGGAGTTTCCCTGTGGGCTTGGTGCAGTCTGGATGGAGAGCCCTATCTCTGCAGCACCTGCCCCACGGGGGAGGCCAGTGGTGTCACATTTCAGCACACAGTACTTCTTCAGGACACCTGACAATGGCTGGAGAGAATGGGCAGTGCTCTGAGCTCAGAAAGCCTTTCGCCTGAATTGCCTTGTACCCCCGACCCAGTTTTTCCATCTTTATAATGGCCAGTCCTTCACAGAGGCAGCAGCTTCCACAGGGATGTTGTGAGCTCACCATCATGTGGGCACAGTGTCTTGCACGCAGCCCCCACTGAGGGCCCAGCAGATGCGTCATGGTAAACAGCTGCACTAAGTACATCTTGAAAACATTGTTCTGGCCAGGTCTTCAGGGCTGGAGCGCAGCCTTTGAGGTGGGTGGGAGGGCCCTCAAGAGAGATGTCTGCAGGAAGTTTTCTCCCTCCTATAGTAGACTGTTTTCTAAGTTTCCTGAGAGCCATCACAGTTGTTTACTGCAGAGTGACCCTGCTTATAACTGGTCACACAAGGCTTTGAAAGGGTAGCCCTGTTTCTCCTCTTGGTAGAGGACTGCACGTGGAGACCTGCCTGCTAAGACCTCATTGTCATATCTGTATGCTGTCCCTGGGGTCAGGCACTCCAGGGAGATGTGGACAGGAAGCTGGCCACCGGAGCCCTCTCCAGAGGCTTGCTGGGGCAGCTGCCAGGCTTACATAACACACACATGCTGTCACCTGGGGTCTGGGAGCTGGATCTGCACTCTGTGGTTATGAGAGCTCTCCACCACCAGAGACACATTCCATTTCCTGACAGCTCTCCCAGCTTTTTCAAAAACTGTTGTAAGAAAGCCATTGTTAACAAATATCTGTGTCCCTGCCTGTGTCCTCCACAGATGACTTTTCCCCCCGCCCCCTTCGTTTGCAAACAGTGGTTCCCTCCAACCGTCTGACCCCTTGGGTTACTCCAACAAGCTCTGAGAGAGCCGCCCAGAAATGGAACGGACAGAAGACTTTCTGCAGCCTTACTCTCTGTCTGCTGAGCTCACACTTGTGTAGCTAGGGTTTGGGCCCTGAGTAAAGGCCTTGTCATTTGGTCCTTTTTAAAATTAATCCTGTTCTCAACACTTCTTCATTCTGTTATTGAGGTTATCCCACATCCGATTTGTCATCCTGCACACACACAGTCCTGGGTGACAGTGTTTCACCGTGTGCCACGTGGTCCTGGGAGACAGTGTTTCACTGTGCACTTTCTGTACCTTTATTTACTGAACCATGATGAAAAGGTTGAACAGGGTTGACACTAGGATGCCGCACCTCCTGCATGCTTTGTTTAATCTATCTTGACTCCATGAAATCCTGTCCACAACTTGCATTTTTCCTTCTGAAGTGCACTTGAAATAGGCAGAACTAGCCTAGTCACTTTGTCCATCACTCTGCCAGCTTTGTAATGCTGCCTGGCCATGGCACTGTAGATCACACTTGACCTGACCCAGCCTTTACTGGACTCCTTGATGCACTAGTAACAAATTTCCCTTTAATGCACATACATCAAATTTTCATAACTGCTTTTTTTCCTGTGATAAGTATTTATTTCCATCATCTTTCTCTTTTGGGGAAAGTAGAATGAGTCTGCCTGTCAGCAATTTTCCTCAGGATGCTGTATTTTCTAGGACTCGCCAGGTAGAATATGACAGTCCAGCAATGACACGTGTTCTCTCCCTGTCACTTTTTCATGTGGCTGGATGTCTTGGAATCCCTAGTAAAGGACCGTGTCTCCATGAGGCAGGGAAACACTCCCTAGAGCACAGCACGGTTCATGACACTCTATTGACCAAAGCCCTTGGGTAACCCTGCTGGTGAAGCCTTTCATATGTGGCCTGAAAACCTCCACCTTCGCTCCCCACCCCCTCACAGGCACTGCACACCTCCTCCACCTTTACTCCCCACCCTACCCCACAGGCCATCACCCCTTCTCTACCTTCACTTCCCATCCCCACCCTCCCACTCCCACCCCAAGGACATGCACCCCTCCTCCACCTTCACACCCCACCCTCTCCCACAGGCCACTGGTGCCTGGGGCCTCAATTCTGAGACCCCACCACTGACTCATGTCACTGCCTTCCCTTACCTGCCTCCTACCTGCCAGACTCCCCACCTGTTGCTCAGGATTAATTTCAGATTCAAGAAGCCATTCCTAGCTCCTCGGGTGGTGGTTTATGCCTCCTTAGAGCAGGGGAGCTCTCTGCCCCCTTCCAGATGTCCCTGTGGCTTGTCCTTGCCGGTGCCACATTCTTTGGGCCTGTTTCTGGCTCAGAGATTTTCAGCTGGTGTGCCATGGCACATTGGTGTGCTACAAAACTTTTAAAAAGTGCATTAATTAAATTAATATTGAAAGAAGTTCAAAGCACAGTAAGTCTCTAATTTTTTTACTCTTTTTTTTGATTAACATATTTTAAATGTGCTGCGGAAGTTAAACTATAGGGTCAAGTGTGCTATGAGATGAAAAAGGTGGAAAAACACTGGACTAGCTCAACACCAGCTAAACAGCAGCTGATAAAACACTACTCCTGCCCCTGCCGAGCTGGACCAGCCCTCTGAACTACAGTCCTGAGTGGTCTGTAGGGAGGGAGGGAGAAGGTCCTGAGCAGTGTGTGGGGAGGGAGTGTGCAGTCCTGAGCAGTGTGTAGGGAGAGAGTGCGCAGTCCTGAGCAGTGTGTAGGGAGAGAGTGCAGTGTGCAGTCCTGAGGAGTGTGTAGGAAGGGAGTGCACAGTCGTGAGCAGTGTGTAGGGGGGGGTGCAGTGTGCAGGGAGGGTGCAGTCCTGAGCAGAGTGTAGGGACGGGGTTCAGTGTGCAGTCCTGAGCAGTGTGTAGGGAGGGAGTGCAGTGTGCAGTCCTGAGCAGTGTGTATGGAGGGGGTGCAGTGTGCAGTCCTGAGCAGTGTGTAGGGAGGGAGTGCAGTGTGCAGTCCTGAGCAGTGTGTAGGGAGGG
>NW_003852440.1:10497125-10499809 GCF_000181295.1 Otolemur garnettii | reverse complement strand
AGGGAGGGAGTGCGCAGTCCTGAGCAGTGTGTAGGGAGGGGGTGCGCAGTCCTGAGCAGTGTGTATGGAGGGGGTGCGCAGTCCTGAGCAGTGCGTATGGAGGGGGTGCGCAGTCCTGAGCAGTGTGTAGGGAGGGAGTGCAGTGTGCAGTCCTGAGCAGTGTTATCTAGCAGTGTAGATGTCAGATGGTCCTCACTGAGCTGTACCCTTTCAAATATGAATCTACAGAAACATCTTCTGTCAAGACCCCTACATGTTCTCAATTTATCTCTTCCTTTCTACTTTCTGTATGTAATTAAACCTATCCTTGCCAAACTTGATATGTGAATATTCGTACAGGTTTTGTCATCTCTGGTTTCAGCAGTAAAAGTTGCCCTGTAGAAGGCTTACTTATAATTTATGACAGTTAAGTTTTTTGGAATGACATAGTTTCCAAAAATTCCTTGCTTGGTTTGGGACCCATAGCACACTGTTTATGGCACCAGCCCCATACACTGAGGCTAAAGGGTTCAAACCCGGCCTGGGCCAGCTAAACAACAGTGACAACCACAACAAAAAATAGCCAGGCGTTGTGGTGGGCGCCTGTAGTCCCAGCTACTTAGGAGGCTGAGGCAAGAGAATCACTTAAGGTCATGAGTTTGAGGTTGCTGTGAGCTGTGATGCTACAGCAGTCAACCCAGGGTGACAAAGTGAGACTCTGTCTCAAAAAAAAAAATTTTTTTTTTCCTTGCTCACATTATGTTGTTTAATTTTTTCATGTCAGAGGATAGATGTTCCTATGCCCATATTCAAAAGCAGCAAGGTTGATATTGGCCCAGCTGAACACCCAGTTCGCTGGAGATCTAACAGGTCACATGTGTGTGGCTGGGAGCAGCGGTGAGTGGCACAGACCACATGCTGCTGGTAAGAGCAGGACGCTCTTGCTGTCCAGCAGGCACTGCCCTGTGTGCTGTGGATTCTTATTAACCACCGCGATAGTAAAGGCATCACAGGCAATTAACTACAAGGGAACTGTGGCACAGAGAGTGTCCACCCTCTGCCACAGATACCGGGCAGCGGTGTCTGGGCAGCTGGGCGCTGCTGTGGATCAGTGTTGGAGATGGGCTTACGTCCTACCCAGTTGTCTGCTGTCTGCTTTACCTTGGCAAGTTGACTTTCTTGAGCTTCATTTTTCTCAACTGTAAATTGAAAGAGCCACCTGCTGGGCCTATCATTTGGGGCCATTGTAAGGATCCGAAGAATGTAAATGGCACTCAGCAGATGGTAACTATTTCACAGATGGTGAACAGTGATTAATATTCTTAAGCAAAATACACAAGTGTGTGAAGCCAGATAGCTTTGCCCTGGTGACCAGTGGTGAGACCACTGCCTCTCTTCCCCGCCCTGATCCTCCCATAGGGAGGGTTACTGAGGGTTACTGAGGGTTACTGAGGTTACTGAGGGAGGGAGTTACTGAGGGCTGCCTCAGTAACTCCCAGGGAATGTGACTCTTGACATTCAAAAATCCATGCTAATGACTCTGATTTTTTTCTGTTTTTTTATTTTCCAGTGAGGTAGAAAGTAGGCAGCCTGCCAGGGAAAGTAAATGATGATCATTTATTGTTTATACTTTGCCTTCTAATGCTGATCAGGTACACTCAGAAAGCTACTAAAGTGAAAGGGGGAAATTTGTGTTAGTAAGCTATTCAGTGATAGAAAACCTTTCCTGGCTGGTATCAATTTATGCCGGAGTGATAACCCTTTAAAAATTAATGGTACAATGGATGTTTGATTTTGAAGTAAAATTGATCAGCTTGTGATTGTTACATCTTTGCCTTTGTTGTTTACTTGCAGCCTTCTCTGCTGATGTCAAATATTTAGGCAGCAATAATATAGTCAATTATAATGTTGCTTCTTCAAAAAAAATACCATGTACCTTTTGGTGTGGTTTGTGGCTGAGAATAGTTGATACCGCATATGGTGGGAAATCATGGCAAGACTATGTCTTAATTGCTTCAAGTATTTGAGATGAAACTAGTTTATTTGCTGTTACTCCCTCCCCTCCCCCCAATTATAAGTGGTTTTGTAAGTTGATACTAAGTTTTTAAATGGTTTTCTGTTGTTGGCAGAGAGGCAATTACTCTACTACTCTCTGATAAAAGGAAGTCTTCTAGGATCAAAGAGAACCATGCTCTGGTGGTTCCAGGATCCTAATGTGGATACTAATTGATTCCCTCCTTTCTTCATGAAAACAGCTCCTACATGAACAATGTCCCAGCCAGCCATGGGCACAACCCAAGAAGCACTTAGGGAGCTTTGGCATCAATTAGGGCCATGTTGGTCTGACTCTAGAGGGTATGATGACATCCAGGGTGAATCACAAAACAAAAAGAATAAAGGGGTCCTGATTTTATTCTAAAGATTATATTAATCATCGTTCTAAATATATGACAATTTTAATTTAGCTGTTTTGATGACAATTTTTATTTGGTACATAAGATATCATTTAAGACAAATGTTCTATGCTGGGCGTGGTGGCTCATGCCTATAATCCCAGTATTCTGAGAGGCTGAGGCAGGTAGATTGTCAGTGCTCAGGAGTTCAAGGTCAGCCTAAGCAAGAGCAAGACCCTGTCTCTACTAAAAATAGAAAAACAATTGAACTGCCACACTTGGCTGTTGTGAGTCAATCTTTTTTTTTTTTTT
>NW_003852440.1:10489213-10497103 GCF_000181295.1 Otolemur garnettii | reverse complement strand
TAGAGACAGAGTCTTACTTTCCTCAGTGGAGTGCTTTGGTGTAACACCTCACAGCAACCTCCAACTCCTGGGCTTGGGCGATTCTCTTGCCTCAGCCTCCTGAGTACCTGGGACTACAGGTGCCCACCATAAGGCTTGGCTATTTTTTTGTTGAAGTTTGGTCAGGGCCAGGTTTGAACCCACCACCCTCAGTATATGGGGCTGGTGCCCTACCTACTGAGCCCACAGGTGCTGCCCATGCTGTGAGTAAATCTTAAATAACAAAAACTCCTGAAGATTCCAGCATTGGAATTCTGGGAAGATGGCCAGCTGGCAGCAACTCTCAGCAAAGGCTCCTGAGCAGAAGAAGAAAAACTGGATGGAATTGGACTCTATGAGCAGAGCACAGAGTCTTTGGTCTTGTCCTGAGAGATTTGGGCATGGTGTGGAATGCCAACCATCAGGATAGAATCTGTGACTAACGGGGAAGAAAGAGGGTGTAGGAAAAAAGGGATACTTGGTGGGCAGAGGAGTAGTCCCCTGGTTAAGACTATGTCAAGCCAGTGGTAGTGTTGACCCTTGGTTAGGGCTGTGTCTGGTGGGATGGGCTGCAGAACCCCTGGCTCTGATGGCACCACAGTGGGAGAGTGGTTGCTCCATGTGGACTGAGTTTGGCAGACAGGGCTGGTCCTGCAAGCAGAGGCTTGACAGTCATGAAATGCAACCTGAGAGCAAGGGTGTGGTCCCTGATTCCAACAGAACCCTCAAGCAGTGGCTTACTCAATGTGAACCAAGACCTGAGAGGTAGGGCATGGTCTATTGTCTCCCGTGGGGCTGGTGAGCAGAGGCTTACCAGGTTAGGACTGAGACATGTGGGCAGAGTGCCATGCTCTGACTCTAACAGAGCCTATGAACAGAGGCTTGCAAGGCAGTGGACTGAGACTGGCAGGTGGGGGCAGGGTCCCCTGGCTCCAACTCGTCTGGTAAGGAGAGGCTAGCTGGGTATGGACTGAGACCAGTGGGTGGGGGCCTGGCCCCTGGCTCTAGCTGGGCCTGTGAACAGAGAAGTGGACAACAGTGTGAACTGAGTCTGGTTGGCAGGAGTGTGGATCCCTGGCTCCAATTGTGCTGCTGGAGACCCTTGAAACCCTCTCTGTTGGGCAGGGTTTGCACTCCCTGAGACATTTGGTTGGAACCCATGTCTGGGGCTGTCCACTCGGCTGTCCTTTGAAGTTCTGTAGTGGAAAAGAACTGAAAGGTGGGGGTTGGGTGCCACAAATGTTTGTATCTCTTCACAGTCGAGATTTAAACCTAATACTGTGGTTTCTTAGGATAGGGTAGAGGTTGGCTGATATCAAAACAGAGCTAGCTTGTGTTATCTCACCAAGTAGGTGCTCAGAGTCTCTGGCTGAAACTCTGAAAGGGGCCTTTGTAAGGTTATAAGAAATAAGCCACAATTACAAAGCCTAGTGCTTTGGTAAGGGGCTATCTCTACTACCTGGGAACCCCAATTCAATCTCACTCTACCAGTTCTAATAAACCAAATGGTGGAAAATAAACATGGTGCGGACCCAACAGAAGAACTCTGGCAACATGAATAACCAGAGTAGATCAACTCTCTTCCCCCCAGCCCCCAAGAAATGACAAAGGAGATGCAACTGAAGATGCCATGCATAGACAAATGGCTGAAATGTCAGAAACCGAATTTAGAATATGGATTGCAAATAAGATAAATAGAATGGAAGAAAAGATAGAAATTGAATTACAAAGAGTAGTTCTAATGTTGTCTCAAGAAATTAATGAATTCAAAGCCCAAGTGACCAAAGTTATGAACATAATGAGAAAAGAGCCAGCAGAGCTCAAGGAAATGAAAAGTTTAGTTGAGGAGCTCCAAAATACAGTGGAATCCCTCAGTAATAGAGTTGACCAGGCAGAAGAAAGGATCTCTGAAACTAAAGACAAAGCTTTTGAATGTTCCGAAACACTCAAAGAGGCAGACAAATGGAGAGCAAAAACTGATCATTCGCTGAGGGTGTTGTGGGATCACTCCAAAAGATCAAACATTCATCTTATAGGAATTCCCAAAGAAGAAGAGGATGGTCTTAAAGGTACAGATGCTCTACTCCAAGAGGTTTTGGAGGAGAATTTCCCAAGCATTGCAAGAGATACAGAACTTTAGATAGCAGACAGTTTCAGAACCCCAGCAAGACTTAATCCAAAAAATCATCTCCTAGATACATTGTGATTAACTTTCCCAAAGTTAAGTCAAAGGAGAAAATTCTGCAAGTAGCCAGATATAAGAAAAGCATCACTTACAAAGGGAGAAATGTCAGAATGACTGTAGTTCACTCAGCCAAAACGTTTCAAGCCAGAAGAAGATGGTCATCGACCTTCGGTCTCCTAAAACAAAACAACTTCCAGCCCAGGATCCTGTATCCAGCTAAACTGAGTTTCATTTGTGATGGAGAAATCAAATACTTTAATGACATAGACATGTTGAAGATATTTGCCATAACTAAACCAGCTCTCCAGGATATTCTCAGACCCATCCTCCACAACAACTAGTGCAAAGCTCTACCTCTAAAGTAAATGCACCCAGAAATTTTTGAACAAAACCCAACTTCCACAGTGGTGAAAGGATTAAAGATGTCCTCTGGACATCCAAAAATCATGACACCCAAAACATAACAAGGTTTATCAATTTTCTCAATTAATGTGAATGGTTTAAATTGTCCTCTAAAGAGGCTCAGGCTGAATACATAAACTCAGACCAGATATCTGCTGTATCCAAGAATCTCACCTTACCTTAAAGGATAAAAATAGACTCAGGGTGAAGGGGTGGACTTGTATAATACAGGCAAATAGAAACCAGATAAAAGCAGGGGTTGCAGTTTTAGTAGCAGATACAATTGTCTTTAAACCAACAAAGATAAAGAAAGATAAGGAAGGTCACTACATATTTGCCAAGGGAAATACCCAACATGAAGACATTTTGATAATTAACATTTATGCACCCTACCAGAATGCTCCTCAATTCATAAAGCAGACCCTAATGAATATGAACAACTTGATATCTTCTTGCACTATAATAGTTGGAGACTTTAACACCCCTTTGCCAGTTTTGGATAGATGCTCCAAGAAGCAACTAAACAAAGAAATGTTAGACTTAAAAATGACCCTAGAACAAATGGACTTTACTGATCTCTATAGAACATTTCACCCTAATAAAACTGAATGTACATTATTTTCATCAGCCCACAGGTCATTCTCTAAAATAGATCATATCCTAGGACACAAGTCTAACCTCAGCAAATTTAAAAGAAATTATTCCTTGTATCTTCTTGGACCACCATGGAATAAAAGTTGAACTCAACAGCAACAGGAATATTCATACTGAAACAAAGTCATGGAAACTAAATAATCTTAGGCTGAATGATAGCGGGGTCAAAGACGAGATTAAGAAGGAATCACGAAATTTTTGGAACAAAATGATAAGAAGGACACAAACTATCAAAACCTGTGGGATACTGCAAAGGCAGTCCCAAGAGGGAAATTTATAGCATTGGGAATCTTCATCAAGAAAACAGAAAGAGAGGAAGCCAACAACTTAATGGACCATCTCAAGCAACTGGGAAAGGAAGAGCTTTACAACGCCAAACCCAGCAGAAGAGTAGAAATAACCAAAATTAGGGCAGAATTAAATGAAATTGAAAACAAAAGAATCATTCAGAAGATCAGCAAAGCAAAAAGTTGCTTTTTTGAAAAGATTAACCAAATTGATAAACCTTTGGCCAACCTAACCAGAAGTACAAAAGTAAAATCTCTAATATCCTCTATCAGAAATGAAGAAGGGCAAATAACAACACACACTTCAGAAATTCAAAAAATCTTCAGTGATTACTACAAAAATCTGTATTCCCAGAAATACAAAAATCTGAAGGAAATGGACCAATGCCTGGAAGCACTCTGCCTTCCTAGTCTCAACCAGGAAGAATTAGAAATCTTGAATAGACCTCTATCAACCACTGAAATAACATCAACAATACGAAATGTCCCTAAAAAGAAAAGTCCAGGACCAGATAGCTTCATATCCAAATTCTATCAAACCTTTCAAGAGGAACTAGGACCTATATTATATAATGTTTTCCAAAGCATAGAAAAAGAAGGAATACTTCCCAACACATTCTATGAAGCAAATATCACTCTTGATACCCAAACCAGGAAAGGATCCAACAAAGAAAGAAAATTATAGACCAACATCATTAATGAATGTCAATGCAAAAACATTCAACAAGACCTTAGCAAACAGAATTCAACAACACATCAAAAAAATTATATACCATGATCAAATTGGTTTTATTTCAGAGTTATGGGGTTGGTTCCACATACGCAAATCTATAAATATAATACTTCACATCAATAAAATAAAAAATAAAGACCATATAATTCTCTCAATTGACACAGAAAAAGACTTTGATAATATGCAGCATCCTTTCATGATCAGAATTCTTAAGAAAATAGACATAGAAGGGACATTTCTTAAAGCGATAGAGGCCATCTACAGCAAACCCACAGCCAATGCCATATTGAATGGTATAAAATTGAAAACATTTCCACTCAGATCAGGAAGAAGGCAAGGATGCCCACTGTCTATTCAACATAGTAATGGAAGTCTTAGCCATCACAATCAGGCAAGAGAAGGCAATCAGTGGTATCCAAATAGGGTCAGAGGAGATCAAACTCTTACTCTTTGCTGATGATCTGATCCTCTACCTGGAAAATCCCAGGGACTCAACTTCAAATCTCTTAGAAGTCATCAAGGAATACAGCAGCATCTCAGGATACAAAATCAATACTTACAAGTCAGTGGCTTTTACATACGTCAATAATAGTCAAGCTGAAAAAACAATCAAGGATTCTATTCCTTTTACAGTAGTGCCAAAGTAGGTGAAATATCTTGGAATTTACCTAACAAAGGACGTGAAAGATCTCTATAAAGAGAACTATGAAACTCTGAGGAAAGAAATAGCTGAAGATGTTAACAAATGGAAAAACATACCATGCTCAGGGCTGGGAAGAATGAACATTGTTAAAATGTTCATACTCCCCAAAGCAATCCACAGATTTAATGCAATCCCTATTAAAGCACCATTATCATACTTTAAAGAACTTGAAAAAATAGTACTTCTTTTTATATGGAATCAGAAAAAAACCTTGAATAGCAAATACATTACTCAGAAATAGGAACAAATCAAGAGGTATCACGTTACCAGACTTCAGGCTATACTATAAATCTATAGTGATCAAAACAGCATGGTACTGGCACATAAATAGAGTCATAGATTTATGGAACAAAATAGAGAACCAAGAGATGAACCCAACTACTTATCATCATTTGAACTTTGACAAACTATCAAAAATATCCAGTAGGGGAAAGATTCCCTGTTTAACAAATGGTGCTGGGTGAACTGGCTGGCGACCTATAGAAGAATGAAACTGGACCCTCACCTTTCACCATGAACAAAAATTGATTCTCACCGATAAAAGATTTAAACTTAAGACATGAAACTTTAAAAATAGTAGAAGAGAGTGCAGGGAAAACACCTGAAGAAATTGGCCTGGGAGAATATTTTTTGAGGAGGACCTCCCCAACCAATTGAAGCAACACCAAAAATACCTAACTGGGATCTGTTCAAACTAAAAAGCTTTTGCATAACCAAGTGTACAGTAAGTAAAGCTAACAGACAACCTTCAGAATGGGAGAAAATTTTTGCATGTTATGCTCCCGACAAAGGTCTGATAACTAGAATCTACAGAGAACTCTAACTAATCAATAAGAAAAGAATAAATAACCCCATTTCTATGTGGGGAAGATAGTTGAACAGAAACTTCTCTGATGAAGACAGGCACATGGCCTACAAACACATGAAAAAAATGCTCATTATCCTAATCATCAGAGAAATGCAAATCAAAACTACTTTGAAAAAGAAAAAAACCACTTTGAGATATCGTCTAACTCCAGTAAGATTAGCCCACATCACAACATCCCAAAACTACAGATGTCGGCATGGATGTAGAGAGAAGGGAACACTTCTACACTGCTGATGGGAATGCAAGCTAATATGACCTTTTTGGAAAGTAGTTTGGAGAAGATTCAAGGAACTAAAAGTAGACCTACCATTCAATCTGGCAGTTCCTCTACTAGGTTACTCAGATGATCAAAAATTATTTTACAACAAACACATTTGCACCAGAATGTTTATTGCAGCCCAATTCATAATAGCCAAGACATGGAAACAGCCCAAGTGCCCATCAACCCATGAATGGATTAACAAATTGTGGTACATGTACACCAGGGAATACTATGCAGGTATAAAAAAGATGGAGACTTCACATCTTTTATGTTTACCTGGATGGAGCTGGAACATATTTTTCTTAGTAAAGTATCTCAAGAATGGAAAAAAGTATCCAATATACTCAATACTACTATGAAATCAATATATAACCACCTGCAGGCTCAGACTAATGGCAAAACATAACTATAGTTCAGAAAGTAGAAGGGAAGAGGCAATAGAGTGAGACTCTGTCTCAAAATAAAACAAATAAAAAAAGACAAATGTTCTATTTGGTAATGTTTTAGAAAATAGTTTTTTGTATTCTTTCATCTGGCAGAATGAGGATGTTGAGAAGTGATGAAAATTAGCATAAAATAGGAAAGCTGATTCACATGGAAATCTGAGTCCTTACTTAAAAACAGCAAAATTGGAGAACTCTGTAAAGGGAATGTTTCAGGTACTTTGGAGTCCTCAGGAGACCATGCAACCCAGGTCTGATGGTGGGACCACGTGATCAGTGGAACCCACAGCCACGGCTGTGCTGGGGCAGGCACCACCTTGGCACTGAGAGTGAAGCATCTGTAAACTGCCTCCAGCTGGACAAAGCCGACAGCTGTGAGTGCTTTGCCCTTCCCTCCACTCGGCACTCTTTATCTTGCCCTGCTCCTCTGACTTAAATCCCATCTCTTTCCTTGGGCCATGAGTGTGTCCAGCTGTTCTTTATCAGTCTTCAGTCCCATTTCCTTTATACATCACTCCATAAATCAAGGGTGCGCTGTCCATGTGTTCCACAGTTCACAGGACTGCTGGAACCTTTACCTTTGATGTAGAGTCTTAAAGTAAAACTATTCAAATTAATCATTTCAGACAAGAAGCTAGACCTAGGTAATGCTCAGTGACTTTCCAGGCTCTGGTCTAACACACCCTTATCTCCAAAGTCTGGAACTTCGTTAAATCCTATCATCAACGGGTACCCTCCACGCAGTAGTTTATCACTCGTTTCCCGAGAGCTGCGTGTAAGATGTGCATTTCACAGTCAGATTTTAAACGTGGTATCCAGAAATTTTGCTAGAACTGTGTAACCTGCCACATCACTTTGCTTCTCGTAGAGTCACTTCTCTCATAGCTCAAAGTTCCTAAAGTGGTTTTCATAGTAAACATATTACATATATGTGCATAAGTAGAAGCACATACATTTCCAGCTTTGTGACTTCCCAAGCAAAATTACAACACAAGAAAAGTCACTCTGTTTTTTCTATTAACAAAAATATGCTCAGAAAAAAATATACTAAGAAACATCATTTGGCAGCATCTGCTTCACTAAAGCTTCCTGTCCTATGCCTCCTCCTCCTCTCCATTTTTTTCTGTGTGGTGCTCATGTTTATTTTATTTTTCCCCTTTTCCACTGGTAAACCTCACAATAAGCAAGATGAGTATTAGAAAGATAGTGTTACCTCAGTGAAGATAACGGCCTTTTAGGATTTGTTATTTGGTGACAGAAACCTATTTTTGTGTTGTTTTCTCTTTTTTAATTTTGTTTTCTTTTTTTTTTTTTTTTTTTTGAGACAGAGCCTCA
>NW_003852440.1:10473804-10487577 GCF_000181295.1 Otolemur garnettii | reverse complement strand
TCCGTGGTGTGTTGGAGGTCAGTGCAGAGCTCGTGGTTTCCAGCGCCTTTCCGTGGTGTGTTGGAGATCAGTGCAGAGCGCCTTTCCGTGGTGTGTTGGAGGTCAGTGTAGAGCTCGTGGTTTCCAGCAGCTTTCCTCCTCTTTTCTTTGCTCTCTTATTCTCACCTCTTTCTGTTACTTGAACTAGAGTATAGTGGCATCATTATAGCTTGCTACAGCCTTTAACTCCTTGGCTCAAATATCTTCAGCCTCCTAAGTAGCTGGGACTGTAGTCACCTGACACAGTGCCTGCTGCTTTTTTTTTAATTTTTTGATAGAGATGGGGTCTTGCTAAGTTGCCTAGGCTGGTCTTGAACTTGTGGCCTCAAGTCACCCTCTGACCTCAGCTTCCCAAAGTGCTAGATCACAGGTGTGAGACACCGTGCCCGGCCTCTCCCCAGCACTGTTGTGCTGCACAGGGGAGTTCTGCTTGTTTAGAGCACGTTCGACTTCCAAATTCCAAGGCCACTGATTTGAGGACAAAATAGCACAGTATTTGCGTCTGAAATTGGAAGATCATTTTGAACAAGTGCCCATACATGACAGGAAGAGAGTTTGCCCATCACTCCACATTGTTTATTTCCATTATGTGCTACAGACTACTCAAAAGCCAGGCCTACCTATAAAATAAATGCTTTGAAAGTCAAGAAAAATATTTAAATTCCACATAAATGGGGGCTATGTGCATTAAAAATGTCAACAAAAAGGAAGTTGTAGAAAGCTGCACTGCTGTATAAGCAGTGTCTTTCTCCTGGTCCACCTGGACCCCTCAGAAGACTCTGTATCATCTCTTTAGTTATTATCCTTGAAAGAAGTGGTTGAGACAAAAGTTCTATTCTTTTTAAGTTGGTAGAACTTCTGAAAGGTGATTCACAGTCTTACTGTGACTCATTCCAAATGTGAAAGTCTCTGGCCCTGAATTACTCTGTTCTTCATGGAAAAGCCTGGAAAAGCCAGAGCTAGAGGGCATGGCATGGCATTCTCCACTCCTGTGAAGTGACGGGGGAGGCCTAGGGCGGGCACTTGGGGGCCGTAGTGTGTGTGTGCCTGGCCGCCCCAACCCTGCCCCTGCCCTCCCGTCTGCTCCTAACCTCCCCGACCCTGACACTGCCCTCCCATCTGCTCCTGGCCTCCAAGACCCCCACCCCATGTCTGGAGTGCTGCTGAGTGCCACTCAGGGATTTCCAGAACCAACGAAGGCATAGGAAGGCAGGAAGTGCTTCTCCCTAGCCAGGTGCTGCTGAAGTATCTTTCTGTTTCCCTTTTGATATTTAAAGTAACATTATACCTATTTTATTAAAAAAAAAAAAAGCTTTAAAAAACTACAGAAACATGTGACATAAGGTAAAAGTTCCCTAAATCTATACCCCACAGCTGAGAAATAAGTTTGTAACTTTCTCCAAATTTCTGCCCATCATGTGTATGTGTGTCATGAATTTTCAACAAAAATAGAATCATATTCATGTTATAAATCCTACTTTAGAGCCATGTCCCAAAGGATCCCTTTTCCCTTTTAGCCACCCCACGCCCTGAGCCTGTCCTAATCACAGGGAGGCAGGGTCTGCACTGCAGCCTGTGTTGCCGGTGTGATGAGCCCAAACCTGTGTGTCTCCCTCTCCTGTTGGATATTTGGGTTATTTCTATAATGTTGCTTATCCACACATTTTTATGGACTTGGGCAAATCTCTGTGAGATAATTTTGGTAATGAAATCTCTGGTCAAAATTCACAAGCTTTAAGTGCTCTGTGTTGAGAAACAGCCATAAGACTGAGGGGAGAAGCCCTGCTAGGACTGACGAGTGACAGTTGTCAGAACTGGGGCATCCAGTCTGGGCAGGGCAGGGCCAAGGGCAGCATGGCCATATTCAGAGCCTAAAGTGCCATCACTCCTCACCAGGGCTGGATGGGACCTGCAAAGCCCCAGGTAGCAGAATAAGAGATAAGGAAGGGGTGGAAGTGAAATGGCACCAAAGTTTGGCTCAGAGTACAGCTTCCTCAGGCCTGGAAAGAACTGAATGCAGAACTTTGCACCAAGCCCCTCCAACTACCGGCCTGCCCACCACAGCAGAGCACAGGCGGGCAAGGTGCTGGCCTCACTGACACCTCAGTGAGGAGGCAGAAACACACACATGACCCTGAAAGTAAGCTGGAGAGTTCTGAGGACATCACTGCTCAGTGACACTGAGACAGGTGGCATGAGAAAATGGCCTAGAAGGGAGGAGGGTTCAGACAGGAGGGCCAGCATTTAACAAGATAAACAGCAAGGGCCAAAGGAAAAAGGCTGCCTCGTCCAGCAGTGAATTCTAAAACCTAGGAAGTTACAAAGGAAATAGAAAAATGTGCACAGAGGATTGCATCATGTCATCTGCACAGTCTTTTAAAGTTTCTTTCCACATGTTGCTGTGACCCAAACAAAAGATATTTGCAGATCCTCATGTTCTTCCCAGTATCAGGTCTTCCTCTGTTAAACTGGTGCTCGTTAGGAGAACTTTAACAAGTATCCAGAGGAGGGAAAGGCTAGTGTTAGAACATGCTTCTACCAGGTGACAGTGACTTCAGGCTGGCTTTGTCTTGAGCTGTGGCCTCACAGCCCTCTCCAGAAAATCCAGGGCCTGCTACAGAGTGCAGCTGCCAGTGCTCACTGCCCAGTAGGGGTAAGCTCCTTTCTGCCAGGGCCCAAGCAGAAAGCAAGACAAGGCAGGCTCAGAGCAGTGTCTCCATGCCTCCTCCCTTTCTCAGGGAGTCACTGCCAGTCAGAGTACCTGTGTCACCTTTGCAGGGAGGCCTGACTCCTCGTTACTCACTCTCCACTCCCTGTAAGCCCGTGAAGCAATGCTGCCTCTGGGGTAGGTGGAAACTCTCTTCTCACAGGACGAATGCTATCACCCTTTGGGCCCAGCACCATGTCTGTTTGCCTGACAGTGAAGTCTTTTTGGCATCTCAACAAATGAAACAAACATAAAAGCCATTCCCCTTTTGAATGAAAAAGAAAATAGTTCTCCATTAAAGTTCAGAAGGAAGGGGGAACTCTTGCCTTCCTGCATTGGAACTGCTATGTTATGGGTGCCGCACCCAGGAAACAGCCAGTACTCGGATTGAAAGTACAAGCTTGCAAGAGGTGAGGCTCACCAGAGGTGCAAGACAACCCTGAATAACCTCTGCACTGGCTGTTTATTGAGATGATACTCAACAGGTGTGGAGAAAGGCAGGGACAAGGGCTATGTGCTCTTCCCCCCCAGGCTTGACTCCTATACTGAAGCACCAAAAACGTTCAAGGTCCAACACCTGCTCACTAACGAGCAACTGATCTCATCTCTTATTCCTAGAGCACTGAGTTACTTGAGGGCTTGTCCCCCAACTGCAAAACATCTTTGGTCCTGCCAGGAGACTATCCTGCTCTCAGCGTTTCCCTCAAGAACCAAAGACTGTTCTTGTAAGCATGGTGTTCATTCTTCTACACTCCTGGTTGGAAGTGCATTTGCTATATGCCACCTTGGACCAGGCTGTCCAGACAGCCCTGAAAGTGCATGAGAGACCCCAAGAGATGGGGAAGTGTGAGACAACAATGTAAACATGTGGTGGGCGCTGCGGAAAGGCGTAACACTATGAGGCACTGTTGTGGGGAGGAATGGGGGAGATTCTCACAAATCTAATAAGAATTTCCAAGGGAAGATAATTTTAAACATTTTCTATTTAAAAAAATTTACTTTATTTTCAAAAGCATACAGAACTTCGATAGCTAACCACCTTCCTGCACTGAGCACCTCTTTGAATTGACTTAATGTTCATAGACTGGGCATGTACCCATGGACAGATGTATCAGTACAGTAGGCCTGGTTTCTTACATGGACCACCTCTGTATGTTGACCAGTGTGTTACAGACCCTTGAACGGTCACCTTACAGAGATTCTCCTATATACAATATGTCCTGTGACATAAAATTCTGGACATAGTAGATTTAAGAATGGTATAATGGGAAATATAAGTATCCATTTGGTATTGCCATTTGAATCTTTTGTGCATACAGGAATGTGGCCAAATAAAGGGGTTTCTGTAGACATAGGGTAGTTGAGTTGCCCCATGTGTGCCACCCACAACAGAAGCCCTTTTTTAAGATATAGGGTAGTTGGTAAAACGAACTATGAAAGCATCCAGGTTGCTGTGGCTAAGCCTGTCTGGCTGTCAGGAGTTATCCTTCCATGTGGGCACCCTCCTGGCCCCAAACACCAGGAGAGGCAGATGGAGGCTGGGTACAGCCCAAGGCTGTCATTGGCACCAGCCTAAATGATTTACAGGCCTTTGTTTTCAGTCTTACATGTTTTAACATTATTAAATTATTTATAGCTCAATTAACATGTATCTAAAACCAAGAAATCTGCAGGAGATGCTGTGTGTGGTCAGAAGTCAGGGACCAAGGCAGCTTTCTGTGCTGCCATTACTGTGTTTCCACACTGTTTCCTGTTCATATCTGGAAGTAGGATTTCAAATGTCGTTTTTCATGCTTTATTTAGGACTGCTTTTCATCCTTTCTCCTACCTCCGGCTGGCCTTCAGCCGCCAGCCTCTGCACAATGACCAGCTAGCCCCTGGCAAATCCTGGGCCCAGGTGTGAAGCCGCTGGAGGTTTTGGGAGCCAAGAGGGGAGGGTCCCATTTCCACTGACGATGCAGAGCAAGGGGCTTCAAGTGGCTGCAGAAAAGCTCATTTTTAGCAAGAGCAGTTTTGGGGAGTTTCCAGACTTAGAACTGCCTGTATTCTTGGAAGCATCGTTGTTGCTTTTTCCCCTTTCCATTTATATCTCAGGAACTGATTCAGAAACCATAGAAATTGGATTTGGCGCCACTGAATGCTAGCAGGCAGCTGAGTGCACTCCTTCTGAGGTGTCCTGCCAGCTGGGCTTGGGGACCCGTGCTGAGCCTTCCAGCCGCAGTTGACTGACACCTTAACACCAAAGTGCACTAGAACTAAAGCACCTGCTTAATTCTTTAGACCCTGTGTGGTTGGGGCCTCTGTGGGCCAGGGCACGATTTGCAATCTGCATAACTGGTTTCAGGGCAGCTGCCTGGTGGGGAAGGTCTTGTCTCGTGCTGGCCTGGTCTTTGGCTCACTTTTATTCATTACATTTGGACCCCATTGTGCTGAGGCCGCTGTTGCCACTGAATCCATTGGGCTCCGAGCAGGACTCACCAGACTTCCTGAACAAAATGTAGCACTGAATATATAAGCAGGTTTAATAGTGCTACTTTCCAGATTAAATAAATCCTGTAAAAAGGAATTCCCTGACTTGAAGTGGTGAGCTGGCCTTGCCTCGGGAGCCAGTGAGTTCAGTAAAGTGGGTTAAATTAAGATTAGAAAGAGCAAACACAGACAAGTGTTCTGAGAAGCGTTTTGGACTCTGTGTTAGGCTCCTTCATAAAAGACTGTCCTTTTATGTCAGTGGCCCACTAGACAAATGGACAAATAAATACTGCACCTGGAAAGGCTTGGGATAATGCCAGCTCAGTGAGACAGCTTTGAAGCAGCAAGGACGTGAGGCCGCTCTCATGAGGCTGCTGTGTGCCAGGCATAGCCCACAGTGTCTCATCTGCCTCAGTGGTCACCTGATGGCCAGTGTTGGGGGCGCCTGGAGCTGGGAGTGCCAAGTGGAGGCTTGAGGTCTCAGGCTGATGCCAGCAGAGCTGGGACCAGAGCCCCAGCCTCACCTCGTGACATGCACAGGCAGGAGGGCGGCAGAGGCCCTGTGGGGATATGTGGAAGCTTCCTTTCACAAACCATCTTCCAGGGTGAGCCTCAGTGTTGATAGGCAGCCAGCGTTTCAGCCTCCCTTATCGTGGTGGCTTACCTTGACACCCACACTGTTTTAGGGGGCTTAGTCATGACATCATAACCGCGAGGTCATTGTTCTTCCCTATCCAGGCATTCCCACTTCCAGACACTCGCCCCCTGCCTGGTGGTGACAGACATCTCAGGCCAACCCTGAGAGCACAGCAACCAGACAACTGAGGCAGCTGGCAGGAGGGCTCCATTGCTCAAATCCATAATTTGGGGTCAAAACAAACAGATGATTAGCTGGGGGTTGTTACTTTCCGTCAAGTGTTTTCATGTCCACTGCTGTGTCTTCACAATCCAACCTGTGGGGCTGAGTGGCCAGCCCCATCTGTGGGTTGTGGATTGCAGACAGGACTTGAGGCCCATGGGCTGTGCTGGTCGCCAGCAGAAGGCCAGCTCAGCAGCCCTCCCCACTGTGCCTCAGCCCCTGTGAAAGTAAGGGAGGGCTTTCCCACATGCTTATGGGGGTGGGTATTAGGATTGGAAAGGAAGAAATAATGAGGGAATGCCATTTGAAATGTGAGATCCCAACAGTCTGTTTCTAGACTGTGGAATTGCTGTCCAGAGGCTGTGGGGACAAGCCAGGGTCGTACCAGCCATGCATGGTGGAGCCGGGACTGGAGCCCAGTCTCCTGTGCTTACTCCAGCCCCCAGATTCTAGCCCTCATGTTCCATAATAGGAATCAACTTCATTTTGATGATCCAGAAGTAGGCATCAAGGACTCAGAGTAACCACATAATTTTCCCTCCAAATTAGGACAGTTCTGAGAATGAAAAGAGAGAGCTGACCAGACCAGATCAGATGCTGGGATGACCAGTATGCAGAGGGCTGTTTGCACAGGTAGAGCAGTGAGGCCCATACATTTCATAAAGTTTTTTAAAAGTTACTTTGGAAAGGTTTTAGTATTGACCTCTCATTTAGAGAGCTGAGTACGTTATGACAGCTCCTTTCCTGAACATTCTAGGAATGTCGTAATGCTGACAATCCTTCTGTCTGTCTCGTGGCTGGGTGACTGCATGAAATAAGGTACATGATGTGTTACAAAAGTGTTCAAGAAATTTGTTGTGACTTCACTTGACTAGCCTCAAAAAAAAAAAAGAAATGTGTTGTCACCTCCATAACCCCTAACACTTTCTGGTCACATCACCTAGCACCCAGGCAATTTCCTTCTTTTTCCAAGTGAACTGCACAGTTGAAAACACCTGGACAGCTCTCCCCTCCTCTACACGTTTGCAGGAAAGTGGCTTTGGTTTTATTCTTCCAATACAAGCATTGTCTTTGCTGGGCTGACCATTTATGTTTTTGCCCATAGAAAAGTGCAGCACCCTATCTGCGCACTCCCAGCGTTTGTTCAGTGCACATCCTCCAATAAGGAAGGACATAGAGAAAACCTCATTGGAAGTGTCGACAAAGATCACTATCCTATCTACAGAAATGGCTGAGGTGTGCAGCGCTCTCACCCTGTGTGTTTTAAGAAATCCAGTTCTGAATCAAACATCCTTAGATACTTAGCTTTAATATAGCCCAGCCCCCAAAGGATTTGATAAAGGGCAGGACTGTGTTTGGGCTCTGGAATATTCTTACATGGCCCACTCCCCTCCAAATGCTGCACACACCTAGACGTTACAGAAGTCAGTGTTGGTGCATGCCTTCCTGGGTGGACTTGGAGGTGCCTAGGAGCTCTGGGCAGGCGCTGGAGGCCCAGGCCCTGCCCTGACATTCTGATGTCATGGGTCTGGGCTCCAACTTGGCAGGGGTTTGTAAAGCTCTCCAGGTGTCACTGACAGGTAGACAGGGCAGGAAATGCTGCTCCAAAGATAGACCATTAAGGAGGCCTTTCCTTTTCCTCCACATTTAATAACTCTTCTTTAATTTAAAAAGTAAGATAGGGCCAATCTGGACTTTTAGAAAAATAGAAGTATGGTGTAGCAAATAAAATTTTCACATTATCTTGTCATCCAGAAACAACCATTAACATATGAACATATATTAGTGCTTTTTTATTCACTAACAGTGTATCCTGAGCTTTTGTTCTATGCTAGCTAATATTTTAAAAGATGTTTAATTATTGGAGTACTTGATTTTATATATATGCAATAATTTAATAATCTCTTAATATTGGATACTTAGCATTTTCTCTAAAAATACCATTTTTTAAAAAAAACTATATTTCTAACTTTTTATGATAAGAAACCATAGGCTGTGATATAATTGGGGAATTCATTCTCTTCTACAATATCCATTCCCAATGAACTTAACATAAAACAATGTGTTTATTTGTGTGTTGTTATTTTTCTGGCATTACAAAAAACTAAATATATTGTTACAACATGGGTAAATATCAGCTTTTGAGACAAGGAAGTTGTGTAGAAATAATGAAACACTGTAGTTTTTATTTGTGTTATTATTCTGTAAGTTCAGGTCAGAATTTAGTATGATTTAAAAAAATAACCCAAAGTTGATATCAGCAAGACTCTTTTCAGAGGAGAGTATCATTAGCTCAGTGGCTCAGTGAGTGGGGCACCGGCCCCATATACGAAGGGTGGCAGGTTCAAACCCTGGCCAAACCGCAACAAAAAAATAGCCAGGCATTGTGATGGGCACCTGTATTCCCAGCTCCTGGGGAGGCTGAGGCAAGAGAATCGCCTAAGTCCAAGAGCTAGAGGTTGCTGTGAGCTATGACACCATGGCACTCTACCGAGGGCAAGAAAGTGAGACTCTGTCTCCAAAAAAAAAATGCCCAACACTCCAGAGGCATGACCTCTTTTAACCCCACTGCAGGCTTGTGAATAAGGATTATTTAAATTTTATTTTATCCACCAGGATTATTGTCAAAATATAAGCATATTGCCCACATGAAGTAAATATTCACTCAGTGGCTGTTTTTATGAATTCGGTCTCCCAAATATTTATTGTCCTGCGTTGCATTTAAGAAGTCATATTCGTCATCATCTAAGATGTTAGATATTCTATTTTTTATTTTATTTCCTTAGCTATTCTCTCTCTCTCTCTCTTTTTTTTTGAGACAGAGCCTCAAGCTGTTGCTCTGGGTAGAGTGCCATGGCATCACAGCTCACAGCAACCTCCAAATCCTGGGCTTAAGTGATTCTCTTGCCTCAGCCTCCCAAGTAGCTGGGACTATAGGCACCCACCACAATGCCTGTCTATTTTTTTGTTGTAGTTGTCATTGTTTGGCAGGCCTGGGCTGGATTTGAACCCACCAGCTCTGGTATATGTGGCTGGTGCCTTACCCGCTTGAGCTACAGGCTCTGAGCCAGCTATTCTGTTTTTTAAAAAACACTGTAACCAATGGGAGGATGGAAGAGTGACCCAGTTCTCTCCTCTGAAGGGCTGCTGGAAGTCTGCTCTGGTGGAGGCTTCCTGGGAAGCTCAGGTTCCACATTCCTACCATAGGTTCCTTTCAGATTCTCATGATGCTGCTCTCAGGACTGAAGTTCACTTGCCCTAGTTGGGAATGACACCTAGAACTCCCGTGAGCCTCTCCCATACTCACCATGGCAGGCCATGTCTCTGTGGGGTAGTTGGGCTGGCTGGCCCTAGGGTTCGTAACTGCTATGGGGAATGACAGCAACAAACGTTATAAACAGCAGGGCAAGCATGTATTACCATGGTTTTACATTTTACTTATTATTTATTTATTTTTTGAGACATAATCTCAAGCTGTCACCCTAGGTAGAGTACCCTGGTGTCATATTGATACAGGACAGGTGGCACCCCAGCTAGCTCAGCAGAACTGAGCTGGAGGACCTGCCATGCCGTGGCCTCCGCTCTGGTGGTATTGGTGTGGTGGCAGCTGGCAGAGGAACCAGCAGGCTGGAGGGTAGGCAAGGGGGGGCAGTTCCCCTCCCCTGAAGGCTCTAGTAGCCAGAGGGAACAGACAACTGCTGGGAAGACACTGGCGCCTTGGTGTCTTCTTCCGCTAGCACTTATAACTGAACAGGGAGCCCCCATTTCCAATGCCTAAGTTGATTTCATATAAGTTTCCTAGGCCTCAATTCCATGAATGGACTGTGTTCCTTCATTAATACATTCATTCACCTTGCCCCAGCGGAAGGGCCTGTATTCATTCATTAATGCACTCATTCACCTTACCCTGGCAGAAGGGACTGTATCCATTTATTTCCTGGCCTCATACAACTATAAGGAACCCATGGGACTATGTATACCCCTGGACAAAGAAAGCTTTTCTCCCTGACCTGGGTTCTCTCTGCCAGGAGCTTTGGTGTTTTTGTATTCTTTTCTTTTCTGTAAATAAATCTTGTCGTACCATTGACCTGTGGTCCGTGGATTCATTCTTCGAATCACTGAAACCAAGAACCTACTGAAGACAAAATTTCAGTATCAATAGCTCACAGTAACCTCCAACTTGGGCTGAAGTGATCCTCTTGCCTCAGTTTTTCTATTTTTAGTAAAGATGGGATCTGGCTTTTGTTCAGGCTGGTGTGAGCTTGTGAGCTCTGTGTCTGCCCTGGAGCAGGCTGTAAAGTTTTTATGCCCAGACTACTTACAACCCACCGCTGGTAGCTCTCCACAAAAAGTCCAGCTACACCAGTCACCTCCCCCCATGGAGGTCACTCTCTGAGTGGCTGTGACATACCTTGAGTTAAGTCACAACGTTTTGACCTCTTCAGAAACCTCCGTCATGGCCTGTGTGGGCCCACACACAGCTCACTTTTGAAGCCTGGGATTCCATCCCACCAGTTTTGTACATGGGGAGCAGCTCCCTGAAGTTTTTTCAGTAAATGTTCAATTCAAATATAACTTCACAAAAGCAGATAGCCCAAAAGTGTATGATTTGATGACTATCATAAACCAGTCAGCACTTTGTGACCTGCACCCAGATGAGGACAAGACACCGACCAGAATCCCAGACATTTCTTGTGCTGCCTCTTGGGAACACTATAGGCCGGCTTTGCCTCTCCTTGAATTTTAAGGTGCAGGGAAGCTTACAGTATGCAGCCTTTGCGTCTCATTCACTTTACTCAGCGTGCGTGCTGAGATCTCCTATGCTGCTCTGCATTGGCTGCATCCCCTCATCTTCCTGGCCAAGTGATTCCCATGAGAGCACCTGCCACACTGTGTGTCCACTCTGCCTGCTGGACGTGGGTTGCTGCCTCTGTCTTGTAGTTCTGACGCTATGTACCTGCTGTGTGCACCCGCAATTACACTCTGATAAAAGTGTAATTGCGGGTCATAGGGTGTGGGCAGCTAGAGTAGGCTTCGCAGATGTTGCCAAAATGTTCCCCAAAGTGGCTGCATCTGATTGTGGTCCCAGCGTCTGTGTTGCAGTGCTCTGCCTCTTCCCAGCACTTGGTGCTGTCTGGTGCTGTCTGGTGCTGTCTGGTGCTGTCTGGTGCTGTTCTTCACTATTCTGATGTGTGTCCTTCCTGGAAGTCTCATGATGGAAACTTTCCACCTTCTTAAATTTGTAAGTACAGCCTTTAAAACAAAGGAGCAGCATGGGGCCGTGGACAGTGAAGAAGCAATGGAGCTGGACAAAGAAAGGCCTTAAAAGTACTGCCCCTTGGCCAGCTGAGCACTTTGATATATCTGAGCCTCAGTTTCTCCTTTTGTAAAATCAGAATAAAGCACTAGATTGAGAGAAGATTAGATGACAATGTGTGCGAATGGCAAAGTCAAGACGTACTAGATTCAATAATGCTTTATTCTTTACACCCTACTCCTCACATATTATTTTCTCTTTCTTTTTGGTATGCAAATTCATTTTTGCTATGGAAAAGCTGCTTCTTTTAGGAAAGCTTAAGGATCTGAACAGCCATGGGCCACAATCAGCTGAGCACGATGAGGTGATGTGAGTTCCCTTCTGTGCTGTGAATTTTCATAGTTTTCCCATTCATAAAATCATGGAGAGTGACAGTCCAAAGAGAGCTGGGAAATCATCCAGCCTAACAGTTCACATCACAAAAATGATAACAGAGCTCCCAAGAGGCTATGTGACTCTGCTAAGACCCCCAGGTGGCTTATGGCTCAGGTGTAACCATAACTCAGATTGTGGTCTGTTTCTAATACTCTTTCTGCAATGTTTGGTTCCTCTCATAATTGAGTCATAAATCTACTTTTAAGAATTAATGAAAATAAAAATAACTTTTGGCATATGCAATTACTTTAAAATGATAAGCTAATTTTCAGATTGTTCATATTAATCCCCAAAAGATTGCTATAGGCATCTTCCACATCAGTGACTTAACTGCTCAGCCAATTTGAAAGGAAATTTATTTATTCTTTTAATGCATATGGTTTACAGAGTGGGGTAAACATGTGGTTAAAAGTTGTCTTGCCACCTTCTTAGATCAGGAAACATTTGTTGAATGAAGGAATGAAAGGATGAGGGACACAAGGACTGATGACAGGGACAATGTATGGAAAGGAGCACGTTTGCTCGGGGACCCACCTTTGTGACTCCAACGTTCAGAAAGCATGTTAAGCCACACAAAACAAGGCCATTTTTCAAGATGAAATGACTTTGGCCCTGGCTGCAACCACTAGGGGGACATTTAACACTAGTAGAGTGATGGTGACCCTGGGGGCAAACTGTCTCTGTCTGAGCAGTGGGAGGGTGTCCTACACCCTGGCAGTGCCACCCTCCCCATGCAGCAGGGAAGCCTGCATCTTTTGAGGCACTGAGTTTGTGCATTTGTGAAGTAGCAGTTGTAAACGTGTGAAGGCTGTCCTAAGCCCTGGTAGAATGAGGATGTGAGTCTTCACAAGTTCCAAAAGACTGGATTTCCCAGACCAAAGAAAAACAATCCAAGAACAACTTGTGTGGTAATTAGGACCTCAGTGCTGAGCCAGCTGGATACACACCCTGATAGAACTGGCGCATCTGGGCGTGACCAGTGCTACCCGGACTCAGTGTGACCACAGTCTGGGCAGCCAGAAGCTACTTATAGATTTTTGGTGATTTTCAAAATTTCCAGCCCAAGTTAATTTTTAATTAACTATTCCTTTCTTTGTCTGCATAAAACACTGAAAAGGAAGTCTCCCCTTCATGTTTTAGGCAAGGCAGGCTCAGTGGGCAGCTGGAGGCACCATCCTGAACAGCAGGGTAGACAGGGCAGGTAAACCATCTCCAAGTGTGCCCTACACCAGCTGCTGGGTTGGCCAATCCCTCAGCAGTGAGCTCAGCATCCCGTCATGTGCCAAGCAAGCCTTGGGCACTAGCCAGAACAGGAGTGCCACGTTGGGAGTCAGTCGCTGGGAGCCCAGGACAGCATTCAGGCATGGAGACCAAACTGGGGCCTTCCTTGGTTTCTCAGCATTCTGGGGGCAGGCCATGCACCTGTCAGCCCCAGACCCTCCCGATAGTGTCCCTGTCAGTGTCTTCTCTGCACCAAAACAATGGGAAATCAGATCTGTTACTTGAGAAACTCAAATTAGACAGCTAGAGTTTAACCTTAAAAATAAATTTAAAAGAAAATAATAGGGGTGTGCAGGGGTGGGAGACCTCTGTTCCCTTCCCCCAGCTCATTTTATAATTAAAGTGTTGTTGTATTTATCATGGCAGGAAAATAAAAGGGTCCTTAGTAAGACTGTCTTATATGTGTAGTCTGATAGGAATATGAATGCTACAAATTCATTTGTAACTAATGATCCCAGGCCCTTTGGGAGCGTTCTCTACTGAAGCATTGAGGGCTCTCTTCTCAGCACACAGTTCCCAGTGCCGCCAAAGTCCTCTTCTCGCGTGTGACCATAAGGGACAAAAGCCTGACACCAGCATTCCTCTGGGTTGTTTCATAAATACACAGAAAAGAGTGTGAGCATTGTGTGTCCAACAACCACTCACTGTGGGAACTAAAACTTCATTTTATTATTATTATTATTATTATTATTTGAGACAGAGTCTCACTATGTTGCCCTTGGTAGA
>NW_003852440.1:10438851-10460154 GCF_000181295.1 Otolemur garnettii | reverse complement strand
TTGCTGGATGTCTGTGGCTATTTCATAGTATGATTCTAAGTAAATCTTATACCTCAAAACTCACACTATCTTTTATATAATGAATGTCTCACCCCCCCTTACAAACAAAATAACATTTACAAACTGCTTTACAGTTTGCACTTGCAAGTAATTTAATTTTCTAGCTCATGTCTGGCTCAATACTAAAGCTATTAAAAAATCAACTGAGTAAGGAAACTATTGAGATTCAATCCCACTAGAACTAAAGCCTTGTGACCTCTCTGTTCACATGCAGCTTCTATGAGAGCAGTTATTCAGAGCCAGGGTATACACAGTGCTCTTCACCTCACCGGTGGGCTCTGGGAGGTGCTGACTCTTTCCTCTAATGGGGATGGATGGGGCTTGGCACAGAAGCTTATCGTTTTAAAATACTATGTTTCTTTTCTTAGAAAGATAGATGCTTTCATTTTTTAAAGTACATGGTTTTAATGGTGCATACTTGATTTATGACAAAGAATGATTTTTCTCTATACCATGTTGCATCCTCATAGAATTAAATAGTCTCTTTCTTTGAGTTCACGTGCTGCCCTTTCTGGCAGGAGGACTGCAGACAAGAGGACCCCTGGTGATTTCCAGTAGCACCCTACAAAGCATGTTCTCTGAGGCTCACAGGATGCCACCTCGCTTCGTGGCTCCTGCTCCCCCATGTACACATAGATGGATATGGAGATCTTGTTGTGACCTGTCCCTATCGCTGATGTTCGTTATGAATAGCTCAACTTAGTGTATGGACATTGAGCAACTTGACTGATGACAAAGGAAGTACTTTCTTAGTCTAACAAATAATCCTTCCCTTTTTTCATTCAAAAGTTCCTCACAGTCATAGTAGCAGAGCAGGGAACATATTACAATATGTGCATGCGGGAGTGACCCATCTGCAAAGCTGTCCCCATGTCCTCCTTACAGCAGCTGGGAGATGCTGGTGTGAGAACTGCTACCTGCCTTCCATTCTAGATGGCAGGCTCCATGAGGGCAGGGATGCTCCGAGTCTCTGGCTGGGCATGTACCAGGGAGCAGTGAATACTCAGTGAATGCCAAACTGGTTAGTCCTCTTTGAACATTGTTAGCCCAGGTTAACATGCTTATTTGGACTGGAGGTTGTTCATCAGCTTGCATATTATTATTATGTTTTCCATTGGTTACAGTGCCCACAGACTTAAAAGGCCTAAATATTGCCTGTAAGAAAGAAATGTTGAGGTAAAGAGTCAAAAGGCGTTATGGTTAGGAACTTGGCAGGTGTCATTTTTTGAGGTTACATAACTCTATTTTCTGGTAGAGTGAATTGCCTATTTGCTGCAAGTTAGGACTTTGCTGGACTGGTTCACAGGGCCAAGGGGAAGAGATCACGGGGTTCCTAGTGAGAGGTCATCTGTTTTGAAAGCCGAGAAGATTCCATGAACAAAATCCAAGTGTTACAACACAAGGCGATGTCTCAGACTTCACAGGGTAACAAAATCTCTGCTTTAACATGAAAATAGCAGCTCTTGGCCCTGCTGTCTTTGGAAAGTGCATACCATCCACTCCTCTGAGTGCTTAGATGTTTATAGCTATGAGTAGATTTAGGGGTACAACTGTGATTCCCCCCAAAAAACAAAGTCCTTGCAGCAGACTTCCAGGGAAAGGCCACTGCCTTCTCTCAGTGCCTCTGCATGTTCAAAATCCATCTTGGAGAGAAGAAAGCAGCCAAACCCACATCCGAGGAGGAGGAGCATAGTGGACGTTCCTGCTTTCCAGGCAGGTGTGTCTTGTCATTTCAGTGGTTCTGTGCGCTGTTCTGTTTCTTCAGTGACAGCTCAACCACGAGAAGAATCTCATTTACCTGTTTTCCTTGATGGGAGATGTCCTTCAGCAGCTGGAGCCATGCCTTCTCCTGCCCTGGCATCTCCTCCACCCTCGCCCCGCCACCTGCACAGCTGTTCCCACTCCACCCTGGAACCCCTATTCTGAGAGCACCCTTAGAAATAGACTAGGAATGCAGTACTCTGCAGCAAGAAGCTATGTTTACCGAGCTGTCCTGGGTAACTTCCATTAAATCGAAGTTAATGTAAAAAGAACTTCCTATTACCAGAATGGAAAAGCATTTAAGAGGCGCAATTAAGTCTGCTATAATTAATTCAGCCATTCAGGAAATATGTTTGGCATTTTTGTGTGATGGTGACTTGACTGAGAATGGGACCTTCCTGTTCAGTGCTGGCAGCTCCCCTCTGTCCAGTCTAGACCGTTGGTGTCCACTGTCCCTCTTTAATTCCTATCAGGGGTTGTTTTTTTACTTTGTTCTTTACTTTCCACAAAAGGTTCAGAAGGGGGCTCTGGGCCCGTGCTCTAGGCTCATTGATCATTTCTTCAGGGACAGTGATTGTCTTTTCACCAAGGGGATTCTTTGGGGACTCTGCTCTCCAAGACCTTTGGACGTCACTCCTGAAATCCTCAGCCAGGTCTTTATTGCCTCTGCTGCAGTCGCAGCCCTGCTCCTAGAGCACACTGGCCTGCAGCTGTCCTTGCCCACCCCTCACTCCCTGCCCACTGCTCAGTCCCCTAAATCCCATACACGGGACAGTACAATGTGTCCTTGCAGCCACAGAAGGTGGTGGAGGAGCATCATGGCCAGGCCACTATGGAGCAGTCAGCACCAGTGTGCACCTTCCACCTCCTGTCTTGTCCGTGCGTGTTCTGTCCCCTCTGCTCACCTCCAAGTCACTCCAGACCCTTCGAGCAGTCTTGCCAGTCCATCCTGATTCAGGGTCTCTCTGGCCTTTCTTTTTTTTTTTTTTTTTTTTTTTTTTGAGACAGAGCCTCAAGCTGTCCCCCTGGGCAGAGTGCCGTGGCATTACAGCTCACAGCAACCTCCAGCTCCTGGGCTCAAGCGAGTCTCCTGCCTCCGCCTCCCAAGTAGCTGGGACCACAGGCGCCCGCCACAACGCCCGGCTATTTTTTGGTTGCAGCCGTCATTGTTGTTTGGCGGGTCCGGGCTGGGGATTTGAACCCGCCACCTTAGGTGTACGTGGCTGGTGCCTTAGCCGGTTGAGCTATAGGCGCCGAGCCTCTCTGGCCTTTCTTCATGGAGAAGTGGTAGTTTGAGTTGCTGCTTTTCCTTTTTTCCCAGCATGTCTCACGAATGTTACCATCGCAGCCTCTGTCACCTTGCAGAGAGATGGCTGACTTTGCTGTCTCCTCCATTTGACCAAGTTCCTCGGTGTAAGGCAAGCATACAGCCGAGGACAAGTAAACCGATTGAGCTGTTTTATAGTGGTGAAGGCTTCAGTGCAAAGACTGCAGTCTCAGTTCACATGGTGGGTTATTTCAGAAGTATAACCAAGCTAATATGTGAATTCCTTCCTGTCTATGCCAAGGGCTTGCAGTAGATGGTATTGAGAAGGATCCATCCGGTTCCCTACATTTTGTCAGGGAGTGTCTATAATGTCACGTCAGGGAAAGAAATGCAACATGTGGTTATAGACCCTTCCTGCTGTGACCTAGTGAGTCTCAGGTCACTTCATGAAGTGGCAGTGACACTATGACTCTAAGACACAGTGATCTATGTATCAAACAAGATAATCATTCTCAAAATTTACTTGTAGTAACTGACATAATCATTCCTTTTTCAAACAAATATAAAGAAAACTTAGCCAAAGACACTTCATATCTCTCTGCAGATGGTATGTTCCAGGAAGGAAGCTGTCCTCATCAGCACTTTGCTCTTCACCTGTTTTTGGTGCAGAGTCTGCAGGAAAACGTGCCTCTTTCTGCTGCCGTGCACCTTCTCATGAAGCATCGTCACAGGCCGCTGTGGAGGCCGACATGAGGCTCTGTGTGTGGCTCGTGTGTGTCATGTGCTTTTGCAAAGGGACGTCTGCAGCAACGCCATTTCCCCAGTACAGACGTGCACGTGTGTGCATGTGTATACTGTGGGGGGCACACGTGTGTGTGTGTGTGTACATGTGTGGGGCATGCATATGTGGCCACGTCTTTGTGGGCACAGATGTATATTGCATGGGAGGCACACATGGGGGCATACATGTGTGGGCATGGGCATGCCAGTGTACTGCATGGGGGTCGTGCATGTGTGGGCAAGTATGTGCACATGTGTGGAGGCATGCATGTGTGGGCACACAAGTGTACTACATGGGAGGCATGCATGTGTGGGCAAGTGTGTGTATATTTGTGGGGGCACGCATGTGTGGGCATGTGTGTGGGCACACATGTGTACTGGGGAGCATGCATGTGTAGGCAAGTGTATGTGTGCATGTGTGTATGTTTGTGGGGGCGTACATGTGTAGCCATGTCTGTGTGGGCATGGATGTGTACTGCACGGGAGGCACACAAGTGTGGGCAAGTGTGTGGGGGAGCATACATATGTGGGCATGTGTGTGTAGGCACACCAGTGTACTACATGGGAGGCACCCATGTGTGGGCAAGTGTGTGCACATGTGTGGGGGCATGCATGTGTGGGCAAGTGTGTGTGGGGGCATACATATGTGTGTGTGGGCACACAAGTATACTGCATGGGGGGCAGGCATATATGGGCAAATGTGTGTGTATTTGTGGGAGCACACGTGTGTGGGCACACATGTGTACTGGGGGCACGCATGTGTGGGCAGGTGTGTGTGTGGGGGGGTGTGTGTGTAGAATTCTAAGTACATAAGGAAATAGGGATATCGGCAAGCAAGCTGTGGCTTAAATTACAGGCGCCTGCTTTGCTCTAGATTGGTGGTGGTTTTAAAAATATTCAGACTTGTTGATAGTTTTTCCTTTGACATTCCACACCACTTTAGTCAAATCCAGAAACTTTGTTTCAGCATGTTTTGTTGATATTAATATATTTCAAATCTCAGGGTGGCGCCTGTGGCTTAGTGAGTAGGGTGCCGGTCCCATATACGGAGGGTGGCGGGTTCAAGCCCGGCCCCAGCCAAACTGCAACAAAAAAATAGCAGGGCATTGTGGCAGGCGCCTGTAGTCCCAGCTACTCAGGAGGCTGAGTCAAGAGAATTGCCTGAGACCAGGAGTTGGAGGTTGCTATGAGCTGTGACACCACAGCACTCTACCAAGGGCAATAAAGTCACACTCTGTCTCTAAAAAAATGTATAGATATATTTCAAATCTCTACTAGGTTTTCATGGAGGTGGATTAGCTATGAAATCAACTAAATCATTCCAAATGGAGGCCGAATATGACATAAGCATGGCCACGGCAGGGAGGCTGTCATAGCTCAGCCCTAAATTGTCAGATATTCACAGTTGCAGACGTAAGCTGTAAGATTGTGGTGGAGTTCATGACGTTCTTTGATTATGACCTACACTGGAAAGCTGTAGAGTCTGTAGAGTTGTAGAGCTGTAGAGTTCTGTAGCTGTGGGCCTCAGGGTTTTGTGAAGTCTGCATTTACTATCACATGCAAGTTTAGTGGGTATAAATGACTCCCAGGAACAGATGCTTGGGACGGTGTGCAGGCAGATTCTCTCCAGGAGGACAGCAGTCAGGCCAAAGCCTTCAGATTGCTCTGATTTCATCTACTTCCCAGCGGGGGACCAAACAGGAAGGCTGGCATCCCCCTTCCAGTCTCGGACTGAATTCAGATGTTGGGGACTCTGATGGTGTCTGCTCCGGTGATGAGCTCGAGCATTCCAGTACCTCACCCGGACACACCAGGGGCCACTTGACACCACCCTCTGTACACTTCTGTAACTAAGCCACCCCCAAGTCTGCTGACGCACTTCCTTAGCACCGCTGGAGCATTGGATGTGCCCTCTGTCCTTCCTCTCCCTGGTGTATGGGGCCCGTGGGCATTACCTCAAGTCTGGAGTGGGGTACAGAGTTCCCCATTTCCAACAAACTCCCAGATGTGATGCCACTGTAGCTGGCCTACAGACCACATTCTATGTAGTGAGACCCAGACTCTCGGGAGGCCTTCTGGGCCCTTCTGCACATGACAGCAAGAGATTTTTCTGTTGTTTTGGTTTTGCTTCTTTCTTTAAATTGAGAGAAAGAGATTATTTAATTCTATGAGGATGCAACATGGTATAGAGAAAAATCATTCTTTGTCATAAGTCAAGTATGCACCATGAAAACCATGTACTTTAAAAAATGAAAGCATCTATCTTTCTAAGAAAAGAAGCATAGTATTTTAAAATGATAAGCGTCTGTGCCAAGCCCCATCCATCCCCATTAGAGGAAAGAGTCAGCACCTCCCAGAGCCCACCGGTGAGGTGAAGAGCACTGTGTATACCCTGGCTCTGAATAACTGCTCTCATAGAAGCTGCATGTGAACAGAGAGGTCACAAGGCTTTAGTTCTAGTGGGATTGAATCTCAATAGTTTCCTTACTCAGTTGATTTTTTAATAGCTTTAGTATTGAGCCAGACATGAGCTAGAAAATTAAATTACTTGCAAGTGCAAACTGTAAAGCAGTTTGTAAATGTTATTTTGTTTGTAAGGGGGGGTGAGACATTCATTATATAAAAGATAGTGTGAGTTTTGAGGTATAAGATTTACTTAGAATCATACTATGAAATAGCCACAGACATCCAGCAAAACCCAAACACTCCCACGTAAGCTCAAATCAACATTAAACAATAAAGGGAACAGACCTAGGAGAGGAAAAGTGCAAGTGTGTTCCTAATGTCAAAAACCATTCTCCAGTGGAAATTAATTTATTGCCTAATTGATAAAAGACTCTCTGCCCCAGGCATACCAATCCTTACATCCCAGTGGTGATACGATACTTTTGGTTTTGTATTTCTTTTACAAATGGGGCTAGCATTGGACAAGTGGCTGGGTTCTGCTACCCAGCCTTTGGACCATTCCAAGCATAAAATTACAATTCCAGATAATTCTGTCACAAAGATCTGCATCTCATTAGGAGGGAGAGGAAGCTGGGCGAGGGTCCAGTCTAACATCCCCCACATACCAAACAGCCATGGCTTTCTCAGTTGAAACAAACAACCTAAATGTTTTAGTAACCCTAAAAATTGACATGCTTTTTCCATGAAAGGAAGTGTTACCATATTTTCCAAATGGGAGGCATCTGTATACCTACTCTTTTATCCTCTGGTCCCCGCCCCTTCACTCTGCCACCACACATGACACCTGTGCCTCTTAAACTGAAAGCACAAACTATTATAAAAGTTAATTGAGCTTATAAAGGAATGCTTGTGTAGAAAACTTTCTCAGCTTCAGGGAGGAAAATAAGCTTTGAAAGGCTGTTCAGCAGTACAGAAATCAGCCCAGTGGGGGGCACTCATCTGGCCTTGAGAGCAACCACTGTGGCCACCAGCGCCCACCTTGTGAAGACCTGGCACCGCACCAGAACAAACAGCTTAAGGACGAATTCAGTGGAGACATGAAGTACACACTTAAATTTCTCACTTCTCTGGTTACTGGCCTTAATAACGAGGCAGTCAGCTTATAAAGAAAAATAAAAGGAACTTTAGATTACAGATTACAGGCACGTTAAAGTATGTCCATTTCACCAGGCCTCAGCCTCTCAGTCACTTCACAGGTCGCTGGAAACCACCTCGAGCGGCAGGCATTGTAGGGACATGCAGAGCCCCAGGTTGCCAGTGATGACTTTATCTCCATCAACATGTTCTGTCAGACTGAGAAGAGAAGCCAGGGTTGGCACCAGAACAAATAAAAAGTTTTCCCATCTCCTGGAGCAAATTGTTGAGCCTGGATTTTCTGCTTAGATGTGTCTTGGGGTAAGCAGCTCTCAGTCCCGCAGTTCTCTGGACTCCACGCCTTGGCCAGAGCCCCATATCCCACCCCCCTCACTTGGTCACCAGGAGTCCCCAAGATTCCCCATCACGAGCAGCTGCAAGTTTTCTTACCCTACAGAACTGCTTATGAAGGCTTTGTCACTCTGCTTATTGGAACCTGCATTTTGGAAAATACTTCTGACGGTCAAAAGCAGCTCAAGTGTCTCCTGGAAACAGTCTGCAACTGTCCCTAACAGGAAAAAAATTCAAATAATTTTTACTAAGAGATAAGAAAATCCACTGAGATATTCTTTGGCCTAGAATTGCTGCCGTGGGGAGGCTTCACTCAGTCACTGCAGTTAAATGGAAAGGCTGTGTAAGAAGGTTTAACAAAGAAGAAAACTACAAAAAGCTTTCCATAAGCAAAATGAAAACAAAAGAGAAAAGTTGAAGGTAGGAATTTTTTAAAGAAGATGAAATATGCTTTGTGACTCACCTGTGTGCCTTTTTTGTACATATTCTTTTTCATAATAATGAAGCAGAGGTTGGCAGTGATGTGTTACTCTAACAGACACCCATGTTTTTGGAAAACATTGCTCTGGTTAAATTTCAAATATGTTCAATCAGAAAATGAGTTTTCAACAACAGAATTCTGTATCTGCCTTCAATTGCAAATCTAACTCTATTAAGCTAGCAGGGTGTGCCAGGAAACTAAGACCCAGGAGAGACTAAATAAGGAAAAATACTTCCTCCTCCAAGCTTGTGAGGAATTAACCATGAGCTCTGCAACTAACAGATGATGCAGATGCTCACCTGCCATCTTCATTATTAAACTTTCCAAAAGGGGAGTGGACTCTTTCGACTTGAAAATTTCTGTACAAGGTTAATGCAGATATTCCAGCAATTCAGCTATCGTTCTTCTTTTGTTGCTTACTGAATTTCTCAACATAATAAATTAAAGGAAACTAAGCATTTAGTATTGTTCTCAGAGGACACATCATCTCTTTAAAGAGACAGAATGTGCCGTGAACCACAGAACACTTTCACCCCTCATGCACGAGTGGCAAGGATGAGACCTACAGGGGTTGTCTCTGCTGAAGACATCCTTATGCAGGGGCCACCCACACAGAACCCCCAGAGGGGCACAGAGGACCAAGTGCAGAGACGCTCAGGGTGAGCAAAGTAGTGTCATTCCCTGGAAATATCTTTGGGGCCATAAGGTAAACAGGAATAAGCTATGTCTATGTGAAGCCAGAGATAAGTATGAGGTGACTTGTTTCAGGTCAAAGATAGGAATGTTACATACTCGTAGCAAGATTCCAGCTCCTGGTCCCTTAAGTGATCTAGCCCAAGTCAAAGTGTGAGGAAGGCAGGACCCTGGTGCAGCTGGGGGTAGAGGCTGCTACTCGACTCCCCGACTCCGGTGTGACTCTACTCTCAGCACACATCTTGGTCTGAGGACCTTGTGTCTTCCTTCCTTTCTGAGCCCTAAGAAAATGCTCTCTGAGTTTTGCCTTGAGGGAAAATGAATCCCTTCAACGAAGTGGTCTTCTCCAAAGCACAGGATAAAGGGGTCCCACCTATTTACTCTGATCTTCTCAGAGGCCCTCCTCTACCCCTGGGCCCATCTAGCCCTGTTTTTGCAAATAAAATTGTAGGCCAGGCACAGTGGCCTTACACCTGTAATCCCAGCACTCTGGAAGGCTGAGGCAGGTGGATTGTCAGAACTCAGGAGTTCAAGAGCAGCCTGAGCAAGAGTGAGACCTTGTCTCGACTAAAAATAGAAAAACTAGCCAGGTGTTGTGGCAGGTGCCTATAATCCCAGGTACCCAGGAGGCTGAGGCAAGAGGATCACTTGAGCCCAAGACTTTGAAGTTGCTGTGAGCTAGGCTGACACCATGAGACTCTACCCAGGGTGACAGAGTAAGACCCTGTCTCAAAAAAAGCTAACTAAATAAAGCGAATCAAATAGTGCGGAGTGCAGCCACATACATTCGCTGCTTGTTATCCAGGCTGTTGTCACACTACACTGGTGGATTTGACCACAAGATCTGCACACCTGAAAATATCTGCTCTCTGGCTCTGCCAGAGAAGCTTGACGACGGCTGCCCTGTACAGGGATGCAGGCTCCCTGCTTTCTAGACTCAGCCCCTGGTGGCAAAAAGCTGGCCTGGCCTGCATTGCCACTGTCTCCTTTGGTCAGACAGGGCCAGTTCTGATGCTGCTGCTTCTCACCCATGGCTCTGCTCATGGGGGCAGGTTTTCCCAGTTATAGAAATGGTAGTACGTAGTACGTAGAATTTCCTGAGCCAAAATTAAGGTTCTTCTGAGGCAGAAACCTAACTTGGGCTTCTCTTGAGTTACCTCAGTAGTTGCTGGTAATTTCTGAGTCGGTTTTTCCTAAGGCTTTGTGTTACAGCTGCCTCTCGGGGAGGGAAGGCTAGGGCTGCCCCACCCGGCAAGAGATGTCCTGATCCTGGTGCTCCACGTGCCGCCACGTCTCTTTCCACAGGAAAATGGAACTTGAAAGGAATGTTTAAATGAAGTAGGAATAAGTGAAAAAATTGTTCATTCATTAAGTAAAAACGTGTGCTGCTGTGCACAAATCCAGCTTACAAGAGCTCCACCAAGGGCCAGGCGAGGCCCTTTTCAAATGAAAAGCAAGTGGGAGTTCTTTGTAGGGACTTGTTCCATAAGGCACACAGAGGTGTGGCTTCCTCAGCCTAGAGTTCACAGCAGAGTTCTCAGGCCAGCTGGGCCCAGATGCCTCCCTCTGAGCTGGCCCTTAGCTGTGTGTCAGCATCTAAGGCTCCACCCCTGCGGAGACTTCAGGGCACCTGCAGGTGGGGTAGGGACGGCTTCTGCTGGGACACCGTGCAGGCTTCACTGCATTCTAGTCCTGGTAGCAGTCACCAGCTATCTGGTACCTCACTTAGTCCTCCCAGGAGCCACAGGTACATTAGTCCAAAGAAAAAGGGGCTGCAATTCACTGAGACTTGCCTCAGTCACTGCTGGTCGCCCTGTCGTCAGACAGCTCAGAAGTTAGCTTTCCACTTTCTTTTCTTTTTTTTAACTTTTCAAACACTTCATGACGTAAACGTGAAGGGCTGCCTCAGTAGTTCTGCTGATGACTCACCCTGTTTCTGTGACTTGAACAAAAAGCAAGCATAGACTCTGCTCCTTGTTGAAATCAAGCCAGAAATTGGGGGGGAGGTTATTTTTCTTCCTTTCGCTGCTTCTAGTTGGTTCCCGGCAGTGAAGAGGATGAAATGATGACCACATAGAGAACTTCCCCAGCCTGAAGCATACAGTGCAGGCTCGGACTTGAGAGGCAGCATGAAAATCCTGGCAGGGCGGCTAGGTCACCTCCATGCTCCCCACCCAGCCCATCCCCAAGTCACTGGGCTTCCTCTGCCTCCCAGCATCTGCCATCATTGTCCTGTTCCTGTAGGATCAGGACATCTGCCCAGCATCTGCCTTCATTGTCCTGTTCCTGTCCAGTTCCATGTCTTATCAGCAGGGAACCTGAAGAAAGTGTTCACGGCCCCCTAAGGGCCTCCTGCTGGCCCGTGCACCATCCTCCAGGCTTTCCTGGGGGTCTGCAATCTGCCTGGTGCAGCCTTGTAGCCAGTGACTGTCAGGGAAGAGTGGAGCAGCTGGACCTGGCTTTGCTGTGGCCATGTGCTGCTAACATCCAGGGAAAGGTGCAGGCAGCATCTTTGTTCTCAGAAAAAAGGTGCCTTGGTGGTTCTTCTTTTGTTTAGATTTTTGGTTGTCATTTGCTTTTGCCTTCTTTTGGGGGGGCTGGGGAAGTTACATATGTGTTGTTTTCTAATGCTCATGGGTAAACCCATATAAATGTGAGTAATATGGGTTACAAATAGAAGAAAACTTTTAAAGAATATTTAGACCACCTTGGGACAGGAAAGGACACACATTGCTGCAGAGAACCCAGTCTCTCCGCAGAAAACCTTATAGAAAAGGAATTTCCTATCCTACTTTGGAACAGAAATCTTTTACTTCCTTGCAAATCACAAATATTTTTCAAAATTTTTGCTTATAAGAAAAACAAATGAAGATCTGATACTTAAAGAGAACTATAAACAAGCCAGAAGAGATAACTTGTATCCCCAAATCAGAATTTGGGCAGTGATCCAGAGAAGAGAAATATATGGACAAAAAGAAGAAACAAAAGAACCTTTATTTTTATAGTGAGGTAAACTGTGGAACTATTATGTATGGTGAAATCACTAAGCCCAGCATTTATAGGCAACTCACTTTTTTAATCTGAGTGTGAAGTATTATGTTTTCATTTGCTTGGTAATAACGAGTTTGGCTGTTTGCTTCCCAGATCACGGGAGCCGGCTGGCTTCTCCTTCTGACTGGTGTTCATTTAAGACACCTCCATGTCCTATGGCTTTGGAATGTCCTTTGGCTCTTCTATTTGCAGAACTCTCTCCCCTGGAGGCCTAACACATCCCTTAAGGGCACTGAATACTTCTGATTCATCTCTGGCTACTGTCTTGGTAGTATTTTAGTAAACAAGTTTTATCTAAATGAATGAACAACAGAACAAGCAGCCTCAGAAGGCCTGGGTGCATTCACAGAGCAGGGTGAAAGGAATCCAACTGCTTGGCTATGGTCTGGCGTCCATAGCTATTCACCCACCTTCCCACACCCACATGTGGACAGCTTGACCCACAAGTCCCAGCTCCTGTGGGGAATGGTAGGCAGCCTTTGTCATAGGGAGTGAGTTATGGGGTGGGAGTGTGTTAGAGAGTAGGCGTGTGAGCCAGGGACTATGTCCAGCCTCGCTTTACCCACACAGACCCCTGTTGCAAGCACTGTGGGCCATGAGCACCTGGGGCCCTGGTAGGTAGCGCTGAGTTGTCACCTGAGAAGCTGTTAGGGAGAACAAGTTGCCAGACAAGCATGCCAAGGTCCGTAGACGTTGGAGCTCACACCTGCTGCCCCCCATGGTGGCCTTCTATGCTTCCCCACTGTTCCTCTCACTGGTTCTCCACTTGACAAAGGAGGACATTAAGTCAGAGGGAAAGTGGCCCACAAAGGGCAGGCTTGCCTTTGAACAGAGAGCTGAACTTCCTATAGACAACTGGTCGGGTTCTAAAACCCTGTTTCCAAACACTAGGCTTTCACGGCTCCCCTCTTTTGAACTTGTATATTTCCCACTGCCTTCTGCCAGGCCTCTCTGCGCTCCCCATGTGATTGCTCTTATGCCCTCCCCTAGCGTGCCTGCAGCTCTACAGGTGACCATACCCAGTGGGCACGGCAGGGCCTGTTCTGCCACCATACCCACAGGCCACTGTGCATTGCCCTCCCTGTTGGGTCTGAAGTGCTGGTCCCCGGAGGGCAGCAAAGGGCTAAACCAACAAGTGAGACTCAGCCCAGTGTGTGCAGAGGCTTTAGGAGGGCAGTGTTGCCACTAGAGCGGTGTGCCTGGACCAGCAGAGGCTAGCTAGGGGATAGGAGAAGAAGCTCAGCCAGACTGGGATCCTGCCCTGGTATCTCCAGGAGAGAAACCAGGCACTCCACATTCACTGTTGTTTATATTTTCACAGTGAGAAATTTTAAACCAAATCTAGTGTTTGTCCTTTCTTCAGTGAGCCCTGCTCAGTACCCATTATCAAAGAACATCCCACTCTCATGCAGATCTGCTTCTATATAAATAATCTGTTTTCCTCTATGAATTTTCCTCTGTGAATTTTTGTTCACCTCATACCCATGTGTTGAAAACATAAAAGATCTGAGAAACTGGCCAATGCACAGTGTATTGCCAGGCACATAGTAGGTATTTGGAAGAGACTTCTTGGATTGAATAAATGTCAGATGAATGCTTTCTGAAATCTTTTTTATACCAATTCTGATTTGTATAGTCTAGTAACAGGTTAAATTTATTTCTGATTTGCTAGCTGTTCAACTATCCATAAAAAATGGAATGGATTGCTCTGTGATTTAAGATTATTGATTTAAAATACAAGTGGGGGTTAAAATAGTTTGCTGGTATCATTGAAAAAATGTGGGCAGAAATATGTAACAGTAGTTACTGCCGAGGTAGGGCTGCTGTAGAATCCATAATTTCTATTTAGAGATTTGTGATTTATGAAGCTCTTCCATGGCCATGATCTCTGCCACTCACAACTTTTGTGGAAGTTGTAGAGCTGATTCCACTTCAACGAGACTCCCCTGGGAGTCTGAGAGTTGAGGCCATCCCATAAAGACACCATCACAGGCTCGGCGCCTATAGCTCAACCGGCTAAGGCGCCAGCCACGTACACCTAAGGTGGCGGGTTCAAATCCCCAGCCCGGACCTGCCAAACAACGATGGCTGCAACCAAAAAAATGCCGGGCGTTGTGGCGGGCATCTGTGGTCCCAGCTACTTGGGAGGCGGAGGCAGGAGACTCGCTTGAGCCCAGGAGTTGGAGGTTGCTGTGAGCTGTAATGCCATGGCACTCTACCCCGGGGGACAGCTTGACTCTGTCTCAAAAAAAAAAAAAGACACCATCACAGTCTTCATGCTGAAGGGCACTGGACTGTGTCACATGCTCCACAGCATGGCCTCCCTGTCACTCAGCAGTGTTACTGCACCCTGAGCAAGCGGGCCCAGCTTACGAAGGTGCTGTCTCACACATCACAAGCTCAGCTTGGGCTTATTTTGATAGCTAGCAGGAGAATTCCAGGGATGAAAGTCAACCAAGTTTGGAGTTCTATTCCCCAACTCAAAATAAGAGATGTTACTTTAAAGCAGCGGTTCTCAACCTGTGGGTTGTGACCCCTTTGGGGGTCTAATGACCCTTTCACAGGGGTTGCCTAAGACCATTCGAAAACACTTTTTTTGGAAAAACACATATTTTTGTACACATGAAGTAGCAACAAAAATAATTTTATGGTTGGGGTCTCACCACAACATGAGGAACTATATTAAAGGGTCATGGCATTAGGAAAGTTGAGAACCACTGCTTCTGCTTGTTAACTTAATTAGAGTTACCTGAGTCTGCCACTGTGCCAGGCATGCCAGGCTTCACATGTCTAGTCTAGTAGGCACATTGTAACTCACATGGAAATTGTCAGGAACTCAGAAGGACTTTTTAAGTATTACATGTGTGTTTCCAAGTGGCAGTGCAGACTCAAATTCAATTTGACAAGCATCTTTAGGCGCCTTCCAACTAAGACCTGTTCACTAGTTGTGAAATAAAATACATTAAAATAAGGAACTACTGAGAAAAACAAAGTTTTATAAAATGAAGAAAAATGTCCTTCAAAATTGAGGACATTTGAGATAATGTCCTCTCAATGAGAGGGGTAATGAGACTCTACCCATTCCACAAAACCTGTGATTAAACCCACAATGAAAACTTAAATGCTGCTGTCTTATTTACTTTTGTTTTCTGGTTATCTCATTATGACTCACAACTACAGGTTTTTTTAGTTCCTCCTGTTACAAACTATTGTGTGTGTTAAATAAGTTTCATAGACTAGTCTGGTACTGTAATCACAGTTTATGGTATTGTTTTTATGGGATAAATTTATGGGCTTGAATAGTTGTACACAATCATTTCCCCATTTAAAAATATGGTTTATTAAGATATTCATCGTTGGCCTTGTTAAATGTAGATTTTTATAAATTTTCTCCATGGTGATTTTTTATTGTAAGGTAAAACACAGTTACTATGCAAAAATTTGAAAAATGTAAAAACTATTAAGTAGAAATAACAAAAACACACAGAAATCACCTGTTAAGAAAAGACTGTCCCTGTCACAGTTCTGTGCCTTTTAGTGTAGTTGAGATATATATGCATATATATTTTGAAATTTTAGCAAGGCAAAGTAAGTTGTAAACCCTGGTACGATGAGACCTCTGGCAAACACAATATCCTCGTCTATATATTTTAAACCTATTACATAAATACCATTTTACTAGAGGTCTCCGTAAACTTTCCAGCATGAACATGGAAAAGAATCCTCCTTTGGCTTTTAAAGCTTAATTAAATATGTGCCTCAGTTAAGAAGATTTTATAATGACCAAACAGAAACTGGAGGCTGTCATCTTCCCACACACCCAGCTTCTATCTTCTCCTTTATCACACACACACACACAGACAAAAGAGACAAAGACAGTGGTCAGGCCTTTCCAGCTCCAGTCATCTTCACACACAGCTGAGGTATGTGCCCCTCAAGGTAGTCAGTCTGAGGAGAGACACGTGTACAGACCATCTTCACCATACCACAGTTCTACTTAGGAGTTTCCGATTTTACCATGGTACAAAACTATTCAGTGGAAACCTCATCTCAGATTTTGAATTCCTTTCTTCTCCTGGGTTAGTGACACACTGTGCAGTGCTGTCTTAAGATGCTGGGCTGTGGGAAATGAGCTGTGTCTGCCACTGGCCAGGTCAGGAGCGTGCATACTGACACTCCAGTGTCCTGTGTTGTCCTCATTTTTTGGATCTTATGTTTTGTGTTTTATATCTGATCATGTCCACAATATTTTTAACTTAGGGTGGATTTAGCAGCACATAGCCCCACCCTAAGTCTAGAAACATCTCTATATATGGGGGGAGAGATGGATAAAACATACACAAATAATTTTGTGATTATTATTATAATAAGTGATCACTTCTGGGAAGGTGAAGCAGGATAATGTCACAGGTAAATGTGGGCACCTAAGCTAATGTAGTTGTAGAACAGGCTTTTTGGTAGGTGGGGTGGCCATCAAGGCGGAACCTTGGCTGCACAGAGGAAACAAAGATGCAAAGGCTGTGGTAGGGCTGCGAGAATGTGTGGCCCAGACAGAACAGCCCTGGGGTGTCAGGAGCTGGGCCAGTGAGAGAAAAGCAGAGTCAAGTCGCTGTACCAGCAAGCCGGAGAAGACAACTGAGGGGCCTGACAGACCACAGGGAGAAGGTTGTGCAGATAGATCCCAGTTAACTGGGAAGCTTCTGGTTCAAACCAGGCAGCAATAGGTGTGATTTCTACTCTGCAGAAAATGGGGGAGGAAAGAAGCAGACTCAAGTTAGGAGGCCAAAGGGAGAAATTTGTAAGAGCCCAGCTACTTTGGCAGACATTAATATGCAGTTGAGAAAACAACAAATTAAAACAATTATAAATGCACTTAGACAATTTCAAAAGTGTTGAAGTGGATTTGGGCAAATGTGGAGAAATCATTTTAATGTGTGTTTATCAGTGTTGCAGATTTGCCTAGGCTTGAGACCGAGGAAGGCTGCAAAGCCTGCTCCATAACACCAGGGTATTTCAAGATTGAAAAAAGGCAGATTATTTCTATTCTAAGTTAAGATAAAGGGAAGGTTTCTTTAACATTGACCAGACCATGGGTCAGCCCTACCTATCTAAAGATCATACACAGATTAAAAGGTATAAACCATAGCACCCAGAAAGGAGAGGTTCAGGCCAGGTTTATTAAAAAGGGGGAAAGCGGGTTGACCTGCCTGGGCAGTGCGAAGATGGCATCTGCTCCTGGGGGCAGTTGGAGACCCCTTTTATATGGGGCTGTAGGGTGTGGGCACATCCTACAGGTTGCCTGTCAGGTTAGGATCTTTTGGCATGAACTTCTGGGGGGGGGGGGGCTAGCCAGATCCTTTGTGTCTTTGTCTTAGGAGGAGAGGAGGAGGAGGAGGAGGGAGAAAGGGTTTGTGTGTGTCTGCGTAAGGCCCCCACAGATAACTCCGTATGTACCCTTTCCTGAACCTGTCACTGGAAGCTAAGTCTAACACAACGGGGCAGCGAGGATGAATCTCAGAACACTGCTGTGAAACAAACCTGACACAAGGGTGGCGGTGGGGCTCATGGATCTGAAGTTCCAAAGCAGGCAAAACTATCCTACTATCCTACATCAACAAAGGCCACAGCAGCTACTGCTCTGGCGCGGAGGGGCCTGTGGGCGAGATCATAGCTCTTGTAGTAGTGGGAGCGTAGGTTATGCAGGTGAGCGCGGCTCTCGAAACTCATCAAATACTCACTTAAAATAATCTTTTCCCAGTTGTGGATGTTTCGTGCAAAATGACAATGACAACGACTATAAATTACTATTGAACTGTAGTCAGTGACATTCCAAGGTGAAGTACATTGATATTTCTACTTTAGTTTAAAACAATCCCCCAAATCAGAGGGGCAGATGGTAGGTACATGATGAAGTGAGGGTAGTAACTGCTAACATGAGGGTGTGCATGGTGTGAGCCATTTGGCTTCTGTGTGTTTATAACTTCTCATGAACTTTGAGGACAGAGGAATGGTCCTTTGAGGCTCGAGCCACAGGGCCTGCTGGTCCCTTGGTGCAGTAAAGTTGGTCTTCAGATTAAGAAGAGGCAGAGCCAACCACTCATTTTGTATGGAGCTTGACACAAGCACTTTTAATTATGTGCCTTTCAAATGTATGCACTGGAATCAGTATTACATGTCTCTTTGAATAAATTGCTTAAATACCTAATCCTAAATGCATTTTTAAATGAAATTCTCAATGTACAAGTGTGTTCACTTTTCTTTATTTTCTGATTCGATAAATATTTTACAGATAATGTAATGTGTTCAATGTCTAACATCAGAGTAGGCCCATGTGCACATCCAGACATCCCAGGCAGATAGTGACTGAGCTCCCCTAGTACCTTCAGCTGCATGTCATGTGATGTTCCTCTCACATTCTCTATAGTTACATTTGATAAAAGAAAGTCAAAATTACATATTCACTTAGTCTTCAAAACAATCCTGGGAGGCTGCCTTAGTTCATTGAATGTTGCTGTAACAGAATACCACAGACTGGGTAACTTATAAAGAAAATAAATTTATTTGGCTTAAGGTTCTGGAGACTGGGAAATCCGAGGCAAGGCAATGACCCACTCAGTAGGACAGTGCTCTCATAACCAACCAGCTCTCAACACTGCTGCACTGGGGACTTTGGGGGACACATTCAGACCACATCTGATGTCAATATTATTGTTACCATCTTCATACTTGAGAAAAGCATGTCACAGAGAGCTTAGAAGAGTAGTTCAAGGTCACACAATGAGGAAGCTATTAAACAAAGACTTTCTCTTGGATTGATTAAAGAGCTATTTCCACAAAGATGGAACCAAGACTAAACTTGGTTTTAATCAAGAAACCTAGGCCAAGTTGTTCTGAAACTCATACTGATTTCACTTAATATGCTGCTGTCTCCTTTTGCAGAACTTCTGTAAGGGACTTCAATAGAGTGGTCAACAGATAAAGTGGTCCACATAAGGAACTAGGCCCACTGTACTAATGGGTATATGTGATGCATGGGTAGTCTATGAAGATTTGGTCAACCTGAGGATGTGGTCAGCTATGGATGCTCTATTATATATGAAAAGAGAAAGCCTCAGAAGAAACAGCCTTGTAATGATTTCATTTCATACTTTAGTAATTAACCCTGGGCTAGTTGAGATGGAATGGTCATGATAGGTTTTCAACAAATAAATACTTTTGGTACTTTTGACTTTTTGAATAAATGAATGAAATGGCTGCAGCCATTTAAAAATACTGCTTCCACTTACAAACTAACCTTAAGTGGTATGCTTCCCTTTATTTTACTGATAAAAGTTATGTATTCATTGATTTAAAAATAAAAATTGTTTGGTTCAGCTAAGAGAAGCTTATAAGCTGATTAATATCTATGATCATTTAAAGTCAAAGTAACTATCTTCATTTTCATTCTTCTGTACACTGAAGAAACTTCTGCTGGGAGGCCGAGGCAGGTGGATTGCTGGAGCTCACAGGTTCCAGACTAGCCTGAGCCAGAGAGAGACCCCGTCTCTACTTACATATATATGTACAAAAAAACGGAGGCAAGAGGACTGCTTGAGCCAAGAGTTGAAGGTTGCTATGAGCTATGATGTTGCTAGGGCACTCTACCCAGGGTGACAGCTTGAGACTCTGTCTCAAAAAAAAAAAAAAACGAAAGAAAGAAACTTTTGAAATCTGCTGCAGGCAGTGTCCTAGTTGACCTTGCTCACCTGCTGGCAGGAAAAGCCCCGGCAGTTAGAACGAGAATCAGGTGCTGTTGTCTGTCAGCCATGGAAGTAGCTTTTGTTCTGAGGCATGCCATCTGAAAGGTCTTGTGGTAGTGTCAGAACCCTGCACCTGTACAGTGGTGACATCTTTCAGGACCTTGGAATTGGGAGATGAGTCTGGCTCTCCCCACATGCGTAGCAGACAGTAATACAACTGTTCCAACTTGAGATTGCATTCAAAGCAACTGATGCTCTCTGTGAAAGCAGCCTGAAGACATTGGGCACATCCAGAGTTATGGTTGGAAAACAGAATAATTCTGCCCCTGGAAATAGGAGATAAGGAGTCCATGGTGTGGACTTTCATAGTTCCCATGTGAAAGTTCTTGCTACCACTGAATTTGAGGAAGAACACAGAAGGGAAGAAGAGGGAAATCCCCATGGAGTTAAAGAGGATGTGGCGATTGCTTCATATTTAATGTTTGTATAAATGCTCTGGGTGGATTCTGTTTTGTCTGAACACGTGCTCCGTTGCAGGGGGCAGTCAGAGGATGTGCTAGAATAGCTCCCATGGGGAGGGAACAAAGCAGCCTGTACAGAAGTGCACATTAAAGAGTTCTGAGCAAGTGGCGGAGTGTTGAGGTTGGCCTGGCTTTGTGCTCTGCCACCTGGTTACTGTGATTGCTCAGTGCCTTTGCAGATAAGGAAGAATCTGGCCAGGTCTGAATCCAATGCCCAAAGCCAGGGGCCATATTTCTTCACTCTTATGTTAATTTCAGCACAGATTATAGTTCCTTCACCGGCTCCATGCCTCAGAAGCTCCAGACTCTTTGTTCTGCTGGGCTTGCCTTAACACGCCGTTCAAAGAGCACCCTGTCTAAGGACCACTTGGTTGTCATCCTCTCTTTTGCTTTTAAATATAGCCCACTAAGGGCATTTCTGTAGTCTAACTTTGTCCCCTAACTTAAAATGTTTCTTTGGATTAAGTGTGACACTTTGAAACATTAGGGCATGCATGGTTGTGTGCTGGCAGGTGATGTAAAGCAGTTGTACAGTCTACACCTGACAGAGGGACGTGTTGGTCTCTTACTAGCTGAGTATTGTTTTAAGTGTTATATTTTCATTTCTATTGTATTCTAAATAATTAGACCTTTGATTTGTTCTTTGATGCATAAATTTAGAATATTTTTAATCGCCAGTCAGTTAGGTTTTTAGTTAACATTCTTGTCACTGATTTTAGGTGTACAATGTTGTGGTCAAAAACTATTGCTGGGGTGGCGCCTGTGGCTCAGAGGGGTAGGGCACCAGCCCCATATGCCAGAGGTAGAGGGTTCAAACCCAGCCCCAGCCAAAAAATCAAACAAACAAACAAACAAACAAAAAAACTATTGCCCAGTAGATGTTATGTTTGTAAACATTCTTTGCACACACAATAATGCGACATACTATATTTTTGCAAAGTAAAAAGTTAATTATATAGTTGTTAACACAACCTTGTAATTAAATTACTTAAATGCCTTACAATACTTATTTTTGCCTTAGAGCTTTTATAGACTTATCCTATTTTTTTTTTTTTTTTT
>NW_003852440.1:10436189-10438297 GCF_000181295.1 Otolemur garnettii | reverse complement strand
GTCCGGGCTGGGGATTCGAACCCGCCACCTTAGGTGTACGTGGCTGGCGCCTTAGCTGGTTGAGCTATAGGCGCCGAGCCTTTCTTTGTGTATTTTAATGTAATATAATTCTATGCATTTTAAGGACCAGCTATCTTTTATTACAAATTTCACCTTGTAAACATTTTTATCACATTTGCCTTGATGTTTCCTTTAATCAGAATTAATACTGTAAGTTGCTAAAGGTCATAAGGTTAGTAAATATTGTCTTATTTTAGTTTTTCTACTTTTTTCTAGCATTTCACATGTTATCTCTTTCTTTTCTTCCAGTTTGCCAAGGCACAAGTAATAAGCTCACTCAGTTGGGCACTTTTGAAGACCATTTTCTGAGCCTTCGGAGGATGTTCAATAACTGTGAAGTGGTCCTGGGGAATTTGGAAATCACCTATGTGCAAAAGAATTATGACCTTTCCTTCTTAAAGGTTAGTTCAACGACTCTGATGCTCCTGCTCAAATATAATACAACTAAATATAAGTAGATAAAGGAGTTAGGCAAAATTTAGCTTAAAGTGTGTTTACTTTTGTTATTGTAATTACGGGTCCTAGGGAAGTATACATGCCAGTTTTAGGAGAAAGCCACTTTACCAGCTAGTGCCAAGTAATAACTAGAAAAGAATACCAAAAAGAAATAGGCTAGCCTGCCATTCCACTGTCCTTGTGCACACTCATAGTAAACCCTGACCACTGCTTCAGCCGTGGGGTGCTGATGACATACTAGCTCTTAAAAAAAGATCCCTACATTGTAGTGTTTTCCCATTTCCTTGGTATAAATACTCCCACCATAGTTGATTTCAAACTACCAAGCGTTTTACAAGCAGGTCACAAAATTCTTGACTATTTCACAGTAGGCTGTAGTGGGATTTGCTTGGCCACATTATCAGATACTTTTCTTTTTTTCTTTTTAAATAAGAAATCATTCTAAGACAGATAGAAAATAATTTTTTTTTTTTTTTAAGAGACAGAGTCTCACTTTGTCACCTTTAGTAGAGTGCTGTGGTATCATAGCTCACAGCAACCTCCAACTCCTGGGCTTAGGTGATTCTCTTGCCTCAGCCTACAAAATAATTTTTTTAATTTCCATTTTTGTCTGAGTATGTAGAAGGCCAAGTGGACTGATAGTTGTAGCACTCCTTATTTAAAATTATTTGTATAAATTTATGGTGTACCCGTGTAATTTTGTTCCATGTGTATATAATACATACAATATATAACCAGAACAAAATTAGTGTTTCTATCACCCAAATATCATACAAAATACATCTTACCAATTAATTTCTCATCATCCACCTGCCCCCAGAAGCCCACACTTCAAAGCTGTCACTCCATGCTCTACGTCCCAGGTACATGCTGCCCCGCTTCTTGTAAGTGAGAACATGTGGTATTTGACTTTCTGTGTCTGAGTTATTTCACTTAAGGTATAGCCTATGGTTCCATCCATGTTACTGCAAAAGGTATGATATTATTCTTTCTTGTGACTGAATGGTATTCTATTATGTACACAGACCACGTTTTCTTCATCCGATCACCCATTTATGGATGCTTATGTTGGTTCCATATCTTTGCTGTCATGAATAGTGCTGTGATAAACTATGTCTGCAGGGATCTGTTTAATATAATGATATCTTTTCCTTTGGGTAGATACCTAGTAGGGAGATAGCTAAATCAAATGGTAGGTCCAATCCAGGCACAATGACTCACACCTAGGGTATAAATACACTTTATACCCTAGGACTTTGGGAGGCTGAGGCAGGAGGATCACTGGAGGCCAAGAGTTTGAGGTTGCTGTGACCTCTGATGACACCACTGCACTCTACTCTGGGAGACAGAACAAGACCCTGTCTCAAGAACACAAAACAAAACAAAACAAAAATGTTAGTTCCATTTTTAGATCTATAAGAAATCTCCGTGTGATTCCATAGAGGTTATACTAATTTACATTCTCACCAACAGTGTGTAAGACTTGTTCTCTTTTCTCCAGATCCTTGTTGACATCTCTTATCTTCTGTCTTTTTAATAATAGCCATTCTGACTGGTGTAAGTTTTTATCTCATTGTGGTTGTTTTTGTTTT
>NW_003852440.1:10433932-10435703 GCF_000181295.1 Otolemur garnettii | reverse complement strand
GGCTGGATTCGAACCCGCCACCTTAGGTGTATGTGGCTGGCGCCTTAGCCACTTGAGCCACAGGCGGCGAGCCTAAAGTCCCTCTTATAATTGTGTCTTGCCCCCAAAAGACATGTCACACACTGAGACCCCCCACTCCCTCCCTCCTTCCCTCTCTCTGCTTTCTTTCCTCCACCCCGTCCTTCCTTTTCTCTCTCTCTGCTTTTCCCTTCCCCCACCCCCCCACCATGTGCTAGGTCATTAATTGTCTTCATATCAAAATTGGATACATAGGATTAATGCTTCTCCATTCTTATGATGCATTACTAAGAATTACATATTTCAATTCCATTCAGGTTAATACAAAGAATATAAAGTCTCCATCTTTTTTAATGGCTGAATAGTATTCCATGGTGTACATATACCACAGCTTGTTAATCCATTCCTGGATTGGTGGGCATTTAGGTTGTTTCCACATTTTGGCAATTGTAAATTGAGCTGCCATGAACAGTCTAGTGCAAGTGTCCTTATGGTAAAAGGATTTTTTCCTTTTATTTTTAAATATGCTTTTTGCCCATTTGTATGTCTTTTTAATTCATGTCGTTTTCCCACATTCTAGGATTATTGGGAGTGAGGGTGTTGTTTAATTGTGTGAGTTCCTGGTAAATTCTGGATTTGCCAATATTATGTCCCTTTCTGCAGGTTGTCTATTGAATATTTATTTTGCTGTAAAGAAACTTTTAAAGTCCCATGTGACTATTTTTGAACGTGGGCAGTCTTGTTCCAGTTCTTTCTTAGAGGGAACACTTTCATCTTCTTCCCGTTCAGTATGATGCTGGGTCTGAGTCTGTCACATAAGACCTTTATCATTTTGAGGTGTGCTTTCTTCTATGCCTAGTTTGCTGGGAGGTTTTATCATGAAAAGATGCTGAATTTTGTTAAATCCTTTTTCTACATGTGCTGTGATGATCATATTGGTTTTTGTTCTTGATTCTGTTTATGTGATATATCACATTTGATTTGCTTATGTTGAACCATTTTTTCATTGCTGGTATAAAACCCACTTGATCATGGTATATTATCCTCTGGATGTGTTGTATTTTGTTCAGTTCCTAGTTTTTGTTTTGAGAATTTTGGGGTCTGTGGTCATCAGGGTTATTGATTGGTAGTTTTCTTTTATTACCATGTCCTATTTGGGGTATCAAAGTGAAACTGACATCATAAAGTGAGTTATGGGGAATTCCCTTCTCCCCAGTATTTTGGAACAGTTTTGGGCGAATCAGTAGCAGTTATTCTTTGTACATTTGGTAGAAGTTGGTTGTAAATATATATGATCCTGAGCTTGCTTTTGCAAAGGGTGTGGATGTTTTCTTACTGATTCAATCTCACTGCTCATTATTGGTCTGTTCATGATTTCTGTTTCCTCCTGCTTCAATCTTGAAAGATCATGTAGTCCTAGAAATTCATCCATTTCCTCTAGGTTTGCTAGTTTGTTCATAAGAGACTCTGGCCTCTTATTTCTGTGGTTTCAGGTGTAATGTCTACTTTTTCCCTTCTGATTGTGTTTATTTGGTTTTCCTGTGATTATTCTAGTTAGCAGTTTATCAGGTCAACCTTGTGAGAAGCCAACTTTTCATTTCATTGATCCTTTGTAGTTTCCTTTTGGTCTCTTTAATTTCATTCTTCTATGATCTTTGTTATTTCTTTTCTCCTACTAACTTCAAGTTTGGTCTATTCTTGCTTTTCTGATTCCTTGAGGTGTGACGTTAAATTGTTAACTAATGATCTTTCT
>NW_003852440.1:10406727-10433150 GCF_000181295.1 Otolemur garnettii | reverse complement strand
CTTGATGTTGATTTCTAATTTCATTCTGCTTTAATATGAAAAGTTAACATGATTGCAGTTTTAAAAAATTCATTTAGGCTTGTTTTATGGCTTAACATTATATTCTGTCTTGGAGAATGTTCCATATGCTGATGAGAAGAATGTGTAGTTTGTAGTTGTAGGGTACATAGAATGTTCCATAAATGTCTGTTAGGTCCAATTTAAGTCCAACATTTCTTTGTTGATTTTCTTTCTCAATTATCTATCTAGTGCTATGAGTTTGGTGTTGACATCCTCTATTTTGTATTGCTGTCTCTGTCTTTAGCTCTAATAATATTTGTTTTATGAATCTACATGCTCCAGTGTTAGGTGTATATACATTTAGGATTGTTATATCCTCTTGCTCAATTGATCTTTTTATCATTATATCCTGAACTTCTTTGTCTTTTTCTTCTTTGCTGTTTTTGATTTGAAGTCTATTTTACCTGACATAAGTATAGCTATTCCTGTTCATTTTGGTTTTCCATTTGCATGAATATTTTTTCTCACCCCTTTACTTTTAGACTATATGTTTCTTACAGATGAGTTTCTTATAAACAGCATATGTATGGATCTGCCTTAATCTATTCTGCCAATCAATGAAACATTTAATCTATTTACATTCAAAATTGATATGGGAGGTTTCATTTCTGTCATATTAATTGTTATCTAGTTATTCTGTAAAGTCTTTGTTTCTTTTTCTCTATTCATCTATGCTTTGATGGAATTGTTGTCTAGCCATTTGATTCTTTTCTTCCTTTGTGTGACTATTTTATGAGACCTATGAATTTTATACTTTTGTGTGTTTTTATGATGGTGAATATTAACCTTTTGTTTCCATATTTAGGATTCTTTGGGGCATTTCTTGTAGGGCCAGTCTAGTGATGACAAAATTTCCTCAGTGTTTGCTTTTCTGGGAAAGACTTTATTTCTGCTTCATTTGTAGTTTCATCTAACTAGATATATTGCGGCTGGCAGCTTTTCTTTTCTTTCAGCACTTTGAAAACACTATCCCATTCTAATCTGGTTTGTAAGGTTTCTATTGAAAAGTCTACTGTTAGTTTGATGGGATTTCCTTTACAGGTGACTAGATGCTTTTCTAGACTTGCTGGTTTTTAAAACCTTTTTTCCTTCATGTTGACTTTAGATATTCTTTTTTTTTTTTTTTCTTTTTTTTATTGAACGGTAACTATGTACATTAATGCACTTCTGGGGTACAGTGTGGGGTTTTCACATGCAATCTGAAATACTTCCATCTGGTGAACACAGCCTTCATGTCATTTTCTCAGTTATTGCTTTAAAACATTCACATTCTACTCTTAGAAAGATTCACCTGTACCCCTATAAGGTAAACCTCAGAAGTAATCCCTCCAGACTTTAGATATTCTGATGACAACATGCCACGATACAGTCTACTTTTCAGTTTGTTTTCCTGGGGATTATTGGGCCTCCTATACCTAGATAACTAAATTCTTGCTAGACTTGGGAAGTTTTCAACAATTATCTACTTGAATAGATTTTCTAAACTTAATTGATTTTTCTTTTCCCTTGGGAATACTGTTAACTCATAAATTCAATTGCCTTATGAAGTCCCATGTGTTTCAAAGGCCTTGTTCATTCTTTCTTTTTCCTTTATTTTTATCTAACTGTATTATTTTAAAAGTTCTATCTTCAAGCTCTGAAATTCTTTCCTCTGTTTGCTCTATTAATTGAAATACTCAAGATTTTATAATTTCTTCAATGAAATTTTTTAATTTCGGGATTTCTATGTGTTTGTTTTTTTTTTTTTTTTAGACAGGGTCTCACTATGTTGCCCTGGATAGAGTGCCGTAGCGTCAGAGCTCACAGCAACTTCAGACCCTTGGGCTTAAACAATTCTCTTGCTTCAGCCTCCAAAGTAGCTGGGACTATAGGCGCCTGCCACAATATCCGGCTATTTTTTGTTGCAGTTGTCATTGTTGTTTAGGAGGCCTAGGCTGGGTTTGAACCCGCTAGCCTCCGTGTATGTGGCTAGCACTGTAACCACTTGGGCTACGGGCACAGAGCCTGTTTGGGTTTTTTAGATATCTTTCTCATTGTAAACTTCTCATTCATATCCTGATTTTCTGATTTATTTTTGCCTGTTTCCAGATTGTCTTGCATTTCATTGATCTTGATTAAAATCAATATTTTGAATTCTTTATATGACATTTCAAGGGTTTCTTTTGGTTAAGATTTGTTGCTAGAGAATTATTGTATTCCTTTGAGGGTGTAATTATACCTTGTTTTTTTAATACTTCTTATATCTTTACATTATTTTCTGCCCATCTGGAGCAAGGGCCACTCATTATTTTTGAATATACTTTTGTTAGGGGCACTTTCTCTTTTGAATAGGGCTCTTTGCCTTTGCTTTTTCATGTTTATAGTGGTTTATTCAGTTATAAGTAGCCTTACTGTGGCAGCTTTCCCAAATGCCAGCTGTAGTGGTGGTGAGTGAGTGGGCACATAGCCTTCTGAGCAGCTGGGTGGCATGGGCAAGGAGGTAGCAGTGGTTCTACAAAGCTCTTCTTACTTCTTACTTCTGAGTGCTGTGTCAGCAGTTGTTGTAATGGGCCGTGCAGGCCAGCCCAGGGCCAGGAGGTGGTACTAGCCAGCTGCAGCATTAGCGGTATGGTTTATGGTTGACCTCTGTTACCTGTGAAGGTGGTCATGTGTCCCAGGTGGTGGGTTGAGTCATGGAAGCTGTCCCTCAGGCCCCTGGCAAAACATTTGGGTGAAGGATGACTGCTAGTACACTAAGGTCTCAGTCCTGGGAGAGAGGGGCAGTTCCAGAGCCACAGCCATGGCCAGCAAGAGTGACCCTTTATATCTTGGGCATTCCTCTCATGCCTTAGCCCTGATGGTGCTTGCCCCTTGGTTTCAATAGTGGCAGCCAGTCAGGGTATACAGTTAGTCACCATGGTTTTCTTCTAGTCTACAATGCTTTGAGCCAAGGGGTTACCACTCAGGTCAATGCCACACCTCCCGGGCAACTGTCCTCATGCTCTGGTCTGAGGGAGGACTCAGCTCCAGTATCAGTGGCTAAAGCCTGTGCTATACCTGTTCCTCAGTTCACCTGAGGGCCAGTTTCCTGGGCCCAGTCTGAGTCTCTCTAATTTCACATTGCTTCTAGCTCCTAGGACCCCATGTGGCTTTCTAAGAGGTGGGATCAAGAGTGGCATCCTCCTGGCATGCCTCCAGGTCTGGAAGTACATGGATACTCCCAGAGCAGTTCCATCTCACAGTCACAGCCACTTTCCAAATTAGAGCCAGGGCTCAGAGGGTCCAGGTGCTTCCCCAGCGCCTGGGTTGCACAGTGCTCTGGAGGAAACATGAACCACGGAAGTACTCCCTCATCCTGTCCTGTAGCAGGAGCCCACTCCCCACTGTCAGCTGGTCCAGCCACACAGGCTGCCCACCCTCTTTTTTTTTTTTTTTTTTGAGACAGAGCCTCAAGCTTTCCCCCTGGGTAGAGTGCCATGACATCACAGCTCACAACAACCTCCAACTCCTGGGCTCAAGTGAGTCTCCTGCCTCCACCTCCCAAGTAGCTGGGACCACAGGTGCTCGCCACAACGCCTGGCTATTTTTTGGTTGCAGCCGTCATTGTTGTTTGGCAGCCTGGGCTGGATTTGAACCCGCCACCTTAGGTGTATGTGGCTGGCACCTTATGCCCACCCTCTTCTTACCCAGTCTGACTTGTCTTTTGTTTTTATGTGGAATTCCTGTTTTCCTTTTTGGATAAGTATTCAAAGTTTGGTTGTCTACACACTATTTTGGTTCTTCTGAGTGGATGAGACATTCTGGAAAAGTTTGCTTAGTGATCTAGGAAAGAAACCAGCATTCCTACACAATTCATACCATCCATTACAGGCTTCAGGCATCCCACACCCTCTTTGTGATGCTTTACATGTCTTACATTTGATGCCACATGTGTTCGTTATGGTTCAGGTGGGTGTCTTGGAGTGCTCTGGCCCCATTCTAGGCCTTGACTTCTTGAATTTCCCAGAAGTAAAATAATATGGTCATATTTTATTTCCTTAGACCATCCAGGAAGTTGCTGGTTACGTCCTCATTGCCCTCAACACAGTGGAGAGGATTCCTTTGGAAAACCTTCAGATCATCAGAGGAAATATGTACTATGAGAACTCATATGCCCTGGCAGTCTTATCCAACTATGGCACAAACAAATCCGGACTGAGGGAGCTGCCCATGAGGAGCTTGCAGGGTGAGTGGTGTGCATGGCACAGGGGCTGTAAGTGTACTCAGTGAGCCCATCACTTTCCTTAACTCCCTCTCAGAGAGGACTTTTATTCATCAAAGACACATGTATTGAGTGCCAGCTGTGTTTGAGAAACAAAGGTGCAAGCTTCTCAGAAGATAGTAGGCAGTGGGATGGGGATGGGTAATTAGGCCAGGTATCAGTTCTTCCATGGACCTGGAGGAAAATCCAGAAAGTTAGTAAGAAATGGTAAAGATTGTGGGTAAAAGTGTGTGACGAGGATGAATTAAATTGCAGCCCTATTCCGCAGTCCTCAGAAGTGAAAGACACACATTGAAGATCAGCCCAGTTTCAGGCAGTTCCAGGAGCAGTGCTATGGTGTGGAAAGCCAGCATAAGTTAAGGACAGGAGGGAAGGTATTGTGGAAGAGAAGGTGGAAAGATAGTAGGAGAAAGAGAAAGTTGACAAGGTCAGTCACTGTGCCCCATGATGGGGTAGGTTTGCGGCCAGGAATGTTAAATTAGTAACTTTATTTAAAGGCTGCAACTATCCTTCAAAGTATCCATTGTACCAATGCTTCTTGACTTACGAATCTGGATAAACCCATCACAGGCTGAAAATACTATAAATCAGATTTGGCAGCATACTGAATATGTATTGCATTCACACCATGGTAGAGTAAAAAATTCTAAGTAGAACCATGTTACCATGGCTGGGAACTGTGTGCTCTACCATTTTCCAAATAAACAAACGGCAGCAAATTAACTACCCCAAGGCCCCAGCCTAGTGGATAGAGAAATCAGCAGCACCAGATTCCTCCCAGGGCTGCTGCTGCCCTGCCCACATGCCACACAGTTTGACAGGGAGCAGGGCTGGCAAGGAGGGTCCCCAGGAACAGGGGGTACCAAATAGGTTCACCACAGGGGCCCAGTGGGTACAGCTAGCCACTCAGACCCAGCTAGCCACTCAGGCCCGGCTGGCCGCTCAGACCCTGCTAGCCACTCCCCTGTGTGGCTACTGGGCTTGCCAGCCTAGAAAACTGCCTTGAGAATTCCCACCCCTCAGTTTAACCGTTCATAGCATCCAAGTGAGTTTGTGCTAGTGCTAACGGGTACTGTATGACCATGCTGTGAAGTGGCTGTCACACAGGGTCCCTGGGTCTGCCTCACCCAGCACCATACAGAGAGATAGCTCATGTGGCACTCCCTAGGCCCAGCTTTGACCCCTTTCCTGGCCCCGTGATCTGTTGTTTTGTTGCCATAGCTGCCTGGATTTCCTGTCTGCTTCTGCAGCCCTAACCTCTCTTTAGTCTCCACTTACCCAGTAGCAGAGCACATACCTCACACACAAGGCACCAAGATGTGGCCCTATGGCCTCCCAGCCTTCTCACCTCTATTGCTTTGTTCTCTACCATCCACTGTGGAAAGCATCCACTTCCCCTCCACTCCAGGCCCTGGGTCTCCTGTGCATGAGAACCCCTCAGACCCTCACCTTCTAAAATGTGTGCCTGTCTGGGTTCCGGAAAATCTCCTCAACAACAGCCTCCCAGATCTTCCCAAGCTGAATCCTTCCTTTTCCTTGAGGCACATCCATTCCTCATCTGGGGGCATTATCTTCTGTATGTAAGGTTTTTGTGTTTCTGTGTTTAAATGATAGCTACTGAGCATCATGAGGATTAACCAGGATGACGCTTATGAGTCCACTGGCACAGTGCCGGGCCTAGTTGCTGTCACGGGCCTCTCACAGGCATGGGGCCGTTAAACTGTGTGCTACATCTGTCCCGGTACCTGTCATTCTTGGAGAGAGCCCAGCAGGTACAGCTGGCTCCTGCCGACCCTGCAGTGCAGGCACAGGGCCTGCACCAAGATACTGCGTTCACATCCATGATAGTGCCATCAACGCAAGCATGTACTCCCTGTGTGCAGCTGGCTTTCGTTTCCAACTTTTTCATGTCCTCTCAGTTCTTCCTTGGAAAGAATTGTAGGACATCATAGATTCTTGTATCCATTGTGGCCTGTCTCTGGTCATGCGGAATCTTCTTGCTTCACTCTACTCGCTCACCTGTTTCTAGCGGGTCCTCCAGAGGTCTGGGAAGCCCGTGTGCTGCAAGCTGCTGCCCCCCCCAGACCCCCTTCCAGCCCACTGCACCCCATGGGCACCTGCCCCCTAGCCTGTCTGCGCTCTGCACAGCGGCTGCTGCGGCCCTGGGACCAGCCCCAGGAGCACCTTCCCCACCTTCGCCCATGTGTGCCCACCGGCTAATCCGTTCTCCTCCCCCTCCGTGCCAGTGTATCTCTAATCCTTGTTTAGGGCTTGGTTCTGAAAACAGCCTGACTCCTCTTCCTCTGCCATCTCCCCAGGGAAGCTCTCACAGGTCTCACCTTAGCATGTCTGGCAGGCTGTCATCTTTTTAGCAGTTGTAAAGAAATATAAAGAAAAGTGCATAGTTGGCGAGCATCGAGGCAGCAGGCGGGCTGCTCAGGTGTCTCCTTGTCGTGCAGAGGTCCTGCAGGGCGCGGTGCGTTTCAGCAACAACCCGGTCCTCTGCAACGTGGACTCCATCCAGTGGCGGGACATCATCAGCAGCGACTTCCTGAGCAACATGTCCATGGACTTTCAGAGCCACCTGGGCAGCTGTAAGTGTTGTGCTCTCTCTGCCTCCAGCTGTGCGGTGTGGAGTGTGGAGGTACGGTTAGTATCTGGTCATGTTACTCTGAAACAAAAGAAATTGCAAGCAAAATACCTGCCGACTGGAAGAACATTTATTTAAGAAAAAGGTGAAAGTCAGTTTTCAACGTGTGAGTTAGCCCTCTTGCTGGCCGGGTAGATCTCCCTGGGCAGCAGAGCCCACCTGTGGCCTTAAGAGGTGCCGCAGTGGCCTGTCAGGTGTCTCTGGAGTGGAGGTCCTCCTGACACCGGGGGCTTCTCCATCCAGCCTCTGAGAGACGGGCTGAGGCCTTGGGACCTGGGCCTTGCTATGGAGTCATGCAGTGCCCAGGCCCACCTGACACCCAGGGCTGCTCTGCCCTCTGGCTACCAGTGTAAGCACTCCCTAGAGGAGCTGCAGGCAAGCGTGAGTACAGGCATGGGCGGGAAGTCTGTCCGTATTTCCCTGAATGCTGGTGACCTAGCCCCTGCTGTGCTTGTGGGTGACAGCTGGCAGAGGAGGCTTGGCGGGGCAGGCTGTGTGGAGACCCAGCCCTGCTCTGCAGTCCCAGGGCACTGGGCCCTGGCTTGGTTTTTGCTTTCAAAGAAAATGGAGCTGCCAGAACCTTCAGAGTCATCAACCAGAGCCCTTCGGGCTGTTATTTACTTGTTTTATTTTTATTTCATTTATTTGTTAATTTATTGTGATGAAATACTTATAAGATTTATCATCCCAACAGTTTTCAAGTCCACAGTGAGGGCACGTTTGTACTCTTGTGTGACCATCACCAGCACCCAGGCACAGAACTGGGTACATGACAAGCTCTGCACTGTGCCTCGTGACTCCCTGTCCTTCTTCCTCTGCAAGCTTTGCCCTTGGCAGGCTTTCCACTTTCTGTCTCTGTGAATTGAGTACTCTGGGGTCCTTGTAGAGGTGTTGTCACACAGTAGCTGTCCTTTTATGTTCGGCTTATTTCACCTACCTAGCAAAATGTCCTCAGGATTCACCACATGGTGGCTGTGTCGGTGACTTGGGTGGGAGAAGCCCTTGAGCTCAGGAGTTCGAGACCAGTCTGAACAAGAACAAGACCCCATCTCTACTAAAAATAGAAAAGCTAGCCAGCATTGTGGCAAGTTCCTGTAGTCCCAGCTACTTGGGAAGTTGAGGCTAGAGGGTTGCTTGAACTCAGGAGTCTCAGGTTTCTGTGAGCTATGATGCCACAGCACTCTACCCAGGCTGACAGAGTGAGACAGTGTCTCCAAAAAAAGATAGGCTTGGTGCTTGTAGCTCAGTGGCTAAGGTGCTGGCCACATACAGTGAGGCTGGCGGGTTCGAACCCGGCCGGGGCCTCCCAAACAACAATGACAACAACGACAAAAATAGCTGGGCGTTGTGGTAGAAGCCTGTAGTCCCAGCTACTTGGGAGACAGAGGCAAAAGAATAATTGCATAAGCCTTAAGAGTTTGAGGTTGCTATAAGCTGTGATGCCACGGCACTCTATCAAGGGCAACATAGACTCTGCCTCCAAAAAAAAAAAAAATTTTCACTCCCTTTTATAACTGGATAGTATCCCAATGTGTGTTTATACCACATTTTGTCCATACATCCATCCATCAATGGACACTTGAGTTGCTTTCATCTTCCAGTTGTTTGAATACTGCTTCTATGTACATTCATATTAAGCCCCTTTTCCTTATTATTATTCCACCTGATACCCATCCTACTACGTTTGCAAGAAACTGAAAGCTGTATTTCACAGTGCAAAATTTTGTGTTATTTATTTTCTCAGCTATTAGGCAGATGATGGGGAGATTAAAGTATGCACATTTATTTTCAAGAAAGCAGACACAGAGGCTTGGTGCCTGTGGCTCAAGTAGCTAAGGCACTAGCCACATACACCTGAGGTGGCGGGTTCGAGTCCAGCCTGGGCCTACCAAACAACAATGACGGCTACAACCAAAAAATAGCCGGGCATTGTGGCGGGCACCTGTGGTCCCAGCTACTTGGGAGGCTGAGGCAGAAGACTCACTTAAGCCCAGGAGTTGAAGGTTGCTGTGAGCAGTGAAGCCACAGCACTCTACCCAGGGGGACAGCTTGAGGCTCTGTCTCAAAAAAAGACCCAGAAAGGGTATGAGGCTGATGAGTTTGCCCTGGATCAGCTTAATAGCCCCAAAGAGCATCTCTTCTCCCCCTCACGGCCATGGGAAAGACCCACCAAGAACATGCTGGAAAGTACGATGGACTGGCTCATTTAACAGAAGGATTCAGATATTCCAGGGCTTTGAACTATAAGCCAGTGTGGTATTGTTCAAGAACAGACGTATAAGAATAAGCCTAACTAAATCCAAAGTCCATAAAGGACTTTGCTAAGCAAAGAAGGCTAATAAGGGAAGAACTCATTTTTCAACAAATTCTTCTGGAATGACTAAACTATTAGGGGGAATAGCGAAGTGACAGGAATATGAAGCATTTTTTAAAAAGAAACTAGGGCTACTGAGTTAGGTGCACTGTAAAGTACAGAACCACCATCCACCTGAAACCTGGACTTTCCTTGTCATTCACCTGAGTGGTGGCAAGTAAGGACACCTGCCGCTGTTCTCAGAGATGGGATCCTTGACAGGTGTTTGCTGGGACATATTCCTTCCTGCTGAGAACTATCTTATTTAATCCTTACCCAGAAAAATTCTCATGTGATGATTTAAGTGTTCTGTGGACAAGGTGTGTGAGACTCGGAGAAGTTAAACAGTGTGCCCAGCAATGTGTTTAAGTTTGGGATTTGGAGTTAGAATGAATAGGTTTATTTAAGAGGAAATTAAAATAGATCCATCATGAACTCCATATGATACAAATCCCAAATATATACTACTTATTAAATACATGTAATAAAATAATTATAATATATTTAAGTGCTAGAAGGAGACATAAAGATGAATGTTTATAGTACCAAGTTGAAGAAAGCCCCGAACCAGATACCATAAAAGAAAATGCCTGTGTGAAAAAATGTTAATGGTGACTAGGAAAATACTGTACAAGGTCTGATTACCGTTACATTACATGGTAAGGATATTAACCATCCCTCTTGTAAGTCCCTAAAGTAGTCTTAAGAAGTCTAAGAAAAAGATGATGCTCCTGATGGAAACTTTGGCCCTGGACATCAGCAGGCCTCACACACACACACTAAAATGGCCAAGAAGTAAAATAAAATGCTGTTTCTACTGTAATGAAAAGGAGATCAAAATAAAATAAGAAAACATAATTTTTGCCTTTGCTAAATATTAATATTTGTGTCCCTTTCAATTTTCAAACACCCAGGTCAGCCAGCATGTGGAGAAACAGAAATTCTAATGTTCCTCTTGCAGGCATAGGAAGTAATGAACCCAGCTAGGAACACACCTGCAGTATGCACCCAAAGCTTTCAAGTATGCATACCTGTGACCCATCAGTATCATGCCTAGAAATAATAGAAAAAAGAAACAGAGAAGTAAAAATCATAAGAGATACTTAAGAAAAACGTTTTTTATATAAGAACATACCTTTGCAACCTTATATATAATACATTTTGCAAAAAATTATATGCATATATGTAAAAGATTAGTTAAATAAAGTATGGTATAATCATTCTACCATCATGCTAGGTAGAAGGATAAAGACATGGAAAATTTTTCACACTTGATTAGATTTTTATTTTTTTGAGACAGATCCTCAAGCTGTCCCCCTGGGTAGAGTGCCGTGGCATTACAGCTCACAGCAACCTCCAGCTCCTGGGCTCAAGCGAGTCTCCTGCCTCCGCCTCCCAAGTAGCTGGGACCACAGGTGCCTGCCACAACGCCCGGCTGTTTTTTGGTTGCAGCCGTCATTGTTGTTTGGCGGGTCTGGTCTGGGGATTCGAACCCGCCACCTTAGGTGTACGTGGCTGGCACCTTAGCCGGTTGAGCTATAGGCGCCGAGCCTTGATTAGATATTTTAAGGTAATAATACAAAGTATAGTGTAATTCCAAGTCTTATATTTTTACATATTTATATGTCTGTATTGGTTACCTCTAAGTGATTCTCATTTCTTCTTCCTGCTTTTTTGAGCTATCCATATTTTATACAGTGTGTCTGCATTTCTTTTATTGTCAAAGAAGGTTAATAATAGAATAATAAATAGAAATGTTCCCCCATTAAAGAAAGATGAATTTTTATTTCAAATATTTTTCTTTTATATACCTATTACATGCTTATAATAGAAATTTGAAAAATGTGTTTATGTATAGGATAAAAAGTAAAAATAACAAACACAACTGCTTTTAACATTTCTAAGTATTACTTCTGCTCTTTTGGATTCTGCTCCCCTTTCGCTGTCTCTCTTTGTGTTCCTTTCTCTCTGACTCTGTCTCTCTCTGTGTCTCTCTGTCAGTCTCTGTCTCTCCGTCCTCTCTCTCTGTCTCTCTCAGTCTCTACACCCATCTTTGCACAGCACACGTCCTGCAGTGCCATCGAGGTCTGGCTTTCCCACCTCTTGTGACTCTTATGAGTCCCAGCCTGGCATTACATTCTCCTCCCCAGTGGTGACTATAAACATTTCCAGTTGCATTCCAGGGATATTCTGGCTTACTAGTCACTTGGCACGTTATCAACTCTTCTGTTCAGAATCTACATTCTCCCAGAGATAAATTCCTCCTGACTGCAGCAGACTTTAGTATGTGTTAACTCCTTTAGCTTGCTATGTCTTTGTGGTAAAAGATATTTGCACAGTGGACCTCTTAACAAATTTGTTGCCCACTGGGGTCTCTTCATATAAATATAACATTTAATCTTCAGATTTCTCAACACTAATAATGAGAAAATACAACTGATGAGAGTGAACACCTTTTAGCTGTCATTTGTGGTTGAGCAAATTTTTAAAGCTACAGAAATTGATTGACCAATTGCAGATATTCAGACAGCAGCTTATAAACAGATAGCTAGAGTTTTAGCTTTCTGATCCACAGAAAGATTCATACCACTGCACCCTTCCTGCAGCACCCTGTGCCCCTCACTGGTTTGAGGTCTAGGAGGTTTTGTTTAGGATTTAGCAACCCCAGGAAGACAGGCACTCACAGCCACTGGAGCCTGGACATAGCAGGAGCTGGTGGGCTCATGCCAAGGGCCGGGCCAGATCAGACATCTAGCACTGAAGTGGGAGACTCTCTGAGCCTAAGCAAATTGTAAACATGGACCTCAGTTGACTTGAATCCCTGTGTACCTGGCCTATGACAGTGTTTACTCTCTGCCTCAGTTTTCACAGCTGAAATGTAAATGAAGGCAATGCGTGGCTCATCTTCCCTTCCTATGGATATCCTTTAATCTCTCTGTAAACCTACATTCAGACAAACAATAAGAGATTTGAAGCTATTCCTTGTTTACAGAACTTTGCTTACCTCAGGGCCCCAGGAGTGGCCTCCTGAGTTTCTTGTCATTCATTCTCTTTAGCCTAGATACCGCCTTAACTACTACTTTCCCGTTACAGGCCAGACATGTGATCCGAGCTGTCCCAATGGGAGCTGCTGGGGTGCAGGGAAGGAGAACTGCCAGAAATGTGAGTCAGAGAACAGTCCCTGTGCCCAGGTGGCCACTCCCCCTCAACCCCACCCCCACCCTCACCCCCCAGCACAGGTGATTGGATTGTATTCCCTTCCAAGACAACACAAAGCTCTTTGGTCACAGGGCCAGATGTTAGCAGTCCTGCAGATCTCACTGTATGCAGTTAATCCAGGGCCGCCTACTTTTGGCACTTGAGCCTGTCATACCCAAGGGAATGCCAGGCCCTGTAGCCAGCCGTGCCTTCTAACAATGCTTGGCAGGTTTTCTTGGGAGCAGAAGGCTCTGCTGACATGCGCTACCACCTTTCCCGCCCAGTTCCTTGGTGCCCACCTTTGCCAAAGTCTGAACCACATTTCTCAAGAGTGCTTTTCTGCGGGAGCCCTGTCTGGGGACACTTTGCCTGAGAATGGTTGCCTGGCTCAGGGTCTCAGTGGTCAAGGAATCTGGGGACATGTCAGCTTTAATACTGGCCATCTGTCCTCAAATCTAATTATGGCATGGCTATTATGCCTGTTTGAGCACTGCTTCCTGCAATACTTTTGTTATTTGTATGTTCTTCCTGCAATGTCCAGAGCTTGGTTCTAACTAGGACCTAATTAACTAGCAGGACTGAAAGTCTGGACTTGATCTGCTTAGTTCTCTTAAGTGATTAAAAGTAAATTGAGGGGTAGAAGAGGCACAGGAGAGGTTGGGATTTGGCTTAGCTGGGCGAAGTGTGCATGCCAAGGGGCTCTCACAGGCAGGCCCTTTGCTTCACTCTCTCCTCCACTGTTTACAAGTGCTCTGTGGCATCCCTTCGAAATGACCATCCCTCATTCTAACCTCATGGGCATCTTTGCTCTTTTTCAGTGACCAAAGTCATCTGTGCCCAGCAGTGCTCTGGGCGCTGTCGCGGCAGGTCCCCCAGCGACTGCTGCCACAACCAGTGTGCCGCGGGCTGCACGGGGCCCCGGGAGAGCGACTGCCTGGTGAGAGGCACCTCTGTCACCCCCCACCCCCCACTGGGCTCTTGTGGGAGAAGGTGTCCCAGGAGAGGACGGGGGCATGAGTAACAATGCTTTTTTGTCAGCCTCCCCCCTATATCTGTGAGGCCTTCATACATGGTCTGTGGGACCTCCCTGTGCCTCAGTTTCCTCTGCTGACAGTGGTGGATGACAGGTCCCCCCTATTGAGTGGTATAGTGACATAAAAAGTATGGGGCCAGCACTAGGACCTGGAGCAGAGTGAGCACTCAGAGTGGAAGCTTGTGCTTGTTGTGAGGCTCACTGTGGGGAGCACCAGCATCTCATTGTGTACGGGTTCACTCAGTTCTATTTTTAGCCCAGACACTCAATATCATGGGGTCCCCCAGAGAGCCACCTGGAGCCATACAGACCTTGTGCAGCACAGCTGGCTAGGACCATGTTAGGGTCCCGATGCCGACCTCCTGCTCACTCCTGGTCCCTGCTCAGACACCTGCTGAGTGGCACCCTTGCCCCAGGGGGTCTTAGTGCTTTAGTTCTTATTACTGCCAAACGCACCAGTGAGATACTTGCTGCCCCCGGGGCCATCTTGGGGTCCTGGGAACACCAGGGCCACTAGGTGTGATCCCTGGAGTTGGTACTGAGGCTGGCCAGGTCCTCCCTGAGACAGGATCCAGGGAGGAGAAGAAACCTAAAGGCCAGCAGCTGCACCCAACCTTGGGAATTCAGCCCCACTGACCTGGGCTGATTCTCACTGCAGCTCCAGGAAGAAGGCCTGAGACTGACCTTGGTAGTGAGAGTTATTAACTGCTTTGTTTGTTCTGGCCCTTCTCACATGGTGCCCTTTTCAGACAAGGGTTTCTGCAGTTGGGTATGAATCCCAAGATGTATCCTCAGGTGCTCTCTGTAAGGGAAACCCAAGTTCAGAAATACTTCCCTCTCTAGTTGCCACCGTAATGTGCACTCACTTGTCATTTATGTATTAATAAAGAGAAATATTCTCTCAGATCATATACCTGTAAGTCAGGGTGAATAGTATATTTAAGAAAATCACAGTTTTTGAGTCTTCCTGACTCTACTGAAGATGATTTATTGGGTTTCCTACTCTAATTGGAGACCTGAGTATGAGAACTGTGTCCCAAGATTTCTGACTTGGGGCTTCCTGCACTTGTGGCACTGGTGTCCTTGCATAGTTGATGGGCTACCCCCCTCCTATGACAGGTCTGCCGCAAGTTCCGAGATGAAGCCACCTGTAAGGACACCTGCCCACCACTAATGCTGTACAACCCTACCACCTACCAGATGGATGTGAACTCTGAAGGCAAATACAGCTTTGGGGCCACGTGTGTGAAGAAGTGCCCCCGTAAGTTACTCACCTGGGAGCCCTCTGACACATCAGGCATCCTGTCCTGTCCCCTATGGGAGCCCTTACGTCCCCCACTCAGGCCAGTCTTTGGGTCCATGTGGTGTGTCTGCCTCAGTGTGGGGCAGATGAGCACGACAGGGGCGGCTCACTGCTAAGGAGCTGAAAGGCAGTGGCTGCCTCAGGCCACCAGGGTTGCCATGTTCACAGTGGCCAGGGTGTGTGACAGGAGAGGCACCTGTGGCTCAGTCTCCTCACCTGAGGTCCTTGTGCAGCAGCCCAGAGTCCTCAGCTGTGGGACAGGCCCAGAGCTGGGTCCACTGGGCTGCTTCACTGCTCAGCACTTAACCAAGCCCATGTTTATGGAGCCCATTTTTGGATTTGGCCTGCCTTCTCAGCTCTCAAAATTCTACAACAGTTGTGCCTGTTAGGGTATTGCAGAAGGCACCTGGCACTGCCTTCACGGGTCCCTCCACGGCCTCCTTCAGGTAACTACGTGGTAACAGATCATGGCTCCTGTGTCCGCGCCTGTGGCTCTGACAGCTATGAGGTGGAGGAGGATGGCATCCGCAAATGCAAAAAATGCGAGGGGCCTTGTCGCAAAGGTAGGAGGTTCCTCATCTGGGCAGGGCTCCTGTGCCCACTGCCAAATACACATACTTGACTCCTCTGATTAAAAAATAGAAACAGCTATCCACAGTGGCTCAGGCCTGTAATCCCAGCACTCCGGGAGGCCAAGGTGGGTGACTTGCCTGAGCTCATGAGTTTGAGACCAGCCTGAGCTAGAGGGAGACCCTGCCTCTAAAAATAGTCAGGTGTGGCAAACACCTATAGTCCCAGCTACTCAGGAGGCTGAGGCAGGAGGATCGTTTGAGCCCAGGAGTCTGAGGTTGCTGTGAGCTATGATGCCACAACACTTGACCAGGGCAACAAAGTAAGACTCTGTCTCAAAAAACTAAATAAATAAAATAAAAAAAAATTTAAAAAACAGATACAAAAGCTGTGTATATCGTTTCTTTAAAATAGAACGTAAAGCAGCATAGCCAAGCTAGAGAAGGCTGAGTTGGGAGCGCTGTGAGCACAAGAGTGGCCAGGAGCAGTCAGGCTGCAGCCTGAGGGGGATGGCAGGCCAACATGACCACTGAAGAACAGCACATGCTCCCACACAGCCCCAGAGCCTCCCCAGGGCCCCAGCACCCCCACCCCAGGGTCTGCCAATTGGGTGAAGGATGGGGTGGTGTGGTGGCTCTTGAGGGTAGACTTCTGCCCACTCCCCTCTGCCGTGGACCCCCAGCTATGCTTATGTCAGTACCTGAAATTGAATAAACATCTCTCTTATGTTGACAGTTTGCAATGGAATAGGAATCGGTGAATTTAAGGACACACTTTCCATAAATGCTACAAACATAAAACACTTCAGAAATTGCACCTCCATCAGCGGGGACCTCCACATCCTGCCAGTGGCTTTTAGGGGGTAAGTGGCAGGCTCAGCTACTTCTACAGGGAAAACAAAGCCTGCCTTTCTCACTAGTGGGGACTTGTCACCCATAACCACCCTGCCACTTGTTGCAGGGACTCCTTTACCCGGACCCCTCCACTGGATCCAAAGGAACTGGACATTCTGAAAACTGTGAAGGAAATCACAGGTCTGTGCTGGGATGCTGCTTGCACATCATTGGGTGATCAGTGCATTATACATATGTCTTTCTCCTTTGGCATGCAAACATTTTTTCTGAAATTCCACCATTAATGACCAGTTCTTCAATACTTTTTTAAAAAAATGCACCTTTCCCTGTATGCGAAGAGGAGCATGTGAAGCCAAAGCACAGATTGTTACCAACTGGTGTGGACGGGTCTCATCCCTCTCCCTCATCCTCCCTGTGTGCTCAGCCATCTTGCTGGGCCAGGACTCTTAACAGCAGGGGGAGAGGGGGAGGTGACATGTGGGGTCAGCATGGGCCTTCCAAAGGGAATGCCACACCACTGATGGGCCACCGGCAGCCCTGAGACCTGTGGCTCCCCCACTCTCTTCACTTCTAAGAAGGGAATAGCTAGCCAGTCTCAGTGGCTCACACCTGTAACCTCAGCACTCTGGGAGGCTGAGGCAGGAGGACTGCTTGAGCCCAGGAGTTTGAGGTTGCTGTGAGCTATGAAGATGCCATGGCACTCTATACAGGGCACAGAGTGAGACTGCTTCAGTGAAGAAAGAAAGAAAAGGAACAGTTAGACCTGAATAACAGAGTGGTTTTGAGGATTAGAATTAAATAAGGAAAATAAGGACAATTCCTCAGATGTGCTAACCAGTGAGTAACTAGCAGCTGTGTTAGCAGCAGGAGGCTGGTTGGAATCCAGAGAGGGCAGCACAATGAGTACCTGTGGGTGGACTTGGGTGGTGGGAGAGACACATGGGGGACAGGGAATTCCATGGGTCAGGCAAGTTGCCACCACAAAAAATGTGCCTTGGCTTGCACACACGCGCCATACTCAGTGAGGGTGGTAAACAGAATCAAATCCAATCAAATTTCTACATTCACTGTGCACATGAAGCCTAGAGTAATGTCTCACATAGAAAAGGGACTTCTCAGTGGGGTGTCTGAGAAGTGGGGTGCCTTCCTTCTCCTTTCTAGGGTTTTTACTGATTCAGGCTTGGCCTGAAAACAAGACAGACCTCCATGCCTTCGAGAACCTGGAAATCATCCGTGGCAGGACCAAGCAACAGTGAGTTGACAACAGCACAGCCTGGCAAGATCACTCTTTGTCTTTTCATTTTGAAGTTAGCCCTATAAGAGAGGTGCAAAGAGAGTACAGAGAGCCCCAACATGCCCTTCCCAGTCTCCCCTGATAATCATGTCTCTCGAAAGCAGGTACAAGGATCCAGAGGACAAAACCAGCGCTAGCACTGGCCTGGGGCCTGCCAGTCTCCCGTGAGCACACTCCTGCATCCCAGCCCCCAGGGTGCACAGTGCACCTAGCTGTTAAAAGCTTCTCACCCCTCCAACTTGTGTCCTGCTCACCTTTCTGGGTTGTGACACTTGTGACAAGGACAGGCCAGACATTTTGTAAACTGTTGACTGGGTGATGTTTCCTCAGACACAGATGAGATTATGCACATCACATCAGAGTGACTTGATGAACTTGTTAGCAGTAAATACCTTTGTCATGGTTTCCACTTCTCCAGCTGGTGTGGTAGTGAGCACACAGGCACACATACACTGTAAGAGCCATCATCTGATTCGTGGTGACAAGGAAAAAACAGTCTGATTATGAGAACTGTCTCCCATATCAACCCCTAAAAGGAAGATGTGATACTGTGCAATATTAAAGAAATGAGAGAACATGAAATGCCCGTTGCTTTCTATACCTGCTTTGGCCATGTGTCTCTGATCCTAGACTTACAGCCACTTCCCAGAAAGATGCTGTGCTCTGCACTCTCTGGGGACTCTGCCTGAGGTTTATACAGAATGCAGACATTTAGAGAACACTTTTCTTGGACAGCTGGTCTGTGCCACTCACCTGAGCTTTTGAAATTTAAACAAGATAAGCATCACTCACTTTCCACAATTAATGGAAAGTCCAGTGACTGTGGTCCCTTCCAAGGTAGGGTGACCGCTGGCTTTGGGGTGACTCACCAGAGCATTAGTCCTGACTGCAAGGAAGCCCCTAGTTCTGCTCTGGGTATATGTGGGAGGCCCCTGACTGTGGTGGTTACAGGTCTCCTATCCAGGGCCTCTGGCTTCTGGAAGGCTGGGGGAAGGGTATACAGAACACCAACAGGGAAGGAAGCCCGAGTGGGAACTGAACCTTCTGCCACTCAGTCTTGTGTCCTCCCTGTGCCTCTTTCCTGTAGTTCCCTTAACTACACACAACCTGAGCTCCCCCAAGGTGCACAAGGTCACCTGTGCCACCCTCCCTGTCTGCGCCACTGGGGCGCGGCTGGCACCTGTGCTTCTCACACTCACCCCATGCGTGCCTAGTCTCAGGGTCCCTCTGTCTGAACAACTTCCTTCTTGTCTCCTAAGGGGCCACCTGGAGTCCTGGCACAGTGTCAGGTGGTGAAGAAAACATTCAGCTCCTGCTCTCGGGGACTCACAGTCTGGGAATCACTTCTCAGAAGAAGCACCCCTCCCAGGCATCTTACCCAGACTATCAGAGGCACCTGTGCTATGCCCCTGTGGTGCCTATAGGCATTACACTCACACATAGGGTGAAATTGTCACCACTAGACCCAGGGTTTCTTGAGAGTGTGGAGCATATTTCACCTGTGCAAAATTAGGCACATAGCACCTCAAATGTTCAGTAAATATGGATGGACAGTGGTAGGGGGTTTGGGGGTATCTCATCTGCAACCTTTGAAGGATAATTTGATGTTTGAAAAGTCAGATCATGTTCTCAATTTCCAAGCAAAATAAAAATGTAGTAAATGAAATAATGTCCCTCAGTCTGTCACCAAGGTTAAGGATGCCAAATGAATAAGGAACTTCCTTTTCTCTGGAAGAGCCTGAAAGCATACTTGAGGTTTTCAGAAGTCACAGAGCATGCCTTGCACAGTATGACTTACAGTAACTGTAGTGAAATCTACTTTGCTCCAGAAAAACAAAATAAGGTTGTTTTTGCTTTTTTTTTAATTGAATGGTAACTGTGTACATTGATGCACTTTGCGGGTGCAGTGTGGTGTTTTCATACATAATCCAAGACACTTCCATCAAACTGGTTAACATAGCCTTCATGTAACTTTCTTAGTTATTATGTCAAAACATTCATATTCTACTCATATAAAGATTCACTTGTACCCTTGCAAGATGAACCACAGAAGTGAACCCTCGAATCCCTCTCCCTCCCCCCCCCTCCCCATATCCTTAGGTTGTTATTAGGTTATAGCTTTCATATAAAAAGGTTTAAATTAATTTCATAATAGGTGCAAAATAAGGTTTTTAAAGGTACATCATTTTCCTAATGTTTCACAATGTTTTTCTCTCCAACTTAGTGGTCAATTTTCTCTTGCGGTTGTTGGCCTGAACATAACATCCTTGGGTTTACGCTCCCTCAAGGAGATAAGTGATGGAGATGTGATAATTTCAGGAAACAAGAACTTGTGCTATGCAAATACAATAAACTGGAAAAAACTCTTTGGGACCTCTAGTCAGAAAGCCAGAATCATCAACAACAGAGTTGAGAACAACTGCAGTAAGTAATCACTTTATGTTTTGATTGTGGAGACGGTTCTAGTGGGTCATTTATTTTTATTTAGCTTTTTATTAAAGGATCATTTCCAAACATTTAAATTACTTTTTTCATTCATTAAGGAGCATATTGAAATCTGTATTTTCCTAATTGTGAAGTTCCCTTGTCAAGTTCATTAGAATTGTTTCCAGATCATTCTCATTTCATAGGATGAATTGTCCCAGAGGTTTAGGCTAGCAATTGTTTGTAAATTAAAAAACTAAATTTAGTGTTAGTGATACCATGTCTTAGCTGTCGATTGTTCCCTACTTAGACACACTCAGAGGATGGGTGAGCTTTTCACACTAACACCTCCTGTGTGTGTGTTATGACTTGGGAGCTCTGGGTCAGCACTGATGCTGGTGGGAGTGCCCTGGCCATGGCTGGGCCCCCGGCCCCTGGGAGAGACAGATCCAAGTTCAGATGCTGCTCTGACCATCTCTAGCTTTGAGATCTCAGTCAATTAATCTCTGTAGGTTTTGTATTCCTAATCCATAAAGTGGAGATAATGACGACTCCCACACCACAGAGCTATAGAAAGGCTTAAATACAATGCCATGCGCAAAGCTCTCAGCATGATTATAGCACAGAGCAGACTCCCTGACCTACGGTCTCCATACCACTCAGGACTGCCCAGGGTGTCCTGGGCACCCAGTAGGGAAGGGGGCCCCCCACAGTCAGCCTCCTGGAAGGACAGTTTGAGTCTCTTCCTTCCAGGCTCCCAGCACACCTGTGCTGCCCTAGGTCACTGAACACACAGCCCTCTTGCAGGAAAGTGGTGTCTCCACCGCTCCCTCTTTCCCTGCTCCCTGACTCCCGTGACTCACTGTGTCTCCCCAGAGGCCATGAACCACATCTGCAGTTCCCTGTGCTCATCAGAGGGCTGCTGGGGCCCAGAGCCGAGAGACTGTGTGGCCTGCCAGAACGTCAGCCGCGGCCGGGAGTGTGTGGGCAGGTGCCACGTGCTGGAGGGGTATGGCTGTCCTTCTCAACCCTGGTTCCATCAGAACTAAGACTCAGGATTGTTTTTATAGCTTTATAGTTATTCAGTTACATTTTGTTTTCTTTTATTTTTCCTTTGTTCTTTTTTTCTGGTGGGGGTATTGTTTGGTAGTATGTTTATTTTTTGGCACCCTGTTAATTACAGTAGGAAATAAGCAAACTATTCTTATTACTTAATCGAATCCAGTAACTTGCAGACTTTCTTTTCCTGAAAATATCTTCAATTTGTTAAGCTACACAAAGTTTACAGCCAACACCTTGGCTTTTTGGTCTTTTCTTTTTTTTTTTCAGCACACTAGTCCTAGTGTGTCAAAATGTTTTAGTACAAACCAGATTTCTGGTTAATTTTTGTGTTATGTACCCTGAGCTTGCACTCACCATTGAACAGTGCAAGTAACTTTAAATATTACCATGGACAAAGAAATAATTCATATAATGTTTGTTTAATTCAGTTGCAATCAATAAAAAGTATAATCTTTGGAAACCATGAGAATTTTGGTATTGATGATAAGGCTTTGAATGAGTACAAATAATGTTGAAAAATAAACAAGTAGGAAGATAAAATTGAAGGGCAGAAGAAATTTTTTTTTTAATTTAAACAAAAGAAGAACTTTTATGATGGAGAAGAGATATAGGAATTGCAGATGGTTGCAGAAAACCTCCCTTTCCAACTCATTGCCAGGAAGTGGGTCACAGCATGGACCCAGCAGTCTTCAGGAGCAGAAGGAGAGGACCAGATCAGTTCTGTGGAAGCCCCTTAGATTACAGGTTCAGCGTGATTAGAGTCACTGAGAGTGGTTCTAAAGTGTGAGTAGGGAATATTGGTGTAATTCTTCTGCAGATAGACACTCAGGTTTCCATTTTCAAGTCTCTTTTAAGAGACAAGGTAATTGAAGAGCCCCCATGGGATGCCAAGTCTCCTGGTAGTGCAGAGAACCCATGTCTGGTAGCACCTATACCCTGCAGGACTGGCCCTTTCAGCAGGGCAATGACCCAGAGAGGAAAGCAGAAGACACACCCTGTCCTGTTTGCTTTAATTGCTAAAGAGAGTCCTTATGGCACAAGCTGACTGTGCCTGTGCTTTAAGCAGTCCTTATGGCTGCTTGGTGGGAAGACTCCTGGTCAGAAACCAGGCACATGCCAGTCCTATGCACAGCCGCTTGTCTTTTCAGTCAAGCATTCTCTCCTAACATTGATGTCACATCTGGAGGAATGTTGAAAACAGTAGGGGCAAAGTCTTCCACGTGTGCTCTACACCTTACGAGTGTGCATGGGGCAGGTTTGCCATCCTCCTCCCTTCCCTTAGTCTGCACCTGCCATCTCTGCTCATCAGCCCTGTATCAGAGGCACAGGCTCCTCACAAGGACCTGGTTTTCTGTCTTTTGGGTTACTTACCCAAAAAATGCCTCTAGAAAGTACAGGATGACAAGTAAAGCTTCTGCGTTTATTCAAGGAGAAGATGACCAAGGATTCAGCTAATAAAATCAGTGTATTATAATATAATATAGTCCTAGGGTCCTGACTATTTGACCTTTCCTTAAAATTACTTTGAACTTCAGAGGGAGGTGGTTTGTGTCCCTGAGACGGTCTAAGCACCACACTGGGAAGTGGGGTGGCAGGGGGAGGGGGAGACACTGACCTGTCTCCTTGTCACCTCTCTCAGTGAGCCAAGGGAGTTTGTGGAGAATTCCGAGTGTATTCAGTGCCATCCGGAGTGCCTGCCCCAGGCCCTGAACATCACCTGCACGGGACGGGTGAGCAGCCCCTCAATGTCACTTGCTCCCACTCATGGGGAGAAGTCTTCATAAAAGCAGGACCACAACAAAGCCCAAGTCACCCGTAGCTAGAAAGGACCTTGCTCAGGGCTGCTCCCAGAGAGGGTACTGCAGCCTGGCAGCTGTGACAAGTGATCACAGAAGCACCTTCAGCTTTGCTGCTCAGCACCTCCACACTTTATCTAAGCCTACTTTAAAAACTCAGCTTACTTTGACTTAATAAATCCCCAAACTTAACAGTCACTCTTGTGAACCAGTTTCCATCACTCTTGTCTTAGCATCATAGCTTCATCATTTCAATCAAACATCCACAAATTCTTATTTAACATTAGTTTGTAATTAGTTGAGAGGTTTTTTTTTGCAGTTTTTGGTCGGGGCTGGGTTTGAACCCGCCACTTCCAGCATATGGGGCTGGTGCCCTACTCTTTTGAGCCACAGGTGCTGCCCAGTTGAGAGGTTTATAAAGAAACTTGAAAACTTTTTTTTCTTTTTTGAGACAGAGTCTCATTATGTTGCCACAGCTCGCAGCAACCTCAAACTCTTAAGGCTTAAGTGATTCTCTTGCCTCAGCCTCCCAAGTAGCTGGGACTATAGGTGCCTGCCACAACATCCAGCTATTTTTTTGTTGTAGTTGCCATTTTTGTCAGGCCTGGGCTGGAACCCACCAGCCCTGCCTGGCACCCTAGCCACTGAGCTATAGGCGCCGAGCCAAAACTCTAAAACATTTTAAAATTCACAGTTAAAGATCCCCATGTTCAGTAACAATCTTATAAAGAGTATTAGTGAGAATTCAGGTGTCTCTCATGCCAAATGTTGGTAGTGTTGTTAATTCTCAATATTATTCATATGGCAAGCTCTGTTTGGATTTGAGCTCCAAGAGCCATTTCTAAATTTACTAACTGAAAACAGTTTCAACATTCTGTGTAAATCAGGACTGCATTTGAAGGGCTAGACTGCCAACATGGCTGGCCACATAACAACTATCAGTTTGCAGGTCTGTGTGGTGTCGGGGTAAATGTTTTGTTTTTTATTCATGCTCCATTGCCCTGAGTGTACTCCTGTGGCATCACAGCTCACAGCAACCTCAAACTCTTGGGCTCAAGTGATCCTCCTGCCTCAGCCTACCAAGTAGCTGGGACTACAGGCACTCGCCACACCACCTGCCTAATTTTTCTGTTTTTAGTGGAGACGGGGTTTTGCTTTTGCTCAGGCTGGTCTGGGACTCCTGAGTTCAAGCTTCCACCTCTGCCTCCCATGATGCTAAGATTACAGGTGTGAGCCACTGCTCCTGACCTGGCTTAAATTTCTGTCATTAAACTAATCAGTGATACTGGCTTAGTCATCTGGCTGTGCTGGCTTTGGACACACATTAGAGAAATTAGCTAAGCAAAAGATCCTTTCTTAAAGGCTTTATTTCAGACCCTTATAAAGTGTGGGCCACACTACCCGGGCAGTCCCATGCTTTTATCTCTGTGAATTTTGCAAGAGCAAATATGATGCAGGACACCACGCATTGTGCATCCACCCGAGCCCCTGCCTCCTTTCACTGGCTGATTTTCTTACACACTTGCCTCGGAGAGACTGGCTTTCTTCAGAGCTTTCCTGAAACGTCCAGCATTATGTGTCAAAAACACTGTCTGCCCAGTCAGGACATAAATATGCATGTAGGCCAAAAATGGAGACTTTGACCAGGAGAGATGCCCACAGTGTATTTTCCAGTCTCCTGGTGTCCGTGTACATTACACACATTCTAAGTCAGGAAGGCTATCCACTGTGAGCACCAGTAGCCATCTTGCAGCAAGTGCAATCACAGAACTTGTTTTCCACTTTAATGACTTTTTATCACTTGTTTTTTTTCTTTCTCACACTAAATATTTTAAGTAAAGAGCTACTTCCATTTTGGAAACATAAATAGAAAAGACAGAGACATACATAAAGGTCCTCTCCACTTGGTGCAGGGACCAGACCACTGCATCCAGTGTGCTCACTACGTCGACGGCCCTCACTGTGTCAGGACCTGCCCTGCGGGAGTCATGGGGGAGAACAGCACCCTGGTCTGGAAGTATGCCGACGCCAGCCACGTGTGCCACCTGTGCCATCCAAACTGCACCTATGGGTGAGTGGAGCTCTGCATCCTAGCCAGGGAGTGCACCAGAGTAGATGCTGCTTCTGCAGATTCATAGATTGAAAACTTACAGAGATTTGTATCTGAGTCACTTACAAACAATGTTTTGGCCCCAGGGCCGTGGTGGGACATGTCCTGGGTGGATCTTACAGCTGGGAAGAAAAGCTGTGTGCTGCCCTGGAGCACTCGCAGGCCAGGGCTCTGTTCCTCATGCTACACGTCCTGACAGGAGGGTGGTGAGTGGACAGTGACAGCTCATGTCCTGGCAGCTGCCACCCAGCACCTCTAACAGGTTTTCATGGATCTCTGCAGATCACTAGGGTTGGTGTACGGTTGTTTTTTTGAGTTGTTTTGTCATAAATAGAAGATAACACTGCCCCAGGGCTGCTTACAGACACTTTTCTTTCTTAGCTAGTTGATCATTACATTGTTACTACTTGAATTTAAATTATTTTAACTGAAATTAGCAGAAGTGCTCTGATTGTATCTTATTTACTAGAATAAAAAATTTGACAATCAAACTGGACTCAAGAATCACAAGACAGGAGAATCAGAGACAGGAGTTGAGTTGTCCTATACACTACACTAGGTCATGTTTCCTCGCATTTCTCAAAATCCCCAACCTGTTTTGGGGCTTTTTTTCCCCCTTCCTTTGGGTCTAACACCAGTCATGTGGCCTTAGACAAGTGTCTTTTCCTCTGTGCCTCTCCTTTCCCACCCATGAATCAGGATAATAATGCTGCATAGCTCACGGGATATTAATGACTGTGAGTTAACGTGTGTGATGTGCTTGAAACAGTGCCTGGGGCAGGGTGGGTGCTGGTCAGAGATAACACTGCTGCTGGTGGTGGCAGTGATTGACTGTGACATTATAATGATAAGTGAATTTTCTAGAAAGACAATCACATTTCCCATATGATATCTTAATCTCTTTTCCAAAAGTAACAGATTGTCTAATGAAGGCCAAAAGAGTATTTCACTGTTTCCAGAGTACTGTCAGGCATGTGGTAATGGACATCCGAGTTTTACATCTGATGGTGATGGGAATGACTGTCATATCTAATATTAAAAGCAATATTTGCTATTAGTTTGAGATACCAAGTATCTTATTGAGAAAATATTTATCTATACTTAGCTCTTTTTTTTTTACTTTATTTTATTTTATTTATTTATTTATTTATTTTTATTAAATGATAGCTGTATACATTAATGCAAACATGGGGTACAGGGTAGTGTTTTCATATACATTTTGAAATACTTTCATCAAGCTGGTTCACATAAATTTCATGTCATTTGCATAGTCATTGTGTCAAAACATTTACATTCTAGTTCTAGAAAAGTTCACTTGTACCCTTGTTAGACAGAAATAGAGGTGATCTTTCCGTTCACCCACCCACCACCCAGCCACCCTTCTCCCCTCCCCTTCCCCACCCCCTCCCCATATTCCTGGGCTAGAATTAAGTTGTTTCTTTCATTTGAGAAGTATATATTAGTTTCATAGAAGGG
>NW_003852440.1:10396359-10401515 GCF_000181295.1 Otolemur garnettii | reverse complement strand
TTTCTTGAAATTCTAGCTCTTTCCTTTCTTCCATTCTATTAATCTTGTTTACTATCCACATTCTGAACTCAATTTCTGTCATCTCAGCCATCTCTTTATGGGTTAAATCTTCAAATACCTCTGCCACGTCCTTCAAGTTGGGTTGGGGGCTCTGGGAGTGATGTTTTGCTGGCCTTTTGGGGCAAAGGCTGGGAGTAGTGTCTGTATCTTTTCCCCTAGAACTTTGCCAAAGATGCAAATATTGCTACGGTCTGAGAGCCTAGAGGTCTGCTTGTCTCTATCTTGTTTACAGTTGTTATCTATTCTACCTTAGAAAATCAATTACTCTGGGTTAAGATCAGCTGTGGAGAAATAAGAGTGATTAAGTCACCCCTCCCCTTACTGGCGATGATCGGGAACAGAAAACCACACTTTCCCTCAACCACACCCCCAGGGTATCACTTTAGATAGTTCTCAGGTGATTGGCCCAGTTCAAATGATATGAGACAGGTGTCACAGTTAACACAATTCTCAGGTGGGGGAGTTCGAGAGGTCTCTGGCAACTGTACAGCAGGGATCTTCTGACAGCGCAGGTATGGCCTGCTCCGGTGTTCTGTGGGGTCAGAGGGACCTGCCCAGCAAATATTCCTTCTAGGTCTTGAAGTACTGGTCCTGGGAGGAAGGTCAGCTGGGTCCTGCTCTCTTTCTACGTCTATCAAATCGGCCAACTTGGACAAGAGCTTTTTTCTCTCTGGTGGATCTTCCTGTAGGCCAGAAGTGATGTTTAACCAACTCACTCATCCTCCATTTGTTTCCAAGGATTTTGGCATCATCTACAGACCCCACAGGACTCTGGAGCTCTCCCTGGCTGGCACAGGCTGCAGGTCGGGGTGCTGGCACATGGTCTTCAGACGCCAAGGCAGGGGCTGCCGAGGGCCACAGTCAGTGCTCCTCCTGCTTTCCAAAGTGTCTTTTTTCCGAAAGTCACACGGGGGTGTTGTGTGGTGTTCTTTCTCGCAAGGAGAGAAGGACGGCTTGGCTGCGGGTGCAAGTTCGCTCCTAGAATTGTTTAAAAGCAAGAAACAACTCTATACTTAGCTCTTAACTGTTTTTAAAAATATGAAATGGATTTTAAATTTTACCAAATACTTCTTCGGCAGCAATTTAAGATTTTTCACATTTTTTCCCTTTGGGTTTATTAGCATGCAAGTTGTGTTGGCCAATCTGTGAGCTTGGGCAAAGCATGGTATAAACTATGCTTTGCTAGCTTTTCACTTAATGTATTTTTATAAGCAATTTTGGAGATTTTCTAAAACACAATTCTATTATCTTTATAGAACAAATATTGTTATCTTCTCCTTTTTCTATCTTTTGGAAATGAACATGTCTACATATCTGTGTGTTGTGAGCATGTGTTTGCTAGGCTTAGAGGGGTCGGAAAATCTCTGTGCAGTGGGATTCTCAGCATGTTTACTTTGTGCAAATATATAAAGGGAATTTACTCATGAGGCTAGTTGTTATTTGTTCCACTATCTATTTTTTCCCTGGTAACAATAAATCTCCATTCTCTGACTGAATCTCTCATTAAAATTGCATTTTCTTCTATAACTTTGGTCTCTTTCTTCCTTTGTTTCAAATAAAGTCCTGATGCTATTCATTTGACACATAGAATTTTATCAATATTTTCTTTTTTTTTTTTTTGAGACAGAGCCTCAAGCTGTCCCCCTGGGTAGAGTGCCGTGGCATTACAGCTCACAGCAACCTCCAACTCCTGGGCTCAAGCGAGTCTCCTGCCTCCGCCTCCCAAGTAGCTGGGACCACAGGCGCCCGCCACAACGCCCGGCTATTTTTTGGTTGCAGCCGTCATTGTTGTTTGGCGGGTCCGGGCTGGGGATTCGAACCCGCCACCTTAGGTGTACGTGGCTGGCGCCTTAGCCGGTTGAGCCATAGGCGCCGAGCCAATATTTTCTTTTTTATATATGATTACTTTCCTGATTCTGAGCCTTTTTTAGAAGAAGAGCATATAGTTTTATGTAGTCTTATTATTGCTACCTGTATCTTCTCCCAAAGCCATTATTTAAATAGGAGTCACGTGAAAGAAATGGATTTAATATTTAAACTATGGAGAAATGTTGAATAGAGGAAAGGAAAATAACAGAGCCTTTCTTTTATTGTGTATTTATGCTGTACATAACACTATTACACACATTGCCTCTCTCACTTCTTAGACAGGATGTGTTACTTTCCCCTTTTCTTTTTGTTAAAAGACATGTAAAGGGGATCAGTAATCATTGCAGCTCACGATCCAGCAGTTTCAGGGCCCAGACTGCAGCATGGGCCTCTGCCTGGTTCCAAAAGCCACAGCTCCCAGCCCTTGCAGGTGTTGCTGCCAAGAATGGGCAGGACCCAGCAGGCACATCCATTTTATTTTATTTTATTTTATTTTATTTTATTTTCAGGCTAATGTGAGGCCACAAACAAAGCAAACTGACAATCTTCAGACTAGGAAAAGGTGTATACATTTTTATTATTTTATTTTTTTTATTTTTTATTTTTTTATTGTTGAGGATTCATTGAGGGTACAAAAAACCAAGTTACACTAACTGCATTTGTCAGCAAGGTCCCTCTTATAATAAATGTGTTCCTCCCCTAAGAGGTGTGCCAAACACAGTGACCCCTCACCCCCTCCCTCCTTCCCTGTCTCCAACCTAGTATACAGTGGGAGGTGGGGTGAATGGGGAGCAGAGAGAGATATCTTCATTTTTAAATGGAACAATAGTTTCATAGTAAGTGGTGAAAGGCAAGTTTCTTTGAAATTTTAATCCTGAGAAGTTAAATTAAATAGTATGAAGCTTTGCTTATTTTCCTGATAGGTAACAAAATTTAGTTTCTATTTTAATTGCAGTTATGTACAAATTCCCTATAAAAAAGAATAAATTGGAGAGGATGAAACAGGTGATAACATGACATGGCCTCTTTGACTTCATAGTCACTCCTGCAAAAGCAGCGGGGCAGGACCCCTGGGGCCTCTTATCTTCTGAGACCCTCAGCGCCCTCCGCCGCAGTCTTTGCCCCATCCCTGTGCAGCCTCGCTCCCTGTAGAAAGCACCCTGCCCTTCCCTCTCCACCTGTGCAGCTTCTTGTTGACAGGCCCTGCTGTTTTCCAGCCTCTCCCCGTTGACTGCACCTACAGACCGCACACCCTCGCATGCTCTGTTCCCGTTGCATCACACTCAACAGGAGGGGAAGCAGGGGTTCCCTCTGGTCCAGGGTCCACGCATCAGTGAATGATTTTATCCTAGACTATTTCATCGTTCGTAGGGTGGACAGAGTGTAGAATAAGAAGGATGCCTGTGTGCCCTACCATGCCATCTGCCTGGGAGAGAGGGACAGCTCAAGCTCACAACAAGCCAAGCACAGGGATTGAAGCCACCTGCCAAGACCCAGGGCACAGAGAGGGAGAATGTGTAGGACCAGATGATGGGGCTACATGAAACACCTAGTCTTCCTCACACATCAGAGGTGTAGTTGTGCATTGTTCTCCAGGACACGAAACAAGTCTCAAGATACTCATTCTGCCTTTTTAACTGTCATCATATAACTGAAATCATGATGGCAGCCTATCCCACTAAAATGGGAGCCTGGTGCTCAGGGCTTACCTGAGGATAGCCCCTGCCTTCACACATCAGGCACTGCTGAGCAGGGTGGCTCTCCTGCCTCTGAGACTGGCATCACCCACCCACTCCCCCTTTCTCCTGCCTGTCCTGCATGTAGGCATCTCTGCCCATTTCCCTTCTTCCCCTCGCATTGGGGACCCGCAGTATCTGGGCTCCTTCTCACCCCCTGGGCCCTGAGTGGCCTAGTCATGGTCCTCAGGACTGGCCCACAGTACAGCTTGGCTCCCCTATACCCTGTCCATACCACATTCTCCAGCCAGTGGAGACAACTGCCCGGTGTCACAGGGAGCATGAGGAGGTGCTTCAGTGAGGAACCACCTCTTTGTCCAAAGCTAGAGCAACACAGACACTCTACATTGTTTGCCAAGTACAAGGACAAATGAACAAATGTATGATACATAAATGTGTCATGACTTTCATGCTTTAAGAGTTTAACACACATTGATTTAGTAAAAACTTTCTAAGAAACAAAAGCCAAATAAGCAGAATGATAAACATGTGCACGTCTCTCTCAATCCCTACAGATGTACCGGGCCAGGTCTTGAAGGCTGTGATGGTGGCGGGTGAGTACTGTAGCTCTGTCTGGCTGGCCGTGGGAAAGGAAATGGTCCTCTGTCCTAGGCAAGTTTTACAGCTCCAGGCCAGTCTAGGCCAGCCCAGCAGAGGCCTGGGTTGTCAGAGAGGGTGCAGGGTATGCAGGGCTGGGGGCGAGGCAGGGCTGCATCTCTTCTTGGGTGGCCTCTCCTTGACCTCTTGGTCACCAGGGCTGCTGGATCCTTTTCTCCCTTCTCTCCCTTTACCCCTCTGCCCAGTTGGTCCCATCACAGATTTGTGCTTGAGGGGCCTTTCTGTTGGATGACAAAGGTCCAGCCTAGAGGGATTATCCCTCCTCACTACCTTTGCCCAGCACAGTGCCCAGTGGGCAGTTGGGCTCCCTTCAGCCTTGCCTTCTCACAAACTTGCCCTCGCTGCTCCAGACACTGGGCTGAGGAGAGCAGACTGGTGAGTCCTCCTCAGACGCACCAGGCAGGAGTGGTGCCAACAACTATTGGTGCCTAGCCAGGCCTCAGGGAAGGATGCACAAAACACCTGTTTGCTGTTTCTGATGCCCCAAACACCAGCCAGACCTCCAAGCACCTCTGCCCTTTCTGCCAATGTCAGTGCTGCCTCTGCTTCCACATGCTTTTCTGCCCCAGAGTGGGGAAGGCAGACAATCCTTCCCACCATCAGGTGGAACTCTGAGCAGAAATAAGGCAGTTTCTCAGAGATAGATCTCCTGTCAATCTCCCTGTCTTCATAGCACTGTCTTGGTAATCGTAGTAATGAGGCTTCCATCACATGCCCACCTGGAAACTAATCAAGGACCTTTCTTTGTTTTTGTCTGTGTGTGTGTGTGTGTGTGTGTGTGTGTGTGTGTTTTAATTTTCCTTGCTTATTTTTTGTTTTTATTTCTTTCCTTTTTTCTTTTTTTAAAGTACCAACTTTTGGTTTCATCCGTTT
>NW_003852440.1:10376790-10396339 GCF_000181295.1 Otolemur garnettii | reverse complement strand
ATGGCATCATAGCTCTCACTGCAACCTCAGACTCAGGCTGTGGGCATCCTGCTGCCTTAGCCTCCAGAAGCTGCAGGGATTACAGGCACTCCCCAGGGCGCCTGGCTGGGTTTTTCCATTTTTTTTTAGGAGTCTGGGTCTTACTCAGGCAAGTCTCAAACTCCTGAGCTCAAGCAATTCTCCCTCCTCTGTCTCCCACAGTGCTGGGATTACAAGCGCGAGCCACCATGCCCAGCGGATCTTATGTTATGTTATGTTATCTTATGTTATGTTATGTATCTTATGTTATGTTCACTATTCTTTTTAATTTTTCTTCTTATTCACTCACTTTTACTGCTGTAGCACCTTTTTGTGTGTAGCACCTTTTATCTTCCAGTAGTTGCTCAAGATAGCAAAAACTCATTTATTCAAACATCATTAATTGGGGATTTTGCATAACACAGATGAGATTAGCACTCCTTAAAAGGAAACTATTGCAAACTGTCATTTTCATGGAATACATTTGGCCCCTTTAAGTGAACTTTGTGAGGACTTCGCACCTTTTTTATGTGCAAAGACACTGTGAATTTGGCTATTCGTTGACTCCATCTGCAGCAGCTCAAATGAGACAGATAATTAAGAATGAGAGGGCTGTACCTGTGGCTTAAAGGAGTAGGGTGCAGGCCCCATATGTCAGAAGTGGCAGGTTCAAAGCCAGCCCTGGCCAAAAACTGCAAAAAAAAAAAAAAAAAGAGCTTTCCAAGGACTCTGGATTCAGAGTTGCAAATTCAAATGGTCCTTTCCCCAGTGAGCTGGAAGCCCTGACTTCTGAGTTTTTTCTGTCTCTGAAATTAGATGCCACCTCCCTGGGAAGAGAGGTAGATGTGTATGCCCTGTGGTCTGAGGCTACATGACATTACTGTAATGACAGTGATGCTTTATAGCCTGCCTTATAACCTCACAGAGAATTTCACACCTTCAAACACCTTTAGGAATGTCAACCAAACTGAAAGGTCCCTTTGCTGGGCCTGGCGGGGAGATACTACTGGCTCAGGTGCGGGGATGGCTGACCCTTAGTTGTGTGGAAATGCTCTTGGGTGAACACGGTACAAATGCATGTAAAGAGCATCACTGAAGTCAAAATTGTCTTTTGAATTATATATTTTCTTAATCAACAGATTAAAAAATAATCATTGTATGGAAAGGGTCCAGATGAAAGCTCAGTTCTACACATGCAGAGTGGGGGTGGGGGGTGTTGCTGGGGCCAGGGAACTTGAGAGAGCTGAAACTTGGTCTGGAAGTCACAGTCAGCTTTCTCCTGCCTCTTCAGAAGTCAATGTCCTGCTTCCTGAGGTCATTTCAAACAGTGTCACAACATGCAGGAAGCATGTGAAATGCTGATGTTTGTCTATCCACCTCCCTCCAGGCTCAAGATCCCATCCATCGCCACTGGGATTGTGGGTGGCCTCCTCCTGGTGGTGGTGGTGGCCCTGGGCGTTGGCCTGTTCTTGCGAAGGCGCCACATAGTCCGGAAGCGCACGCTGCGCCGGCTGCTGCAGGAGAGAGAGGTGAGCAGCGAGCGCCCTGGGAGCCTGGCGACCTGCAGGGACAGGCAGTTGTGTGTCTTAGATATACATTCACTTTATTATGCACTATTTGTTGTGATGGAAAAAACAGAAATTCTCTGAATTTCCAATTATACCCAGATAGTTATATTTTCATACTACCCAGCAAAGTGGAATGTTTCTTAGCTGAGCCCTACAAAATCCTCCTGGAGCCCCACACACCCGACCCTTCATGGGCCTGAGGGTGGGCTTCCACACGTGTGGGGCAAGCCTTGGAGGAGGCCGCTGGAGTGAGATGACAATCATTACTCTGGAAATCTGTCTACACACATGGCTGGTATCATTCTGGATACTGGCTGTGCCCAGCCCTCTGTGGGGGCCCATTGTTCCTAGGAGGAGGGACCCAGCAACTCAAGCATAAGGGACCGCTACAGATACCAAATGCAGAGAAATTTCCCTTAACAGAGTTTTGCCAGAGCTGGCTGGCATGGACACAGAAAAGAGAAGTCACATTTTGTTGAAACCAGGCTGCTCTTTTTTTCTTTTTTCTTTTGAGACAGAGTCTCACTATGTTGCCCTCAGTAGAGTTCTGTGGCATCACAGCTCACAGCTATCTCAAACTCCTGGGCTTAAGCAATTCTCTTGCCTCAGCCTCCAGAGTAGCTGGAACTACAGGTGCCTGCCATAACGCCCAGCTATTTTTTGTTGCAGTTGTCATTTTTGTTTAGCAGGCCTGGGCCAGGCTCGAACCCGCCAGCCTTGGTGTATGTGGCTGGCGCCCTATTCAATGAGCTGTGGGCACTGAGCCACCAGGCCACTCTTTAAAGAGAAAGCTGTGTGGGCTTCCTGTCTCTGCTGCCTCTGAAGTTTGTCAGAGGAGGTGTGCACCCCCTGATGAGTGCACATGCCCAGGCTGTGTCCCCCGCTGTGCATGCCTGCAGTTACCCTGTGGCCCCTGTGCTGGGCACTAAGCCAGAGTCTCTGCTTCCTTGTCTCCCCAGCTCGTGGAGCCCCTCACACCCAGTGGGGAAGCCCCTAACCAGGCACTTCTGCGGATCTTAAAGGAAACCGAATTTAAGAAGATTAAGGTTCTGGGCTCTGGCGCATTTGGCACCGTGTACAAGGTGGGTCTCACATGCATTGTCATTGTCATCGTGTGCTCTTTGTTTCGCTGAGGGTTTGGGAAATTTGCACGTTTTTCCAAAGCTTTCATTTATAGCCAGAGTAACAAAAAAATGGCCCTGTGGAACATGCACACAGATGAGAGGCATTTTAAAGGGGATGTCACTGACTTTTTAGAGGGAGCATGACCCAGGACTGGGGGCAGGACAGCTGAAGGCAGGAGGACAGTGTCACAGTATCAGCATAAAGCCAGGTCTCAAAAGCCTCCTCTTAGCCTGTTTTTTCTCAGATCCTCTCTATATAATCTGGTCTCAGTTAGGCCAGGCCCAGTGTCTTAAAATTCTAGATGAAGTGGTGTACTCTGGCTGTAACTGGCATGAGCATGAACATTTTGAATCTGAATATTACCCTGACTTGTGGAGCCTTCTTGCTTAGGAGACACTGAGACTCCTGGGCACAGCGATCTCAGAGTGCAGAGCTGAGGTTCCCATCCTGCCTGGGTCTGACAGCTGCTGGTTCATGTCTTCCCTCTTTCTGTCATAGGGACTCTGGATCCCAGAAGGAGAAAAAGTTAAAATCCCCGTGGCTATCAAGGAATTGCGAGAAGCAACATCCCCAAAAGCCAACAAGGAAATTCTCGACGTGAGTCTGCTTTGTTCTGTAGTTGTCCACAGGCCTTGGACACCGCAGGTGCCTCCTGGGGGGCTGGCAGGGCTGTGCTGTCTTGCTCCTCCCCACCACTTGCTCCACGTTCACTTGGCATGCCTTTTCCCATGTGGCGCTGTTGGTGTGATGCCCTTCTCTTCCAGGGCAGACTCCTCTCCACTCTCTGTCCCCAGATGACAAAGATGCACAGATGCTGGGCAGGAGGAGAACTTGACACTAGCTTCTTCCCCACACAGGCCCAGCATGCTTATGATGAGCCTGAGCACACATGTTGTGCTGAGTGATTTGGGGTAAAAAACAGAGACATAAGGACACTTGCTGAGCTTTCTGGAGTAGGAATCAAGCCCACTATAGTTTCAGACTCCAAAGCTTACATTCACTTTGCTCTGCCAAGTTACCTCATCTTTGAAATGCCTTTGTTTAAAAGTGCCTCAAATAAAGATGCCCATTGTATGATGTTCATCACTGGGCATCACTGTTTTACAGAAAGTGCACCTCTGTATTTTCTGCCAAAATAATTCAAATATCATTCTTTAGGGTCTGCTGATTGCTCCTTTATGGAATAAGTCCCTCAAATTTCCACAAGATTACTGTTCACTGTTACTGTTCATTGAACTTTTGTTGGACCAACCCTGGCCCCAGGGGGGCAGCACCCTCTGGGGAAGAGGCTGGCTGGGGTCTGACAGAGTCCACCCTAGCTGAGGCCTGGGCTTTCTGGCAGTCTCAGGGAACCTTTTCTGTGAAAGGGGAGTTGGGGACCAGGCATTGGGCAAGGGCCACAGAATCAGGAGAAAGGGAAAATGGCTGCATTTATTGTCTCAAATCTGGAGGATTATTTGATCTTATAGCCTAGAAAGACAAAAGCCAAATTAAAAAAAAATAGAAAACAAAAACATGGGCCTTTAAAAAATGTGAATAAACAACATTTTTCAGTGGCAAAACTCCACAGTTCATTTTTCTCTGAGCAGCTTCCCTCCATTTATGAGAGGAAATCTCACATCAGTACACATCTAAATGAAGGATGATGTGTTAAAACAGTGCAATAGAAATCCTGACACTGATGATATGCTTATCGGCCGAAATTGTCTTCCATGTTAATGGCTTATTAGGACTGTCATGTCCTATTAACAGGTAGGTAAAGGGTTCATGAAGTCTTCCACTTATAACCTCGAATTTCCCTCTCATGTACTGTCGAAAAGAAAATCTTTGTACAGAATTCGCCTCTATAATTCATTTTTTGCTCATTTGAAACAATATAATAAATTACACAAAATAATGTTGAATTTCACCAATATTGGTGAAATTCATTCATGCAGAATGCAGATAGTTTGGGAAGTGTGCTAAGACAGCAGCACACTCTGGGAAAGAAGTAGTTTTTGCTAAAAAATCCTTCCTGCCCCCAGGATCTCTTAATTGGAGGCAGGAAGAGTGGCTTCCTGGGGGGGAGAGCGGGCAGGAGGTGGAGGAGGCCGAGGACAGAAAGCGCAGCCTAGTGTCTGCAAGGCAGGAGCCTCCTCTTGCTGCTTCTCCCCTCCTGACCCTTCCTCCCTCCCTTAATTTATTTCCTCCCTATGCTTCTTCTCCCTGGCTCTCTTTTGTCGTCTCTAACATGGGAGAAGACTGGGCTGCTACCTTTAGTGGGAGTGGAGAGCCTGGGACAAGGTTGGAGATGCTGCTGAGGGAGTAAACACCAGGGAAGCCCAGCCGATGTCAGCAGTGAGGGAGATGACACGTCAGGCCCCTGTCCCCTGACAGGGTGCCCATGGAGCCCAGCATGCTCTGAAATGTTCCAGCACTCCTGGAGAGCTCATCCACTGTCCCGCCCTTTACCCAGCTGGCCAAGTTTACCAACATAGGGTGCACTGCCCTTCCTTAGGAGTTTAAAATCTAGTGGCATCTTTTTCCCCAATTCATAACATGAACTATTTCACAGATGAGGATGACAAGTAAGAGGGGAAGGACCAAAAGTCATGCTACAATTAGGACAAAATATCCCCACACTTCAATGTCATCAAGGCTGCAGGGACACTGCTGCTGGGGGGCAGTGAGCTCTACACTGCCCAGGGCCTGTTTGGATCACTTGGGACACCAGGCAGCTGCTGTAGGTCACCATGCACCTACGGCTTGAAGATAAATGGCTGTGGGGCGGCGCCTATGGCTCAAGGAGTAGGGCACTGGCCCCATATACCAGGTGCAGCGGGTTCAAGCCCGGCCCCACCCCAAAAACTGCAAAAAAAAAAAAAAAAGATAAATGGCTGTGAACAAAGCTTACTTTTAACTTCTGCACACACAGAACAAAACATTGCTCCCCTGTGACTGGGGGTAGGCAGGAGGAATATCCCATGGATCTATCAGATTTCAGCAGAGGTGGTGGGGAAGGCTCCAGGCTCTGTGTGGCCTGACACCCACACCCCTGCTCCCACTCCTGCCCTCCCGTGCCAGGTCAGCCCCTCCTGGGGGAGAGGGGGCTGCTTACTTTGTTCCTGCATGCAGATTCTTCTTCCCTTACAAATGAATACAATATGTATCCAAATCTCAACCAGATCTTGGGAAAATAGGAGCAGCCAGAGGATTTCTTCCATGTTATCCTTGTACAGCTTCCCAGACGGGGGAAGAGATATGAACTGTGCTTTTCTGGCAGTCACGTGGCTTATTAGTTTTTCCACAGACCTTCCAGTTTAAATTTAGCATGTGCAATGAAGAAGAAATGCAGACCACATTGTGTGTGCCATGAGCCAGCGTCTGCTCTCTGCAGCTCTCAAGGAGCGTTCTCCAGAGCACACAGCCTGCCGGACCCTCAGCCCACTGGCAGGCACCAAAGACAGAGGCCAGTGCATGGCTTGGGAGGTCCTGGCGCTGACAAGTGAGGCTTCGGGTTGGCCGTGCCCCTGCTGGGCCTTGATTTTCTTTCATGGTGATATTGCCTTCAGACAAAATGAGCTTTCTGGTTCTGTCCAGTTCTGACATTTTATAAACCAGCACTTCTCTGAGATGAAGAATTTTTTCCATGTCTACTGAGTTTGCAGATACTAAGCAACTCTGCTTTTCAGTGTGATGATACTAGGTTTATGAGATAAAAGGGAAAAACTTGGCACTCTCTGTAAAAACAGAGAGCCTAAACACTCTGCATTTGAAACTATAGTTTTTATTTGTTTTTTAATGGAAGTGGTACAGACTGAGATTTCCTTTGAATCTTTGATTCTGCATGAGGTCAGTGAGGAGGGGGTATATGAAAGCAGTCACATGTCTGGATCTGTGCTTCAGCAGACCAGGCTAGGACAGCTGCCCTACAGGAGAAGCTGCAGCCCCCCAGATCCCCTGAAGAGGAGGAGCTCAGGGAAAGCAGGAGGGAGCAGAGCCAGAGCACCAGAGCCCTGCAAGGGAGGGCAGGCAGGGTCTGGGGCAAGACAGGTGGTGTGAGCATCCTTGTGTTTCAAGAAATATTTACAGTAGGCTTTCGCCTGCTGTTGCCACTGTTGGTGTTGCCACTGCCGCCAGCAGCTGCAGGTGCTCTCCCAAGATGGCAGCTCCTCTGGGTGAGTTCTTCAGCTTTGGGAGCCAAGTGTCATGCCAGACTTGCCAGGAGCAGTGGCTGCAGGGTGAGGTGGTAGCCTTCAACTACCAGTCAAAAATGCTGGCTTTAAAATGTCCCTCTTCCAGTGGAAAGGCCAATCATTCAGACATCCTGCTTATAAACTTACAGTATGTTTCAGAAGTGGAAATTATTAATGACCGAACAGAAACCCCTCCTCCCCTAGCTTCACTCAATGCCAGTAAGCTTGCCAGCAAAGCAGGGAGGGAGAAAGAGGAGAAGCTGAGCCAGGCCGGTGCAATTGGTGCCCAGGCCTATGCAATCGGTGCTGGTGTCTCCCTAGAGGGCCAGCACTCTTCCAGACCATTCATGAGACCATTAAAGACTGGTAAATAGCAAGAAAAAAACATTGTAGTCATGGAAGAAGTTGTTATTAGTCCCCCATAACAAGTGGAAAACTGTAAAGGCAAAGAGGGGAGTGCACTGAGCCATGCACACAAAATAGTTGAAAAACATTTTAGAGATGTGGAAAGCCAAAAGGTACTGCATCATTCACAAGCCCAGCAACCACAGAAGGAGGCTGCCCTGTCATCCTGAGTCCACGTACATGAAGGACACTTCAGCATCCAGCCAAGGAGGAGGTGGTGGAGGCTTCAGTGAGGCCAGGGTAGGGAAGGGATCCTTTATGTCCTGTTGGTTCTTGTTAACAAAGGGTCAACATTTCCAAATCTTAGACTTGAACAAATAAAACACCCAACAAAAAAGAACAAGAGAATAATTTAAAAGTTGAATCATTACTTGACAAATAGACTTCAGTCCACCATGTCTTTTTCACAGCCCTCTTCTGGAGCAGTCACCCTGTTAATTTTATTTTTGAAAATTTCTTTCCTATTCTGCCCTTTTACTTCTGACTTTTCCTTTCCTACTCTGTTCCGGCCATCCTGTTTTTATAAGTGGCTACACTGGCCTTCTGAGTGATTGAAAGAAACTTTTACATCTTTTCTTCTCAAATCAAAGTAACAAGCTGACTGTGTTTAAGTTGAGACCAGAGCAGCAGACAGAGGTCTCACTTTAATTTTTTCTTTTATTTTCCTTTTCCTTCCCCCCCCCAATAGATCAAATGGCTTGAATTAGTTTTATTAACCTTTAATATATATAAGAAAATATATATTAAAATATTCTCTAAATATTTTCCGCTTCTTGCAGGTCTCTTTTTACTAGATCATGGCCACTCTTCCCACCTCTTCCCTCTGAAAATAAAAATGTATTACCCTTCCCACCAACTATAGCCAGGCAACTAGGTTGACTTCACTCACAGCAAGAATCTCCTGCAGCACTTTGTAGAGCCAGTGTATGCAGGTGGGATTTATCTTTGAGGGTTCTTGATAGCTTTTAGTCTTTGTGTGTGCATCTGTCTCACATTTGGCCCAAAGCTCAGGATTCACTCTCTGCCTTTTGTCTTTCTTCCTGGTATTAGAAGGAATCTCCTTACCATTCTCTTCAAATGGGAGAGTCAGCTGTTCTTCCTCCTGTGCCTCTGCAGGAAGAGCTTTTTTTGCATGGCACATCTCAGCTCTTCCTCCTTGAGGGATGATTTTCTTTTATGGAAAACCTGGAGTCCATCTACCCAGACTTCTCTTTAAATCTGTATCCAGAGGGGCTAACCCAGGAAGAAGCTTGGGCAACCTATAGTTTCTCTTCTGCTCTTTTTTTTTTTTTAATTCGAGACAGAGCCTCAAGCTGTCATGGCATCACAGCTCACAGCAACCTCCAACTCCTGGGCTCAAGCAGTTCTCCTGCCTCCACCTCCCATGTAGCTGGGACCACAGGCGCCCGCCACAACACCCAGCTATTTTTTGGTTGCAGCCGTCATTGTTGTTTGCCGGGCCTGGGCTGGATTCGAATCCGCCAGCTCAGGTGTATGTGGCTGGCGCCGTAGCTGCTTGAGCTGCAGGCACTGAGCCTTCTCTTCTGCTCTTATCCCCCACTTCCACCTCCCTTTATTTTCACAAACTTATGACAGTTTTATTTGCTCAGCCATTGGGCAGAAAACCTAGGAAGAATTTCTGGACTTTAGTCCCCACTTTGTCTGGTTTGACTAACCTACTGAGAGCTAAAACTGGCCTCCATTGCCCCTGTGCCCTCGGGTGGTCTCATGAGGCAGAGTATGCCACTACCTGGTTATCAGGCACCAAGTGGGGTATGGGTGATGCTCATGTGACTGGCTAGAGCTTTGGGTGGGGTGGGGGTTAACTACTATTTTTTTGGCCATGTTCTCTTTCCCCTTCCTTTTTTTTTTAATTAAATAAATGGATCAAAGTTAAATAATTAAAGCCCTGCCTTAAAAATGAATTTTTTTTAAAGAATTGTTTAGCAAAAACAATAAAGCCCACATTTTTTTAACCATTAAAAAAAAAAAAGAAATATCTACAGTGGCCCCTCCATATCTATAGTCAACCAAGGACCAAAAATATCTGGAAAAAGCATTTGTATCTATCTATACTGAACATAAACAGACTTCTTTTTCTTTGTCATTATTCCCTAAACAATACAGTATAATACCTTCCATAACATTTGTAGGTATTAAGGGTCATCTCAAGATGACTTAGCGTGTATAGGACATTCTTAGACTATATGCATAGACTATATACGAACACAATGCCATTTTACATCAGGGACTTGGGTATCCATAGACTTCGGTGTTCAAGGAAGGTCCTGGGACGGTTCTCCACAGATACCCTGGAATAACTATTTGTTACCCCACCTGACTTGCTTTCTCCAGCCTGCCTCCCAGCCAGCTGTCCATGACAATACCTAGGCCTCCCAGAGCATCACTCTGACTCTGCAGCCTTCCACTGACCCAGGACCAGTTCACGTCTATGAAGAAAAACTTAACTTGCTTAAGTTCACACTTGAAATGCAGGCATAGGCCAGGCACGGGGGTTCTTGCCTATAATCCTGGCACTCTGGGAGGCAGAAGCAGGTGAATTGCTTGAGCTCAGGAGTTCGAGACCAGCTTGAACAAGAATGAGACTCCATCTCTATTAAAAATTTTAAAAAGTAGCCAGGTGTGATAGTGGGCACCTGTGGTCCCAGCTACTCGGGAAGCTAGGGCAGGAGGATCATTTGAGCACAGGAATTGGGGGTTGCTGTGAGCCATGGTGATGCCATGGTACTCTAGCCTGGGAGACAGAGAGAGACCCATCTCAGAAAAACAAACAAACCAAAAAAAGTAGGTATTGTTGAGATGTAAAAGGAACCTTCTGGACTCGTTCTCTTACAGTGCCTGTGGCCTTCTTCATATCTGAATAAAAAGTCACCACCATTGTATGTTTAAAGGAAAGAGAATTTATGAGTGGAAATTAAGGGCTCCCTAATTCTCAGCCAGGCAGAATAGAGGCCCCATTGTGTACATGATTGCAAATAAATTTAGTTTCCTCAGTCCAAGAATAGCAGAAGGATTAAAATACAGTTTATATTTACAGATCTGTGAAACAAAGGCTCCTGCTATGGCAGCCAGCCTACATCAGTGGGGGAGAGGGGCACTATTTGTATTTTCCCATAAGGGGGCTGGGGACGGGGTGGGAGTGGGGAGGGTGAGTGGTGACCACAGACAGACCCCTCCCTTCAACACAGTCCTGGCAGCCAGCATCTGCAGTCCCTGTGGGCTTGGTGCTCTGTGGGTCCAGAGACAGAGCTCCTATGGCTGCCCTTACACATGTGCTGTGGGCAGCTTCCCAACCCGGGCAGCTTCCCCACCCAGACAGCATCACCATGGCGTGGTTTGGGCAAGTCTGTTATGTGAAGAAAGGAAGTTTTCCTCCAGGGCACCACGATGCCCTAAGCAGGCAAGTCGTCTTCTGGGCCCCCAACACGGCTTTCTGCAGCCCCATTCAAGTTCAGACTGCAGCATCTTGAACCTGAAGGCTTCCTAACACAGACACCACCAGTTTCCAAACTTAGAGGCCCCCTCTCATCCACATTCTCCCCGGATGAGCCCTGCCGTGGGTCCCTGTCTCGTGGAGTCCCTGGTGGACCCAGGAGGGGCCATCTCCCACACGTGTCTTGGTACTTCACAGCCCTGCATAAATGTTCCTGCTGCCAGGGCTTTTGTGAGCCAGCTTTTCCCGCATAAGCCCGTATTTCCAAACTAAATTCTGTCTCTGCTGTCCTGCTGGGAGTGGGCCCCTGGAGGGCCTCGCTGATGCTCTCTCCCTCTTACGCAGGAGGCCTATGTGATGGCCAGTGTGGACAACCCCCACGTGTGCCGCCTGCTAGGCATCTGCCTGACGTCCACCGTGCAGCTCATCACGCAGCTGATGCCCTTTGGCTGCCTCCTCGACTACGTCCGGGAGCACAAGGACAATATCGGCTCCCAGCACCTGCTCAACTGGTGTGTGCAGATCTCAAAGGTAAACAGGGCACAGGGCAGGGCAGTTCAGGACAGGAAGGGCTTCAGCCTAGGCCACATCCTTGTCCCCACCTTACGATGCAGTCCTTGTTGAGATCTCTCAAAGAGAAACAACAAGGAGAAGTAAAGAGATGAGCTGGCCAGGCAGCCTCCCTCCTGGGATCACTGAGTGTCTGCAAGGAGTGTGTGTGTGTGTGTGTGTGTGTGTGTGTGTGCGCGCGCGCGCACACGTGCGCTGTTCCTTGCTTGGAATAAAATTGACCATCCTGTGCGCCAATCAGTGCTTGTCCCACTTGCACGTCAGCTGCGTTTGAATAGTTTTCTCTTTATCGAGTGTCAGGATGGTTTCATGCCCTTGTTCTTATTTTGCTGGAGTCCTTTTTGGTGACTACTGTGGTGACGTGTAGTAGAGGAAGAGAGTGGCTTTTTCCCAACCAGGACTTGAGAACAAGGCAGTCAAACCAGGCTGAGGCCAGAATAATGAGGGTGACAGTGGCCTCGTGAAGTTGCCCACGGGGCAGGGCAGGTGCCCAGGCAGGAGGGCTGGTGAGCAGGGGAGAGGAGGCTGAGACAAGGAAGGGTGCTGCAGCTGCTGGGTTGTGGCTCCTTAGATGTCCCTGTACACAGGCTGGCTCCAGGGCCAGGGAGAAGCTGAGAAAGGAGACAGTGACCAGGTGGCCCCACCTGTGTACTGAGGCCCGGGACAGAGTGAGGAGGACCCCAAAGGGCGGCTCTTTTCATCTTAAACCTCTCCCATCTCCATCCCATCTCTGGGTCAGTTTTTGCACCCAACTTGCTGAGTCTTACTTTTTTTCTGACAACAGGTATACGTTTCATTCAGCTGAACATAAAGAATTTGCAGGTAGTCCCTGTCTCTGAGCAAATGCCATGGCCCCTTACACCCCATAGACAGTGGGGCAGAGTGTCAAGGGATGTGTCGGGGACCACGGAGGCAGCAAGTGGGCCACCATGCCTGGGGAATCTCTCAGTCTGGGTCAGTGGTGGCCGTCAGACCTGCCCCATTACTTGTAGAATGCCCTGAACTTGCCCCCCAACTCCGGGCAGATGTAGGTGACAAAAGATACATGCAGATCTGGACATCAGGCTACCCAGACTTGTGCTGAGAATGGGGCTCAGGATCCCTCCTCCCTCACCCTGGGGCAAGCTCTCAGGATACCCCCAAGATGATGGGCCAATGGCACAGCTTGCACAACCCTGGTCACCCTCACACTGCCTGGCACCGATTCTCAGCCGCCATCGCAGACTCCTTGCAGCCAGGAAGTGGGGATGCTCCTCCTTCCCTGACCACCACAGACCACCAACTGTCTTCCCTATTCGCATGCTCAAAATCCCAATCACCATTGCCAGAGACAGGCCTGGGAGGGGCTGTGTGCCTCCTGTGCTGTGTTTAATTTGTGACACGTTTGCTATTTCTGTGTGTGACTGTACCAGTTCCCTGGAGCTACCACAGCAAATTAGCAACAATGTGGCAGCTGAACACAACAGAGATTTATCTTCTCAACAATTTGGAGACCAGGCGTCCAAAATCAAGGTGTCTGAGAAGCTTCTGAGGAAAAGCCTTCAGCAGCTTCTGGCTCCGGTAGCCCCAGTAGCTGGCCTGTGGCTGCCTCTTGCTGGTCTCTGCTCTGTCCTCATGTGGCCTCCTTCCCTGAGTCTTAGCAGCCACATACTCTTCTCCTTTCTCTTACAAAGATACCAATTACTGAAATTGAAAGTCACTAAGAGAGTCAATTTTAAATGTTTTCGTCACCAAAAAACAGTATGTGAGACGAAGGACATGTTACTTTGATTTACTCGTTCTACGGTGGGTGCACAGCACCATGCTTCCTTCACAAATACGTGCTCGAGAGAATGTGAAGATCCTGATCCACGCGTGGAGGGCCACCTTACATCCAGGATGATTTTACCTCAAGACTTTTAACTAACTAGATTTGCAAAGCCCTGTTTCTGAATGGGGAGGCGAGTGCATCTTTGGAGGCACTGCTCAGCCACTGGGGCAGGAGGTTAGCCCAGGGTGTGTTTTAGCTTATGAAGGTCTGCTCATGTCCTGACTCCTGAGCCCAGAACTCACTCAGCTTTCCTCCTGGTTATCTAAGGCAGGAGGTCCAGCTTTGCCCTCCATCCCCACCCCAGGCAGTCACTTTGCCTTGTCTAGTCATTAGCATGCATTGTTCCTAGGAAGATCTGGTCTGTTTATGGCACTGGTGTTTGTACTCACCCTCCCTGCCTGACCCTGCAGGGTGGCCCTGCCAGACTCCCTTTGCCCTGCTCATCTGCACAGCACAGAGACTCAGAAGCTTTCATTTATCTCCTGGTAACTCCCAGCTCCTTCCTGTGGTAGAGGGTGGCCCAGCCATCCCTGTGAACTGCTTGTGTTATTGTGTTTTCCCAAGGGGCACGTGGCCTTTGTGGATTTTGCCCAACACAGCAGGGCCAGTTCGCCAGCAGACTGCAGACTCACACCTTGTCCTGCAGTCACCTGCCATGTATATGTCTGGCCCCAGGGCTGCTGTGCAGTCTCTTTCTGGTGGTGACCAGGAGTCCCCTCAGCCTCCACAGGGGCCCACGCAGGTTCCAGTAATGAGTCTGGAGCTTATTAAATGTTCCTCTCCTCCTTTTTTTCTGCTTTGTTGAACTAGGTTGGAGAGTGACTGGAACCTAACTGGCCTGTTGTCTTTTTTTTTTTTTTTTTTTTTTTTGCAGCTTTTGGCCGGGGCTGGGTTTGAATCTGTCACCTCTGGTATATGGGGCCAGCACCCTACTCCTCAAGCCACAGGCGCTGCCCGGGCACATTGTCTTTATCTAGATTGGCATCAACTCCCACTGCTCAGAGCAGCCCCTTCTGCCCCGACAGGTCCATGGACCCTCAATTTTGCTGTTAAGAAATTTCCTCTCTCTCCTTTGATCCCACCTTCAGGTCTGCCCCCGTATTGGTGTCTCCGTTTGACCCCTAACATCAGCCTTCTACAAAGCATAGTGAAAAAATGAAAATCTTAATGTAACAGTGTCTGCTATGGAGAAGAGCTCAGCCTAGTGCCAGGGTCACCTGAGCACGAGAGCTCCTGAGCTGGAGTTTCCAGGGCCTGAAGTTTTCCAAGATAGTGTTCTGTACAATATTTACTCATAGTTTCAGACTGTGATTTACACTGTTTTATTTTGAAGTTCTTTCACATCACGGGCATTTAAGTCTTTGTCTTGGCTTGATTTGCTCTGTAATTTGTAAGAGAAACCTCATTCCACTGTATCTGTCCCTAGAGGAAAACAAAAATATGGCTTCCCAAGTTATAAAGGTAAAAATTTGCTCTCATTATTTATAATTTTTCTGGGTCTTAAACAATTTTCTTTATAACATTTGAAGTGAAACTACCCAGAAACACTTAGTGGCTAACCAGAAGCTAAACTCCTAGCATTTTCAAAGAAGGATTTATTGATCTTTAAATGTCCAGTGTTGATTCACAAGGACCCGGACTATCTTGCAAAGTTGTCTAAACACTGATGGGAGAGCTGGCCATGATTGTGCAAGCTCACTGTCCTAAACTTATATCAACTTATATCAAATAAAATTATATCAACTGGGCCAAAGAAAGAGGAAAAATAAAAGAAACAGAGGTAGCCTGGGAAGGGTCTAGGTAGGATTGATGACCCTAAGAGAGTCACTCTGCCTCACCCTCTGTGGTGAACAGGGACCCTGCTCTCTGTCCAGAAAGCTTGGTCTCAGGGGTTGTGGAGACACAGCTGTTCACCAGCCAGAAAGGGTCCCAGTCTCCTAAAGGTTGGTGCGCCCACCCATGGGCAGCTGTTGCTTGTGGGAAATGTGTCCGTTGCTTAAGAAAGTCTATTTACCCTTCCTGGGTGCATACACCAGTGGGGAGATCCCGAGCTATACCCACAGTGGAGTAAAGTCCCATAGTGCTCCAGTCCAAATTCCCATGAGCACCATGGTTTGGACGTGCCCCCCTTCTCCTTGAGAGCCCTCTGCTCAAATTCTGCCTCTTCTGACATTCTCCCAAAATGTTTGCACAAGAGAGCATCCTTGGCACTGGGTCTTCAGATGGATGTTGACTTAGTTCTGCAGTGCAGTAGACACCAGTGGTGTGAGACCTTCGAGCCCCACTGGGTGAGCCAGGCTGACAGCTGGTGGGTTCTCAGGAGGAAACTAACCATAGCATCAGGAGCACCACAGCTAGTTTAGTCTACGAGATGAAACTTACTAAGGGTAAACATCAAGAAATTCAAAGGATCACTTTGTCAAGAACTTGGGGTACTTAGTTTGGTCCAAATTCAAGGAGTGCATGGAAGAGAAACCCCCTACCCCGGGGGAGTGGAAGCTGGGCTGCCTGGCTGGGAGGGTAGCGTAGGAAGGGATTCCACTGTGCTGGAGCAAGGCTGCATTGGGAAGCCCACATTTGTGATTGAGGACATGCTCGTGTCAGGATGTGGCACAGGGTGTGGGAGAATGAAAATCACACTGGATGAAGAACTGAAGAAGCAGCCACTGTCCCTTTGTCCAGCTAAGTGGTCATGGAGATGAGAGCTGCTTCTTCCCTGCAGCTTCCAATGTGCAACCTCCAGCCCACCTCCCTGCCCGGTCTGTTCCCTCAACCCAGTCCCTCCATCTGATCCAGGTTAGGGTGCCTGCAGGCTCGGTAAAGTGTGGCCTTATGAGAACTAGGGCAAAAAGACAATAGGTAGGCCCCGGACTACTGATTCAGCTACCAGATATCTCAGTATTTGAATTTTTATTTATTCTGGCAAAATTGACAAAGGATTGCAGTTAAACTTACATAGTCAGCCTAAATAAAAGCCAAAAGTTGTGGTACTATTAAAGCATGTTCATCAACCTGTAGACATTTTAGTCAGTTATTTCTTGAGGTATATCTGCTGCCAATGGTAAGCATCAGGCAAAATACATACGAAGATAAGACCAAATTTCTTATCTCCCAAAATTTGCTGGTGGTACAGAGCTGCCAGTGCAGTGGGAAGTGAAGCGGGTTAGAGCAGGTGGGCTTGGGGCCAGGAGGGCCAGCTGTCCTGGAGGCCACGTGCCAGTTGCAGGGAGGACTGGACTCAGCCCATCAGCCAAGCACCAGGCCCTGGGAAGGTGGTGATACACATGCCAGATGGGCCCCTGCCCTCAAGGGCCCTGGGAGGATGGTGGTGTACACACCAGGGGCCCCCTTGCCCTCAAGAGCTCAGGTCCTGCCCTGCGCTTGGGGCCCTCTGTGGGTGAGAGTTGGCCGCCCAGCAGCAAGTGAAGGCTCTTGGAGGGCCAGGGGAAATCAGGCCACTAGGGGGGAGCTGCTAAGGAGAGACTCGGGGAGAGGTGGAGCCTTGATGTGAGGTGGAGCCTTCTGCCAGTCCAGGAAGGTGGAGCCTTGTCACAAAAAAAAGGGTTCTGCAGGATGTGTTCATCACTAGATGTTTGTGGGAGTTTTGTAGTAGTCTAAGCAAGACAAACAGAGGCCAGATACAAGGCTGGAAAAGGCATGGGGAATAGAGAATGGGTTTGACACTCAGGTAGAAATGGTGATGACAATTGTTGGTACCATTTAGGACTATCCCTGGGCATTAGTCAAGGGCTCCATGGGAGTGAACTCACTCCAACTTCTAATTAGCCCCTTTTACACATGGGGAAACTGAGGCATGGGGTGATTGCTGAGGTCTCAAGCTAGTAAATAGCAAAATGAGAATGTGAACCCAGGTGCCTAGCTCCCCAGCCCACCTCTCAGCCTGAAGCTCAGAGCATAGCTCCTTGACAGTCACCAGGGCCTCCCCTCCCCACAGGGTGCGATACCTGGGAGTAGGAAGCACTGACCCTTTCCTGCCTCTTCCCAGGGTAAGGGCTCCATGGAGGGTCAGCTGCACCACTGACTTCACTCCTCCCAAACCAGTGCTGCCCTGCAGGTCTGCTCCTTGGTGCCTCTGCACTGAGTCCGCAGTCACCAGCTTGTCCACATGGTGTCCTTGAAACAGAACAGAAAGGGATCCCATCTCTCTCTCTCTCACTCTGCACTCCTCCCAAGGCTGGTGGGATGTTTGGTCCTGGGAACACGGGGCCTTTAAAGCTCAAGCCCAGCCACTCCTAGCCCCTTCTTGTTCTATAAAAAATTGCAGAGAAAGCATGGATGCCCATGTGAAGCATGGCCCTAGGCCCCTCTTTAGTAAATTGGAGCTGCAGGCTGATGCAGTGCTGTGTTTCTAAGTTCATTCTAGCTTTCCTGAAGTAACAAGAATAAATACACTAACTGCTAGTGAGGGTCTTGGAGCAGAATCAGGAAATGAGTTTCCTGAGACACCCCATGTAAGTGCCTGCTGATGTGACTGCAGCATCTGTTTAGACTCTGGGAGCTCACAGGCTGCAGGATAAGCTCACCAGCCCTTATCTCTCGTGGCGGGTTAAAGTGTAACCCTGCTGGGCACCACCATGGCCTTTTAACTGCCTTGATGGCGTGGGACAGGGACCCAGGACTGGAATTTTATCTAAGCTCAAATGGGTCTAATCTCCTTGTGCCCAAATTATCTCTGTCTGGAGACCCTCTGGCCGATGAGCTATAAACTGCACCTTCTCCCCTTCCAGGCCACTCCCAGACTGGTGCTGAGTGGGGCCTCGCATGTGGAAGGCACGCTGGCCAGCAGGCTGGGACGCTGGGGTGGGGCTCAGTCGGGTTATTAGATTTATGTAGGCTTTGCAGGAGTACAGGCCAAGGGCTGGATTTTGTTGTGCTGTGTACGGGTGTCTATGTGCATGCCTGTGCATGTTTATGTCTGTATGTGTTGTGTATGTATGTCTGTATATGTCTGTATGTTTGCGTATGTGTGCATCTGTGTGCGTCTATGTGTTCTTTGCCACTCAGAACCCAAGACTTTGGCTTAGTCTTATGCAGCAGGTACAGGAGCTGTGGTACCGACGGTGGTCTGGGGGCTCCAAGGACTTGGTCTGGGAAGCAATGAGCTGGACCTCTGGACCCTCTGGATGGTCTAACAAGGCCATCATGTGGGTTCCAGGACAAAAAGAGGCTTGCCCATGGACGTGTCTGAAATGGCTGGCACAGCATCGGTGCTCCAGACCATCAGCCACTGTTGTATTCACTCGCTCACTCATTCATTTTCACCTGTTGTGAAAATGTGTCCTGGGTACCAGCCTGTCTGCTAAGCATTTAGAGAGGCAGAGTGAAAGGTAGGCATGTAATTAAGCTGAGATGCCCTCTGAAGTTCTCTATATGGGTTTAGTGAACTTATAAAAAACACAAACTTTAGATAAAGACCTGGGTCCCCTGTATGGGACTCACTGGCCACAAAGGGAGCCTCCCTCAGACATTCACTGAATGAATGAGGAGTCACAGGTAGAAGAAAGGAGAGAGCAGGGGGAAGGGCCCTAAAAGCAGGGACAGAGAGGGAGGAGAAGAGGGCCCATGGGCCAGCACAGCCCAACATGCAGTCTTCTGAGTGGTAAGACCTTGTCATATTTCACATGTAGAGGCCCTGCTCTTTATAAGAGACAGCGGACAAAACACAGAACACAGCAACTATCACAGGATCAGAGACGGAGGCTGAGGCCAGGAGCCAGGCTTCAGAGGGGGGCCCAGTGTGAGTCAGTCCATGTTTGGAAGACTTGGCAAAGCTATTCCTCTTCTTACTCCCTCTCCGCCCACATCATTCCTGATGGGGAACTGCTGTTCCCGGGAAGAAACTCTCTTCTGGAACAGACTGGCTGCTTTAGCCTCATTTCCTGGCACTGCAGCAGTCTCAGGAAGGGAAGCATCTAAGTTGGACAGCTTCACAGTGCTCAGGAATGTTCTCAATGACAGGGTTGGGGATTGTCTGGGATGCTCAGGAGTGTTCTCAGTGGCAGCACTGAGGATGCTGAGGAGTGTTGTCAGGGTTGGGAATGGTTGTGGTGCTCAGGAGCGTTCTGAGTGACGGGGTTGAGGATGGTCTGTGATGCTCAGGAGCGTTCTGAGTGACGGGGTTGAGGATGGTCTGTGATGCTCAGGAGTGTTCTCAGTGGTAGGGTTTGGGATGGTCCGTGATGCCCAGGAGTGTTCTCAGTGACAGCATTGAGGATGGTCAGTGATACTCAGGAGTGTTCTCAGTGACAGCATTGAGGATGGTCTGTGATGCTGAGGAGTGTTCTCAGTGGCAGGGTTGGGAATGGTCGTGGTGCTCAGGAGCGTTCTGAGTGACAGGGTTGGGGATGGTACCTGATGCTCAGGAGTGTTCTCAGTGACAGCATTGAGGATGGTCTGTGATGCT
>NW_003852440.1:10319127-10376602 GCF_000181295.1 Otolemur garnettii | reverse complement strand
AGGAGTGTTCTCAGTGACAGCATTGAGGATGGTCTGTGATGCTGAGGAGCACTGTCAGTGGCAGGGTTGGGAATGGTCGTGGTGCTGAGGAGTGTTCTCAGTGAAAGGGATGGGGATAGTCCTTTATGCTCAGGAAATGCTCTCAGTGATATGGTTTGGGATTGTCCATGATGCTCAGGAGTGTTCTCAGTGGCAGAGATGGGGATGGTGTGCGATGCTCAGGAGTGTTCTCAGTGTTCAGGATGGTCGTGATGGTCAGGCGTGTTGTCAGTGACAGGGTTGGGGATGGTCGTGGTGCTCAGGAGTGTTCTGAGTGACAAGGTTGGGGATGGTCCCTGATACTCAGGAGTGTTCTCAGTGGCAGGGCTGGGGATGGTCTGTCAGGCTCAGGAATGTTGTCAGTGGCAGGGTTGGAGATTGTCCGTGATGCTCAGGAGTGTTCTCAGTAACAGGGTTGGGGATTGTTTGTGATGTTTAGGAGTGTTCTGAGTGACGGGGTTGATGATGGTCTGTGATGCTCAGGAATGTTCTCAGTGGCAGGGCTGGGAAATGGTCCGTGATGCTCAGGCGTGTTCTCAGTGAGAGGATTGTTTATGGTCCGTGATGCTCAGGAGTGCTCTCAGTTCTCAGTAACAGGGATAGGGATGGTCCTTGATGCTCAGGAATGTTCTCAGTGGCAGGGCTGGGGATGGTCTGTGATCCTCAGGAGTGTTCTCGGGAGGGTTGGGGATGGTCCATGATGCTCAGGAGACCTAGCAGGCACTCATATTTTTCCCAAGAGAGAAAACATTCAAAGTTTAAAAATCGCAAAGACTAATTCCTCGTAGGATCTTTGGGAGCTCCTTCTTTCACATTATGGGTGGTTATTCTTCTAAGCCAAGTCAACTAATAATTTTCACTGGAATATCTATGTAAAAAGAAGCAAGGAATTTGGGAATCCATCCTCTTATCTATAGGTGTTTTATGCACCTCCCGAGCTGTAGGAAGTCCAGTGCAGCCCTGGGCAAGCCCCTTCCATTTCTGTCTTCCTCACACTCCTGGGGAGCCCAGTGGCACAAGCTCAGCCATGAGGGTGCTGGAAGTGTGGCACATTGCCCTGCTGGGGGTGTGAGGGGCACATGTGGGTTCCCAGCACAGCAAACGTGGTGCACACTAGGAGCCAAGTCTGCAGAACTTGGCTCTCTAGTCTCTTGCCCACAGGCCCCTGCTGGGAGGGCCAGGGGCTCAGCACAGCAGGAGGAAGTTGCCTGTGTCAATGACTTCTGAGGACCATGGGCAAGGTTTGGGGTCACATCTCTAGGAATTCTCGCTGGTCTCAGCTGCTTCCCGGGTATCATCTCCTACAGCAAAGTCCAGTTGCAGCATGGGGGGGAGGTGGCTAGAGAAGGGTGGGGAACATTGCCTTGGGAAAACATAATCAATATCCATATGGTTTCAATTTATTTTTTTTAAGCAGCAGAAAGTAAAACTGGACAAAAATCTCCATCAGCAGTGAACCACATAATAGTGGTTCCGAGATAAGAACAGGTCTTAAAAACAGTGAGAGACTTTGCTTTGCCACAGACTGGTGGTAGTAAGTGGGATCCCCCTGCTTCACCTCTATACTCAGAGGGAGATAGGGAGAACCAGGCAGGCACATGGTGACAAGCTGTGGGGCACCCTGGGGCCCAGGCCTCAGTCCTGACAGGGCTCTTCACTGCCCTCCCTCCCTTGACTGCTACCCAGGGCAGTTCCTAGAGAAACTGAGTGGAGAAAAGTTAATGGCCAGCAGCTTGTCATAGTTGCGTTTATTTGCCTTTCCATTCATTGGTTAGTTATTGACATTTATCAGCTGCACATTACTGTGTCTGACCAGTGAAGGCATAGACTCAAACACAGTCCCTGACCTGGAGAATCTCAGAGCCTGGCGTGAATGGGTGCTGGATCCTGGGAGTCAGAGGCCACCCGCCCTTCACACAGGCCTCTGTGTTTCAGGGCATGAACTACCTGGAGGACCGGCGCCTGGTGCACCGAGACCTGGCAGCCAGGAATGTGCTGGTGAAGACGCCACAGCACGTCAAGATCACGGATTTTGGGCTGGCCAAACTGCTCGGTGCTGAAGAGAAAGAGTACCATGCAGAGGGTGGCAAAGTAAGGGCTGGCTTTCAGGGCAGCGAGCTCTTTCCTGTCACCAGGGCAGGCTCCCTACCTCTTACCATAGTTTCTAACTGATGGAGGGGATGTTCAGTGGACATTCTGGGTGAGGTCCCAGCAGCTGCCACTCATACCTGGTCTAGCCAGAGTCTCCTGGCAGCTGGAGCCAGAGCTGCTTAGGGAGTGGGCTGGCAAAGTTTGGGTGCCAGAAGATAAACACACTTCAAAAGAATTGCTGGGAAACATCACAGCTAATTTGGGGGCAACCTGCTCTTGACATCTCAGATACGTGGAAGGCTTCCCATGTGGTTCCAAGAGCTCCTGGGGGTCTCTGTGACTCAGGACAGGACAGGCAGCAGTGGGGGCTCTGCCTTCCATCTGGCTTGGGGTTCCCCAGGGAACTCTCTCACCAGTGAGGGGAGAGGTGCCCAGATGCTCTCCCCCCAAAGTTTCACCCTGGCCTGTTTGGCTCTAACCAGCCACCAACACTGACACTGGGCCCTGAAAACACACACAAATCCAGGAGGGTGGGCAGCAGCCCTGAGGAGCTCATGGCCCAGAGGGGCCTTGGCTGCCATATTGAACACCCACCTCCTGCTGGGAGGTAAGCTGGAGATGGGGTGAGGGGTGGCCTGGCTTCCCCATAATCTGTCATTTGTGATTAGGCCCAGGGCAGTGTCATGCTTTCCCGCAGAGGAACGCTAACGGTTGTTATTGCTTCTCTCTCATCATCTGAAGGTGCCCATCAAATGGATGGCACTGGAATCAATTTTACACCGAATTTATACCCATCAAAGCGATGTCTGGAGCTATGGTGAGTAAAAATCCTGATGCTAATGAACTTGTAGTGAGGCTGCACTGGTTTTTATCATTAGTTAATTTACATTAAATGCTTTGATATGGAGATGTTTTCTTTCAAGATGGTGAGCAATGACAATGTAATAGTTGTTATCTATCCATCACCCCAACAGAACAGGACAGAAGGAGTTGGTCTGGGTCTCAAGCTACTACATTTAGTGTCACTGGGGGTGTTGCTGAGCTGGGCTGGCAGAGAGGAGGTAGCAGGCAGGGAGAGAACTTGAGAGGCGCCTTTGCCTACGCCATCAAACCAGACTTGACCTCTTGCCACAAATTTAAAGTGAACCAAATGGCGATGACAAAGGAGGTTTCATGAGGAGAGTTTCATGGCAGGGAACCAAGATTTGTGGTAAACTAACTCAGTGGCTGTGAAAGCACATGATGTCTTTGTGTGCCAGAGAGAAGGGGCTGAAAGCCAGGCACTGTGAGGATATCTGCAGGAGACCTGAGGAAACCGGTCACTGCTTCCCATGGTGGACTCGCATGTGGGGACCCGTCTTCCAGGTCCTCTTCCAAATCCCAGAATGGCTGTGCGCAGGCTTGAGCTCCAAACTCCTTAGCTGCCTCTGTCCCAAACCCCCATCCTGTCCTCGCCTTATCCTGACAGCTGTGCCAGGTATGTGCACTGGGTCACCGCATGTGGTCCTTGAGTGTCATGCAGCAGCCCACTACTGAAAAGCTGAGACACCTTCCCGCTGCCTTTGCTTGAAAAAAGTCTGTCTTCCCCAGACACCAACTGCATGAGGGAGGGTGCCCCTCCCCAGAGGTGAGCATCTGGGGAGAGTGCTGTCAGGAGGCGTTTCCAAGGGGAAGTTAGTCATTAGCACAAAAGCAAAAATGTTCAAGAGACTGTTCATTTAGTATTTGCTCTTTCTCATAGAATCATTAACTTTATAATATTCCAAATGCAAATATGTATTTTCATTTCCTGAGTCTTCATCTTTTCTGTTAGAATATAAGATTTCCAAAAGCAGGGATGGATGTCGTTGTGAATATGGGAATTTCTGTATGTGCCTGTGAGCTGAGCTTCCTCCACAAAGAGGCAGATGAGGCAGCAGAGCTCTTCCAGGACCCTGCCCAGTGGCTCCTGTTGGCCACCTCCTTCCCCTCCAAACTCCCTCACCTTCTCTCCACAAAGAGCCAAAAGATATTTTTCAACTACATCAGATTTCTCCTTCTCAGCTCAGCACCCTTCTTTGGGTTTCTGAGAAGGTCCCTCTGAGTCCTAGAGCCCTCCTCATTATGAGATCAATGAGACTCTGGATGGGCCAGCACTCATGCCTCCCCCAGGCCATGCGCCCTCACCCTCCCCTGCATTCCAGGCTCCAGCACCTGTCCACCCTGGCAGAGTAAAAGGAAACCCTTAAAAATCCAGTGACATCATGCCTTTGAGTGGTCAGGAAGCCATGTCCCTAGAGAGGCTGTTGAAAGCTTTCTTGTCACAGCGGATTGTAGCTGCTGAGCTCCCTGGAATTATCAGACCATGAGCCTGAATTTTTAGTTCAAAACCACGTTGTGTTCTCTACTGTCTCGTGTCCAGTGCAGGCAGAATGGTCACTTTATCAAGGCAGAAGCCCGCTGCCACCCTGCACACGCATCCCTCCCTTCCTATTTGTTCTGAAGCCTAAAACCCTGCCTTCCTACAAGAAAGAATTGCACCTGCTTAGAAAGCTCGTTAGGGAAGAGGAAATTGACCTCCCAGGCTGGAAATGAGGTGTACTCTCTCCTGGAGTCCATGGTGACTCTCAGGAAGTGGAGGGGCATTAAGACGGCTCTATCTTCTTTCCTCATCCCTGGACCACTGCCCCCCTTCAGTTGTCAACCTACATTCAGTATATTAATTCAAGTAGAATGGATTCCAGCTGAAGATTTGGGAAAAGCTTCTGTAAAATCCAGGTCTGTGGTCACACATAACCATTGCCAGGTCTTGGTACAGTGGGGAATAGACCAGCCCAAGATCAGCAGTTCCGGGGTCCAGGCTCCTCCCACGTGGTTGGGGACCCGGCTCAGTGTGCCATGGCTGTTCTCAGGGGCAGAACAGGGCATCTTTGCTGTCCCATGAGGACCATGGGGGCCAGGGAGGGCGCAGACTCCATAAGTGTCCCCACACTTTCTAGAGCAGAGACTCTTGGCAGAGGAGACACATGCAGGGCTTTTTAGCTAAAAGGACACAGATTCTAAGGTTATCACTGCTCTCCTTTGTTTTAATCATTGTAGTTGGTTGATTCTGATATTAAAAATGAAGTTTTTATGTTTATCAACAGGAACATAAGCCTTTTTGTTTCCAGCTTTTTTGTGATTTAGTAACAGCTTCCAACCTTGTATAGAATTTCATCTTTCCACTCCGGCAGGTACAAGTCACTGAGGGCCGAGGTCTGAGTATGTGGCTTCCATGGCATAGAGTAATGACACTCACGTTACTAGAATTGTGGCATCTTTATTGTTTTTACCAAAGTGTGCCGTCTCTTGGTCTCTTACTGTTTGCTAGACCTTGTGCTACACTTCTTAGTTGGATCCTCATAGCCATCCTGTGAGACAGAAACTGTTATTATCCCCTTGTGGAAACAGGAGAACTGAGGCTTCCCATAAGATAACCCATGCATGGGTGTACAGAAACATTAGTTTTTAAACATTGGGAGACAGCAACCAGCAGCGATGACTGAAGACGGGCTGTGATTACCATGGACTCACACTTCCTCCCCTCAGGAGTCACTGTTTGGGAACTGATGACCTTTGGCTCCAAACCCTATGACGGAATCCCTGCCAGTGAGATCTCTTCCATCCTGGAGAAGGGAGAGCGCCTGCCCCAGCCGCCCATCTGCACCATTGATGTCTACATGATCATGGTCAAGTGTGAGTGACAGGCCTCCCCACATCCAGCAGGGCCCCAGCACATGGGGTGCCTGGTTACCCAGTCAAGGCCTCACATCCTTTGGGAAGGAGTTGAGGCCTCTGGTTCCCTGGAGGAGAGTCTCACATCCACAGAGGTTCTCAACTTATGGGTCACGACCCATAGGAACTATATTAAAGGGTTGTGGCATTAGGAAAGTTGAGAACCACTGTCCTAGGGGAAGGAGTTCGAGGCCTCTGGCTCCCTGGAGGAGCATCTCACATCCTTGGGGAAGGACAGAGCCCAAAAACCTCTGTTTACACCACAGGCATTCTTCAGAACGCTCGTGTCTGACTCACTGAGCACTGTGGCCTGACATTTGTCCATGTTTGCAAGCAAATCAGTAGAATTAAAGTCTTTGTAAGCCATTGCACCAAAATATTCTCCTCTGAGTTGTTCAGTGAAATAGCAAACCATCCCAGGCCTTGAAGCCTGACACCAGAGAGAAGGAATGTTTTTAAATGCTTACTAATGATTAACCACACGAGGTTAATAGAATCAGTGTTTCTGCTTTGACGTAAACCTCTCACACATGGGATTTGTGTGAGGTCTCCTGCAGTGTGCCATTTAAACATTTTAGTCCAAATAGAGTGGCAGTGGGTAGATGATTTTGTTCTCCCAGCACCACAACTGCACAGATAAGCACTTGTACAAGAAATGGGCGTAGGGGATGTGACAGAGCCAGGTTAACTTAAATATTAGTTCCTTTCTAAACTTTAGAAAACAGTTAGAATCTGTTTCGACTTCCTTGGTCTGGGTTGAAGAAGCTGGGTCCAGAGAGGCCACATGGTTTGTGTAGGGTCACATAGTATCTCAGCCTAAAGTGGCTGGTCATCCTGCTGATGACAGGTGATTGTGGCCCTCCAAAGGCACAAGGACCTCCGCAGGTTGCCGTCTTGTGGCTGTTTAATCCTAGACTGCTGTGTCTAAGAAGCAGCCTCCCAGGGAAGGGACAACATGGCTGGGCCTGTCCTCTGCCTGCATGGCCACAGGGTTCACATCATAGGGAGGGTACAGGGTGGGGCAGGCCCAAACCAGGCCGATTAAAGCCTTTACGTTTTTCTGAGTGAGTCTGGTTTCTACCCAGAAGGAATGAGAGGGGTAGACGGGGCTTTGACGCAAGGCACATGATCAGAGGGGTACAGAGCCTGTGACCCCATACTGCAGTTCCATGTGTGCCCAGGGATACTGCAGGGATGCTGAACCTAGGAGCATGGGCGTGGGAAAGTTGGGTGATGTCACTGTTGTTCTGGCTCAGATACAGGGTGCTAGCATGGTCTCTCCACAGTAGCCACTGTTAAGAAGTGGCCACTGTGTAGATTCTATCACAGAAGTCAGTCTCTTCACCACTCATTTGTCTGAGAAGACTAGTGGCATCTTCTCAGGACCTTCCTTATCATTTCTTCTAAGTTCTAATTGCACCGTTTTTCCCCAGGCTGGATGATAGATGCAGATAGTCGCCCAAAGTTCCGCGAGTTGATCATTGAATTCTCCAAAATGGCCCGAGACCCTCAGCGCTATCTAGTCATCCAGGTATGGCCTGTCTACTCTCCCATGGGGAAGAGTCCCTCTAAAGAGCATCAAACGTCACTGTGCTCCCCACACGTTCCCACAGCCTCCTGCTGTCTACCCCTCTGGTACTATAGGATCAGCTTCAGTTAAGGCGCAGGCCAAACTGCGAACCAGGTGGGGTCCAGGTGGTGCCCATACCTCCCTATCATTCCAGACAGATGCAGCCTCCCCACACTCAGGCTTCGTGTCACTCCCATGAGGTGAGAGAAGCAGGGTCTGGTGGAAGGCACACGTGACTTCACATCTCAGCCCATCTGCTCCCACAGCTAGGAGTGCCAAAGCTGGGTTTACTCAAAGATGCAGCAAAGTTACACATTCAGAGTAAGCTGGTTAGGGTCAGGAAGCAGCGCAGGGCACTCAGTAAAGGTGCTCTTCTTCCCTTGAGGTTCCCTCCTGAGGAACCTCCCATCCTCCTCCCTTCCTCCCATCAAAGAATGGTGACTGTTTCATTTTATGGCACCCAAAAGCAGCTATACTTCTGAGAACTAGAGGGTTTTATTGTAACAAACTGGCCAACTTGCAGGTACCTGCTTGCAGTAGGGCCCACCTCTTGTGGCCCACAAGGGACTAGCCTTTTCATGGGACTTTCTCATGGTCTCAAAATCCCTGCCCCAGGGAGACGAACGCATGCATCTGCCAAGCCCCACGGACTCCAATTTCTACCGTGCCCTGATGGATGAAGAGGACATGGAGGATGTCGTGGACGCCGACGAGTACCTTATCCCACAGCAGGGTTTCTTCCACAGCCCATCCACGTCCCGGACACCCCTTCTGAGCTCGCTGGTATGAGCCCTTTCTCTCTCTTACTCTCTCAAGATGTGTCTGCTGGTGTGAGAAAATTGGGTTTAGAGAAAATGAACCTCACACATTCAAGAAATCAGTTTTAGCCAAATGATAAAGCCAGAATCACTGTGAATCAAGTATATTATTTCATTGCATTGCAACAACTTGATTATAATCCTTTTAGGTCCACTGAGGAGCAGAAATAAATCAAAACTAAACCTAGTTTTTCTAAAGCTAATGATTGAGCCAAGAAATGAAGTACCTTCAGTATATTCACCCCCAAGCCCCACCTCCAGCACTCAGGGAAAGCAGATGAGGAGGTGCAAGTGTGCCCTGACTTCTTTTTCAGAGTGCAGCCAGCAACAATTCCACTGTGGCCTGCGTGGACCGGAATGGGGTATGTATGAACCAGAATTAACAATATGGTATCGCACTATATGGTACATACAAAATGCCCATCTTCACCCAGATAATTTGGATTTTTCTTCCTGTTTGGGTTTTGCCCTGTGTGATTTCCCTGGCCTTTACCCTGAGGAGAGCAATTGGCTATCCTGTGTCACAGTGCCAAAGTGCGGTTCAGGGACCAGCAGCCCAGCAGCACCTGGAGGCTTGTTAGAAATGCACATTTGCCACCAGCAGGCCTACCAGACCAGGTCCTGGGGGTGGTGTCGTCATCTGTGCATCATCAGCTTTCCAGGCGATTGGTGTGCACTGATGCCAGAAGCTGTGGTCTAGACCTACGCTGGGCACATGTGGCTATTTAAATGTTAATCACTTAAAATGAAACAAAATATAAAATTAAGTTCCTCACACACCTTAAGTGTTCAGTAGCCACATGTGGCTGGTGGCTCCCGCATTGCAGAGCACAGGGCACAGGGCACAGGACATGCACATCCCTATAGAAGGTTCTGGGGGACAGCCCTGGCCAGGCCTGCCACTCATCTGCCTGCCCAAACCTGTGGGGTCAGAACTGCATTTTCACCAAATGCAGGTGACTTTCATATATGTAGACATATGAGCAGCCCTGACTGGGGTGACCGTGCTGGTTTCTTCCCTTGCAGAGCTGTCCCATCAAGGAGGAGAGCTTCCTGCAACGGTATAGTTCAGACCCCACCGGTGCCTTGACCGAGGACAGTGTGGATGATGCCTTCCTCCCAGTGCCTGGTGAGTGGCTGCTCTGGAGACTGCTGTGCTCCATCCAGTAGCAGCTGGTCCTCACTGCCTGCTGCCCACACCAGGCACATCCTTCTAGAAGTGGAAACTGGCAGGTTTGCATACAGTGGAGGGAGTAAGATGCAGAAAAATGCATAATGGCTGAACATGCATAGAGTCACTCTGTGGTCATTATCTGAAGGCCATGCTTTGAGCATGAGACTGCAGACTTTCTAGGATTTGAAGCACCACAAAGAGGTCTGTGTGTGCTTGGGCATGCGTTCTCTGTGTGTGTGTGAAAGAGAAAGATTCCATCTCTGCTCCCTCACAGCTCTGCTGTGGGCCTGTGATACACATGTAAGTAATCTAAGCTTTCTCCCAAGACACTCCTAACCTGCATTAACACACGCACACACACCCTTCAAGGCCAGGCTGTCCTCTTTGAACTTTGAATTTGCAAAAGGTACCTGTGCCTTTTACTTTGAGAAACATAAAAGCAGGCATTTTGCAATGCCATTTGTACCTGAGGCACCCACCCCTGTTATTAGCACCTCATTGAAGACATATACCTGGGGCTCAGAGTGAGGCTTGGACCCTGTGTGGGAGGATGCCTTGCTGACCACATCCTATGATCTCTCTTTAATTCCAGAGTACATGAACCAGCCTGTCCCCAAGAGGCCTGTTGGCTCTGTGCAGAGCCCGGTGTATCACATTCAGCCTCTGAGTCCAGCCCCTGGGAGGGACCCCCACTACCAGAACCCCCACAGCAGTGCCGTGGGCAACCCTGAGTATCTCAACACGGCCCAGCCTTCTTGTGTCAGCAGCACTCTCGACAGCCCTGTCCATTGGGCCCGGAAGGGCAACCACCAGATCAGCCTGGATAACCCTGAGTACCACCAGGACTGCTTCCCCCAACCGAATGGCCTGGTCCGGGCTCCTGCAGCTGAGAATGTGGAGTACCTGAGGGCAGCACCCCCAAGCAGTGAGTTCATTGGAGCATGACCACGGAGGACCGTGGCAGCTGTGAAATCTCAGAATCTGCAGATGCCTAGGACCGAGCCATGGCAGCTACTCCAGTCCCTACACCCGTGCCCATGTCCACTCTCAGACCCATGGGCTGGCAATGACACATTTGCTCTGACCAGCCCCCCCTTTCAGCCAGGAAGTGCCGCTGACTAAAAGGGGTGCTCTTTGGGAAGTTGCAGTCACATTCCTTTGTCTTCAAACTGTGAAGCTTCCACACAAGGTATCCGGCAAGAATGTTGTTATTAGGAAAAAATAAATATATGTAAGGATTGTTATTGGTTGGGGATCTTTGGGATTTTTAATTTTCAATATTAATTGTGATTTTAATGGGGTCTTCCATTGAGGAAGAAGCTTGCTTATAGTTCTTGCCATGCTGAGGGCGCCTAGGCCCAGCTGTGCCCATGGAATGTGGCCATCAGTCTTCCAAGTGACACTTGATCCCGTTGGCTCTGCTTCAAGACTATTCCACTTAAGACAACTGAACACACAGGAAACCCTGAGTGTTGGGCAGCTTTGGTCCACCAAGTCATGGCAGGTGCAGTAGGCCACCCCACTTTGCCCCTTTATAGGCAAATAAGAAATGGGGGGAGCAGAATTCTTCCTCTGATTTATTTTTGTATGAATGTCTCCAAGGTACTTAGTCTCTACTGATTGATCAGTGTTGTCTAATGATGAGCCTTAGACTCACTTGTTTATTTTCTATTCTGTTGTTTTGACACTCAGTGTGCTTTCCCTGTCTTACTGTCATGAAGTCAGCAAGAGAAGATGGTACCTTAAATAACAATACAATTCCAGCCCACATTTGATCTACCAACGTTTAGACCAATAGCTTTTGATTAAAATGGACCCGCAATGCAAAAGTTAATGTGCAAACATATCCCCTGACTTTGAGGCTCAGATAAAATGCATCAAGTTTTAAGGGGCAAATGACAGGAGACTGCAAAAATGAGGCTGTTTCTAAATTTCCTTTAGTTCTCACCACCCAACCACCAAATATTAGTTTAGATTACTCATAGGAGATAATTTTCTCTTTCCATTTCACTTTAAAAGTTGTTTACTTGAAGGGTATGTGTTCCTCCTTGGTCAGCTACCCCTAGATCCTCTCCTTGCCCTTTGTGAAAAAATGTATCTGGACCCTGAAGCAACTATTCAGAATTTACAGCCTGGCCGGAATAGGCACATTTGAGAAGTAAAAAAACATTATGAATAGTGTGGAATTCGGGTGATAAATGAGAAAGTAGAGTTTGAAAGTGGGGACAATGCTTTTGCATCTTTGGATGCTTTAGAAGAAAAAAAAAATAGTAATTCCTCCTAAAATAATTTCCCCATAGTTAAAGGATCCCAACTGCTTTCCTCATCTGTGTGTTCCTGCAGCCTGATTGGTCAGCAGCTCTGGCAAACCATGATTTAAATACTACTAGTCAATATCTGCCCCATCCAGATTATCAAGGAAAAAATGTTTTGGACACTATTTTTAGCCTACAAATATATTCAGCCCCCCCCCCACACACACACATACACACATTCCTTTTGCTTTTAAATTAGCAACTTCAAAGCAAATTGATCAGGGCTCTAAGGTTTTGTTAAGAAAATATTTGACTTTTGTCTAAATGGAAATAAAACTGTATTTCTTTTCCATTCCATTCCATTCTGCTCTTGAATACTCTTAAGCAACTATACTAGCCTAGCATGAGTACCAAAGCTACCAAAATAAATAAAAGATCACCCTGATACTGAGGAATTCACAGTTTAGCTAAGGAAATGGACTCATAACTCTAAGCGGTATTAAGGAATGGCAGAAGGACCTATTGGCCAACACGGGGAAGGCAGAAGCACAGAGGGCAGGTTCTGCCTGAGGAAGCCTGGAAGCTTCCCCAGGAGGCTCAGCTGTGAGGGAAGTGGAAAGGCCAGCCTAGCAGAACCTCAATGGAAAACACCCGCCTGAGGGATCACCTCACAAAGCACCTCACTGGCAAGTCCAGCCTTCTAACAGGAGCCACCCATACCCCCTTTGCCCAGAGGGTTGCATCCGCATCAGGGATTTTGAGCTTCCCCTCTGAAATGAGCAGTGAGAAGAGCGAGCAACATCTAGTCCTAAGAATCTGAGCTCCTGTGCCATTGTCAGTAAATTACTTTCATTATGTATTCACCTTAGGACATAAAGAAATACTTTAATCAGAACTGGGAAACAGGATGGTGCACCTTCCACCATCACTTTTTTGTCTGCAATCTTTTTTTTAATGAGGGAGGGCAATTGGAAGCCAGTCAGATTGTAGGAACTAAATCCCAGTATTTCTGCACTTTGCAACACTGACACAATACAACACTAGAAGCTATTCAAGCTTGCTTTTCTTCTCCACATTTCAGTTTTCCTGCATATTTAGCTGCCAAATTCTATTTAAGACTTTTCCTCAAACATTCTCATTCCTTCTGCCCAGGAAAGCACAGAGGACTTGTGCCCCCTGCAGCCCCTGTGCTGGGGACACATGGGCAAGTCAGAGGGAAAAACCCAGAGCCCTTATTTCTGCTCCATAGCCCTCCTGGGCACATCTCAAACCTTTTCTTAGTCCCAGGCTTTCCTCACTGATAACCAATCCCTGAGGCCCCGCCAGAGCCTGTCTGGTGCCCCTTCCTCAGTTCCTATAGGACCATCCCCAGGCCCAGCCTCAGCTCTGGACTTGGGAAGCAGAGTCCAAGGAGCAGGACAGAGTCGGGAGCGGGCTGACTCCCACAGTGGATGGTGGTCCTTACATGGTCCTCTCCTGTAATCTCTGAGGAGGGCCTCCAATTGTGCCCTGTGAGAAACACTTGTTATCCTCTAAAGTTAAGAAAAGAGACAAATCTTTTAAACTCTAAAATTGCTGTGAGCCCAGGTCACTGCTAACAGCATGCTCAGGAGCGCCTTGGTGGCGTTGTAGTGCCCCAGTTGATGACAGAGCTGAGATTCCACTGTAGACACACCAAGCCGGGGCGCACAGAGAAACCAGCTTCCCAGCCTGGGTGTCCAGAAAGTCTCCCAGGTGAACCAACAGCTTATGATTTAATTGCTCTCAGGTGCAGCCTGGGCCTGGGACCGTCCCAGCACCCAGGTTGTTGTGTGCACGTTTGGGGACCCAGGCTGTGAAGGACAAGCCCAAGCCCCCTCCACCCACATTAGCCTCTGCCCAGGCAGGGTAAGGCTGGCATGTTGGGGACCCTCATGCTCACACTCACCGTGTGTGAGAGCCACCGAGGAGCTTCAAAAGAAGGGGCCAGAGGTCTGCAGGCCAATTCAACCCAAACTGTGCAGTCAGGGTTGAAACCCTCCCTCTGAAGTCCCCTTCAGCTTGCAGGCTTAGAGGCTGGGAAGGGGAAAGGCTCCCATGTGCAAGGGAAGGAACAATTTGCAGTCACTGATATGCCTGTTTTGGCCACCAGTGACCATTCCAAACACCTCCAATTCACTGTCACCAGTAACTTACTCCTAAAGTGGCACATACCCAAATCTGAGCCTTGATAAAGCCTTGGGACCCTTCAAATGTCTAATCCTTTTGTGAGTGAGCAGCGGCACAAGTGGCAGCTGTTTAAATTGCCCTTACTGCCCACTTGGCATTACCTTCTGTGATGAGCTGGTGTTTTTATTGCAACATAATGATCTGTTTGTATTTACTTGCTGGAGGGCTGAACAGAAACTCCAGCTTCTTTCCCCAACCTCTCTGTTGTGCTAGGCCACACATCTTTGTACTATTAAAGACATAGATAGGATTTTAAATGTAAATCTATTTTTGTAACTTTTTTTTGCAGGATATTGTCTTCTTTATGTAGCACTGAACTTTGTAAAGTATATTTTTAGGAAACTCATTTTTCTACTAAAGGAAACACAGTTAACTTTAGAAAGACTGCAATAGAATAAAAATTTGAACTGAAATCTTTGTTTAAAAGGATTAAATTGAAGGAAAAGAGAACTCTTTTCTCTCTCTTATGGAATGGTACAGCCTCAGTACAGAGCCAAACTATGCTATTGCCATGGTAAAGAGAAGAATCGTCATTTTTTTATATTTATGGAATTGGGAAAGATGGGAAGCATGTTAAGCTTGCTCTGAAACAGGTTCTATTGGGTCTGTTTGGAGCAATGTTAATGGAAAGAGAGTACTGTCTGTTATCATGAGAAGAATCCACTACATGGCATACCCTGACCATCTGCCAATGTCCCGGTCATTGTAAGAAAAGCAACAATACAGCACTTTGTTGATTTATATATGTATAATGTGATTTAAATGCAAATTATTTTATTTTCATATTTGCAATTGATAATGCATTTATCAACATAGACTAAATACTAATAATAATGTTCAGTTTACTTCGGTTACTCAACATACAGGCTGACATGACATCATTAGGAGAGCTTTCAAAAAGCTTAAAGCCCAGATACCACAGACATACTCTAGGTATTAAAACCTAGGCAATGGCACTTTTTATAGCTCCTAAGATCACTGCTATATGTAGCCAAAGCTCAGAACCACCAGCCTAGGGACTGATTGCAGGGACTTGGACGTATAGGCAAATTCTGCAAGTGCAGGTGACTCCCAGGCCCAGAGAACTCTAAGCCATAGAGGCCTGAGACATCTGTCACTGTGGGTCAGGACAAAAGTTGCCCAAGCACTAGAAGAAAGAGTGTCCAGCCAATTGATAAAAGGGAAGGAAATATATCTTATAACAGACAACTCTCTTGTATTTCTCAAGCTTGCTCCCCCCACTAAAGTTAGCTGGTAGTTAAGAAAAGACAGTGAGTATTTTTGCTGCATATGCAGCCATTGCTGTCCTCCCTGAAGCACTGAGGTAACCTGGACTTTCCAGGGTGAAAGGAAACTGTGGCCTATCAGGTAATTTACAAAGTGCAGACTTCAGGAGGGCTGGATATGTCGTTGCATGGCTTTCATAAAAACAAGAAGGATCCTTGCTTTAGAAAACATTGTTTATATACTCTTCATAAATTATGGAGTAGAACCTCCATAGCTGACCCCCTCCTAAGTTGACCTAATTTCACAGACTGGACATGCACCACATGTATGTGTCAGTACAGTGCCTCATTCCGTATGGTGACCATCTCCATATGCTGACCAGTTTGCTAGTCTCTTGGATGGTCAACTCACACAGGTTCTACTATAACTGGGACAAAAATGAAAGCAAATAGTTGTGATTTTTCTTCCATGGATAACTATACACCTACAGTGGGTCCTCTGAGGTTGTAAATCTGTCCTTTTGCCTAGCAGATGACACTCCAGAGGAAAACTGAAATACACACCTATGTTTCCAGAAGCACCTACTTGTTTTTAAAAAAGAAGTCCTACTGACCTGATTTGGCTACAAGAATAATCTTGCTGTATAATATAATCTCTTAGAAATTAAGAGACCCTGTGCATTTGATGGGTGGTGTTACAGGCAACAATGTGACTAACAAAAGACAGCAATGACTCTGTCTTAGAAACATTCAAGCAATAGTCCCTTTTAACTGTGTAAAGTTTTGCTATGATGAAAGTAATGTTTGTACAAATGAAAAGCAGGGGTCTTTTTTATATGGTTTATACTGTTCATCAGATCATGTTGATTGTATATTGAGTATTAAAAATTAGATGTATATTACTCATTGTTCTTTACTCTTTAGTAGCTGATAATAATACTGCATTCTTTATAATAAGGCAGTGTTGATATGATTTATTAATCATATCTGACCAACTGTAGATGTTCTTATGACAACTTTTTTTTTTTTTTTGAGACAGAATCTCAAGCTGTCACCCTGTATAGAGTGCTGTGGTATCACAGCTCACAGCAACCTCAAACTCTTGGGCTTAAGTGATTCTCTTGCCCCAGCCTCCCAAGCAGCTGGGACTACAGGCACCTGCCACAACGCCCAGCTATTGTTTGTTGCAGTTGTCATTGTTGTTTAGCTGGCCCAGGCCAGGTTCAAACCCATCAGTCTTGGTGTATGTGGCCGACACCCTTCCCACTGAGCCACAGGCACTGCCTCCTTACAACTTTTTAAAAGAAGTAATTTATTTTAGAACAGACTTAGGTTCACAGAAATACTGAGTAGAAAGTGCAGAGAGCTCCCATTCCCCAATTCCCCCATTCCCCCAAGCAGCCTCTGCCACTGTCACCATCGCACCCAGGGGCCCCCTTTAATGGAAACAGCTGCCTCTAGCTTGGTGAGTCAGCTGCTCAGATTCTCACAGTCTTTGCCTCCTGAAATCTCTCCTCCTCGTGTCTCCTTCATAACTTTTCCTCCTGCATAGAGGTAAGGGGGAATCCCTTGATGAAAGAAGTGTTTCTGTGGTAAGCCAAAGTTTTGTTGCTAGGAGCACCAAAGTGCATACAAAATTGTCGTGATTCTGCTAAAAGTCAGGGGAATTCATGCACCCCCACCTTGTGCCAGGAGCCTCTGAGTCAGCCACCACTGCCACTGCCAATCCCTTGCATCCAGGCAACTTTCATGCCCCACATGCATGTTCATGGGCATGCTTGCCACAGAGCTTCTGTTTCCCTGCTCACACACCAGGTAAAGTAGCCACAAGGGTTGACAGAGGCATTTTATTGAGATAGAATCAAAGTATAGTCGCATGTCACTTAGTGACAGGTGTGTTTCAAGAAGCAATACGTCAGAAAATTTTGTCATGTGAACACCACATATGCATTCACAAAGCCTGGACGGTGTAGTCCACAGCACACCAGGGCTCCACCGCAAGGCCTGTGGCTCCCAGGCCCTGCACCTGTGCAGCAGGCTGTTGTGTGGAGCACCATAGGCAGTCATGACACAATGGCAAAAACTATGATCCTGCACACACCTAAACATAGAAATACAGGGAAGTGTGTGTTATAATCTCCAGGGACCACCATCTAATCCCAGTGTGTAATCTCCTAGGCCCCTCATTACATGGCACATGACTATACAGAAAAAACTCAAGTCCCACCTCTAACTGTTCAGATAAATAAGGAAGGAAGTTTTCTCAGTTATTCTAGCCACTTAGAGATTTGAACTCAACAACTGAGGAAAAGCAAACCTATTCATGAAGCAAATCACACCTATCAAAGAAAAGAACACCTTCCAGCAACCCAGTGCCAGGACTAAGAAGCCAGGATCCGGGAGGCAGAGCCGGACAGGCAAGGCAGGGATGGGGCCCCACACCTGACAGCAGCTCCCTGAGCACTCAGGGTCCCCACACTTGAGAACACACCAGGTAGTCACCGCACAGTGCCCCATCTCATCTGTTTCACAGAGTACTGAGCAGGAGGCCAGCACTGCTGGCTCACGACCATGCCTAATGCTTGCAGTGTGGGCGCTGATCACTTCCAGGAGATTCACACTTTGTTTTGTGCTGATGACATTTGGAAAGACGTCTGGAGAACACTTAGAGAACTAAAAGTAGACCTGCCATTTGATCCTATAATTCCTCTATTAGGTTTACAACCAGAAGACCAAAAATCACACTACAATAAAGATATTTGTATCAAAATGTTCATTGCAACCCAATTCATAATTGCTAGGTCATGGAAGAAGCCCAAGAGCCCATCGATCTACGAATGGATCAATAAATAGTGGTATATGTACACCATGGAATACTATGCAGCCATTAAGAAAGATGGAGACTTTACCTCCTTGGTGTTTACATGGATGGAGCTGGAAAATATTCTTCTCAGCAAAGTATCCCAAGAATGGAAGAAAAAGTATCCAATGTACTCAGCCCTACTATGAAACCAATTTATAGCTTTCATAGGAAAGCTGTAACCCAATTTTAGCCCAGGAATATGGGGAGAGAGGAGAGGAAGGTGAGAGGAAGGAGAAGGGTTGGTGGAGGGAGGGTGATTTATGGGATCACACCTATGGTTCATCCTATAAGGGTACATGTGAATCTCCCTAATTGTAGAATATAAATGTTTTAACACAATAACTAAGAAAAAGACATGAAGGCTATGTTAACCAGTTGGATGAAAGTATTTCAAATTGTATACAGAAATAGTAAACTGTACCCCATGATAATATTAATGTACATTGCTATGATTTAATTTTAAAAAATTAGAAAAAAAAAGAAAGCTGATGAGCAAAAAACAAAAACAAAAAAACAACAAAAAAAAAGAAAAGAAAAATGACATATTGACCCAAGTCTTTACCATTTGGGGTCAGAATTTCAATATACCATACTTTAATTCCTAAGAAACTAAACAGTATTTTAAAATGTACTGGCTGCAGGGACCTGCAACAGAAAGATTTGTGATGTGCTTTTAAAAAGTGAGTTGGAGCAAAAGGGTGTCAGGAATAGTTTGCTCAGCTACATTCACTTCAGGTGGCACACCTAAACCCACTCCTACCCAACTCTGCCAGAGCAGTCAGCCCTGGGGTGTGAAAGAAGTTACAGTGTGTGATTGGAATCCTCTCTCTCCCATTCTAGAATTGTCCTAGTTATGTACATTCCTTGAAGAAATCTCAACTCCCTGCCCTTCTCCCTGCCATGCTGGGTGTGGAGAGCTGTGATAGTGTCACAGCCAGGCTCCAAAAGCAAGTTCCACACACATTCACATGTACCCTGCCCTGGGCACATGCCCACCCTCACCTGCAGGCGGGGTTCTGAGGCTGGGCCAGCCAGGCTGTACCCCATAGCCTGGTAAGGGGCCAACATGACGCTGACTCTTTCAGTGTTAAAGAACAAATAGACACAATCAACGTGGGATCTAAGACAATGTTCTTCATCAGATAAGTACAGAATATAATATGGAAGATATGGAAGCAAAGTGTTCTCACATGAAAATGAAAAGATCTCTGGAATGGCCTTCTGGAAAAGGTGGAGCTGTGGGGACAGGGGCCCTGGGGGTGGGGCTAGTGAGAGGGAGGAGCAGAGGCTAGTGAATAAGCAGCCCACGGGGGGTTTCAGGGCATAGTGGATGCCTGTCGCCATATAGCTCTCCAAACTCACCAAGAGAGAACCCTGAAGCTGCCAACAATGGACTTTGGGTGACACTGACATGCCCCTGTACATTTACAGATTGTAAAAGTGGGCTGCTCTGATGGTGGGTGCTGACGATGGGGGAGTTATGCATGTAGATGCATGAGGTGTGGGGGAAAATCTCTGTGCCTACTGCTCAATTTTTCTGTGAACCCAAAGTTACTCTAAAAAATGAAGTCTTTTAAAATATGTTATTAAAGGAAAAAAGTACATTTTAAGCAAATTCTCTTTTGTACTTCTGGTAGACTTGCCACTGGGGAGGATGGTACTTCCATGCCCCCAGGAGCCCAGTGGGTCACTTGGCTTGTTCTGAACATTGGAGAGTGAAGGACGTGACACACAGACCTCCCTAGACAATGTATGGAATTGCAGTGGACTCTCGGCCTGCTTAAGGAAGCCTATATGGAGCTGGCACGGACAGGGCCCAGGGGGGCTCTTCCCTGACCAGGGCTGCACCTCAGACCCCAGGCTTTGCAGGCGTGCCCTCCATACCTGGTACACACCTACCCAGAGCCCCTTTGCCCTGCCACCTCCATTCCTCTTGGCTTTGGCAAGGGGCTGTGTTTTAGGCCCAAGTCCAGAGGATTGCTAATGCAAGGGATTGTCACCTCTCAGCACCCATCTGTTGTGGCCATTCTTTCTTTTCCAAAGAATAGCTTCCAGTGCCCACTTTGTTCTTTGGGGCATTATCTACAATAGTCACTTAGGACATTAGCCAGGCTGACACTGTTTGTCCTGTTTTTTCACTAGAATGTTTTCCATTCAGTCAACTCATTTTTTTTTTTTGATAAATATCACTTGATAGCACCCATCAAGCACTAGCAATTCCCTGAGACACTGGGAATTTAGTGGAGACAGAAGTAATAAGGCTGTGGGCCTATTTCTCTGTCATTCTCCTTCCTAGGATGACACATGGAATTTTTTAAAATAGGAGTCTGAAGACACAAGGCACAGAGGAGTTTCCAGAATAGCCATATGGTTTCTTTAGCTGTTTCTTTTTTTCCCTCAGAATACCCAAAACCTCCTAGAGGACTTTCCTTTCAGAATCCATGCCTCTCTTTGCTAGAAAAGAATTCCACCTGGCCAGGCCCAGCAGTTCTTAACAACACCCAGACCTTCTGACTCTCAGTGCAGACCCTAAAACAGTGCAGGTCTGTTCCCCTCACAGCCAAAGAGGTCTGCCTGAAACCCAGATGCTCCCACAGCCTGCAGCCCCTTCAGCCTCGGCACTGTCTTGAGGACTGCTCACATGTGTCCCAGCAGCTCTTGGTGCCCGGACCCCTGGCCAGCTGCTTCCAGCCACCTTGTCCTCTGCACTCTTGTTCTCTCCATCTTTCTCAACTGATCTGTTGCTCACTCAACTTCTGAGACTCAGCACAGGTGCTGTCCACTGAGAAGTCACCTCTAGGCCTCACATTGGGCTAAGTGGCTCTTCTCAGAGCTGTGACAGCATGTATGGCCCCACCCTTGCACATCAGATTAGCACTGAAGAGTCCAGCAAGTGGGTTTTTCCCCTACCTGAAAAAGGCTCTTTGGTGTCAAGGATCATGCCATGTTGATCTTCAGTCCTCTGGTGCCTGGGTCAGGAGCAGGCACATTGCAAGTGATTTGCACCTGCTTTTCCCCCTAGAACTCATCCTCCACACAGGTCCAAAACAGGGCAACTCCCATAGCAACTTTCTCCTTGCTCTTTGAAATTACTTTTCGGTCATCAAAAAGAGGACTTTCAGCAATGTGGAATGAGCAGCAAAGTCTGGCTGGAATTCCTTATTAGGCTAGTCTGCGTTGCCTGCAGCTCAGTACACCTTCATCCACTTTCCCTTTACCTCCACAGGGCTGTCACGCCTGTTTCTCACCACTTTGTCCTGCCCTAAATGCTATAATCTATACACAGTACAGACGAGTCCCCCAAACCTCATGTTAAAATGTGCTCCTCAGTGTTGGAGGTGGGGTTTAGGGGTACACCCCTTATGAATGGCCTTGTCCTTGCCTGCCCTGGACAATGAGTGAGCTCCTGGGACAGCTGGTCCTTTAGCAGAGTCAGACACTCTCTTCTGGTTCCCTCACATCATGCCACATGCCTGCCCCCCACTGCCTCCTGGTGCCTGAAACTGGGGAGCCGCCTGGGACTCAACTGGTAGGAGGTCTCTGTGATTCCTGGACATCCTTGAAGATGTTTCTCTGATGTTTCCTGGCAGAATAATCTGTCCCCCGATGTGAGTTAGCAGACCTGGTTGGCAGTAAGGGCTTTGAAGTATCTTGGTGGGCTCTGTCACAGCCTAGGCCATCTGTCCAGGAAGAACCAGCCCACAGCCAGGGTGCTCAGCCACTCCCATGCCAAAGAGTTGATCACATGACCGGGCCCCTCTGCCTCATGCCCCAGCACTGTGAGTCACACTTGCACTCCTCTTCTCCAGAGCCTGCACTTCTCCAGCAGCAGAGAAACTTCCCTGCCCTTGTCTCTGTCCACCAAGCACCTGGCATGCTCACCTGGCTGTGCCTTGCAGGGCACCAGGACTTCAGTCCTAGGGTAGCCAGAAAGATAGCAGGTCACTTAGGAATGAGTCTGGTGGAAATACCAGTAAACAATTTGATTCTGAAACTTCCAAGCCTTAAACAAAAAGGGGGTTAATTTCTTTCCTTAGGATAAGTGGGTAGCCAGTGCTGCCCAGTTGAGCAGCTTCTTCAGCACACACGCCAGCCAGGTGGCTGCCACACCTTCAGGAGCAGGTCAGCACTGCAGGTAGGAAGGGGAGGGAGGGGAGGAAGGGGAGAGAGGGCTAGGAACACACTGAGTCCCTCTGCATCAGGATAATTGGATGACTGGTCATGTGTCATCCACTGGAGCACTGGCCATAGGCAGGGGGAGTGCCATGACCCTGAAAGGGCTCACATCCCATCACCTCAGGCTGGGCAGTCACTCACCCTCCCAAGGCCATGGGGTCCCTGCCTAAACTAGTGGGGCGACTCTGGGTAGAACATAAAGAGCAGAAGTGCTGCTAGGAAGGTGGCAGCCAGTACACACTGCAAGGAGAAATCTGGGGGCACAGGACTATGGGGAATGAATGAATTCTTGGGACAACAGCCCATCACAGCACCCATCAGGCCCATTGATGTGGGCCTGGGTATACTTCAGACCTCGGGCTTCCAGGGAGGCTGGAGCCCTCCGCCCCCTAGCTCATCTTCATTGTCCTCCCGGCGTGGGAGCAGAAGCCAAGAGGTGCTGGGCCGTGATGGCAGAGTGACAGGGCTGCCTAGGAGGACCAGAGCAGGTGTCTGTGCCCAGCTGACAGTGACATGCAGGCATGAACACAGCCTCAGGATGACACCCAGGGAGCTGAGCAGGTAGCCCGGGAAACGCACATTAGCGAGGAAGCCAGGACTCTGCAAGCATTTGGTGTGCACCCCAGCAAGATGGAGCCAGACTCTGGCAGGAAGATAGAGATTCCAGACTCCAGCCCTGGCAGGAGAGGTTCCTCCGGACCAGCCTGCTCCTGAGGAAGCTGACTTCGCAGCCAGGCAAGCAGAGCCAATGCACCCCCAACACTCCCACCCCCACCAGCCTTTGTGCCATTAGACACCCCTCCTGCCACCACTGTACGGGGAGCCTCAGCCACACAGGTGACACCAGGCGACAGGCAGGAAGCACCTTTCTCTCTCCTCACGGTGACCTCCACACCTCTTGACAGGTTTGGATCCTTCCCAGTCATGCCAGACCTGGAGTCCTTCTGTCTGCCTCTGCACCTGCTGGGGTCTATGGTGTGCAGGGGAACAAGAGCCCTGCAGCTTGCTTAGCCCTGGGCCCAAGTCCTGACTGGTGCCCCTTCTGCCCATCTCCAGAGTGCCTTCTCCCTGGCAGGCACAGCCCTCTCGCAGCCAGGAGGGGTATTGGGCACTTCAGTATCCCTTTAGTCACCTATAGCCCTTCTTTCGTGACTCACCAGTCCCTTGATGCTGTGGTTCAGTTCTCACCTCTTACCCTGAGACTCAGTGGGCAACTGTGCTGGTCACTTGCCACAGAACTGGAAGCAAGAAAGCACCAGGGTACAGAGCCTTGCCTAGTTTGGAGTTTTTATTCCTATACGATATAGAACTAAGAACATCCCTTTGCTAATAAATTATTAGAAATTATTGGGCTAAAACATCTTGCTTACTAAAGACAGTGAGGCTGCTACAAAGTCTGGGGCTCTGTCTAGAAGTTTGTTTGATATCCGCCCATTCCCCTGTTATGACCTGGCACCCATTTCAAACAAGAACATCAACTTCTTGCATGTCTCCTGATACATCTCTCTGCAGCCCTCTCAGATGGAACCACTACCTTGAATTATGTGTCTATCATTCTCCTGCTTTTATAAACATAGTTTTGTCACAAATGAGTGCTTTTCTAAATGTATTTGACTCATTTTGTTTGAGTGGTTTTTCTCTAGAAGTGAATGTTTTCTCCACTGCACATTATACTGGAATGGAGTGGTTTCCTGAACTGTGGTTTCCTTTACATTCAGGCAAGAGATGATGAGAACTACAGGCCACATCCCTTCTGCATTCTGTCCTCCAAGAATTCTGCAAATGGCTCAGATCCTTTCAAGCAGTGTTGGGCCTGGGGGGTAAAGGCCCCTCTGACATCAAGGGGTTTCTTTTTCCTGCCAGGGAAGGGATGGCCCCACAGGTATAAAGCCTGCTGAGAGAGATGAGAGTGATTTTAATAGGTCACAAACAATGTTATTGCTTCTCTTGCTTAGAATACCTCTGCAGAAAACAGAAATGGACAGTGCTTCTCTCAGGAATGCATTTAGATTAGTTTTTTTTTTTTTTTTTTTTTGAGACAGAGCCTCAAGCTCTCCCCCTGCGTAGAGTGCTGTGGCATCACAGCTCACAGCAACCTCCAACTCCTGGGCTTAAGCAAGTCTCCTGCGTCTGTCTCCCAAGTAGCTGGGACCACAGGTGCCCTCCACAATACCCGGCTATTTTTTGGTTGCAGCCATCATTGTTGTTTGGTGTGCCCGGGCTGGATTCGAACCCGCCACCTTAGGTGTATGTGGCTGGTGCCTTAGCCACTTGAGCCACAGGTGCCAAGCCTAGATTAGTTCTAAGATGATGTCATCATAGCCTACACCCTCAGAGGGAGAGTGACCTACAGTTTACTAGGTCTTCCCAACACAGGCAGATCTCATGATCAGTCATACTTCTCAAGGTCCTGAAAGCAGATAGCTTCAGCCTCACATCACTTTCCACAGGTCTCAATAAATAAAATTCAACAAGAAAATGTTAGTGTCAAGTGCCATAGGCATAGAACATCCTTTGAGCCACTGTGGTGGTCCCAGGCAGGTCTTGTCCCTCTGGCCCCAGTTACTCATCTGGTGGCTGAGGCACTGGACCTAATGGACTTCACTAATGTCCCTTCCAACTCCAGAATTCTAGCATCTTTTGACTTAGAAAGAAACCCAGAAAATGTGGTATATAGATATACCATGAAAGATTGCTCAGCTACACAAAAGGAATGAAATAATTTCTTTTGCAGCAAGTTGGATAGAACCAGAGACCATTCTCCTAAGTGCAGTATCTAGGGAATGGAAAAACAAATACCACATGTTATCTTGAATTGAAAACTAAACATTGGGCACACGGGGGCACAAACAGATGTGAAGGACACTGGAAAATAAAAAAGGGGGTGGGCTAGGAACAGTGCCTGTAATCCCTCCACTCTGGGAAGTTGAGGAGGGAGAATGGCCTGAGCTCAGGAGTTCGAGACTTGCCTGAGCAAGAGCGAGACCCCAAATCATAAAAAAAGCCCCAAAACCCAGTTGGGCACCATAATGAACTGTAATCCCAGTGGCTCCCAGAGGCTGAGGCAGCGTGAACTATGATACCATTACACTCTGCTCAGGGCATAGGGTGGGACTCTGTCTCAACCACCACAACAAAAAGCAATGAAATAAAAATTAAAAAATAAAAAATGAGCAAGGAAATTAAAAACCCCTCAAAATTAAAAAAAAAAGAAAGAAAAGAAAAAAAGAGGGTAGGGTGAGGGGTGAAAACCTTTCAGGTACAATGAACACTCTTCTGGTATTGAGGCAATAAATGCCCCGAGTTAATCCTTACACAATGTATCCATGTAACAAAAACAGTTGGACCTCCATATAGTTTGAAATTTCAAACAAAACAAAACAGGGCAACGCCTGTGGTTCAAGGAGTAGGGCGCTGGCCCCATACACCAGGGGTGGCGAGTTCAAGCCCAGCCCCAGCCAAAACTGCAAAACAACAACAACAAAATACCCAGAGAGAAGAGGATTCCTGGCTAGCTCTGGGAGAGAGGTCTGTGGGGCCTGTCCTCCATGGATATTGATGCTCTCTGCCGTCAGCCCACATCTGGATTGCAGGTAGACCAGGATACCTGGCAGCTTTCCCTTCTTTCTAGCAAAACCACAAGGCCTGTTGTCTGGGTCCAACCTGTCCATACACATTTTCCAGTAACAAAACCACATTGAGGCACCTTCAAAACCATGAGCTATACTGACTTTACAGATTTGAAAATTAGAAAGTAAAAGAAATAGTCTGTGCCTATTCCATAATTAAGCGAGATTTCATCTCACACACACACAGGGAGTGAGCTTTCTCCTCCTCACTGAAGGGCTCATCCAGGCTCTGCCACTCACTGCTGGGCAGGATCTTGGGCAAAACCTCACCCCCAATAGGGAAGGGGTGAAGATAGAGGGTCCCTAAGGTCACCTGACCTCTGAGATGCCAAGATCAGATGATTTATCTATAATGAAAGAAACATAAGCAGACACCTGCTTGGAGAGATTTAGATGTATAAAAAAGGAAATCTGAGGTATTCACCCAGTGTCTGCTCTGTGTGGGGTGGGCTGCAATCTTTATAAACACTATTCACTCAGATGTGAAATGTCAGTGTCAGGACTGGACATGAGGTCTGCTCCAAGTGCATGTGCTGTGAGCTGTGGGTCCCGGATGCTTTGCTTGTGCTTATTCCAGAGAGGCACTGCTCAGGTCTAAGCAGAGTTTGTGCCCGTAAGGCTGGCTGTCCTGGCAGCAGCCACACTTCAAAAGCTACAACTGCAAGGAAAAAGGAGGTTGATGAGTGACTCAATTTTGTGCTGAGGAGATACACACAGAGGAAGAGAAAGAGCTGCCTTACTTACTTTTTTATGTTTTCTGAAAAAAGAAGGAAGTTGAGTTGGTTAAACCTGAGGGAGTACTTCTTGACAGTGAGAATTTCCAATCAGCCCTCATGAAATAAATATTATATGGTCTGGGTTGCTTGTGCTATGATATCTGAAAACATGCAAAAATTCTTTGGAAATGAGCTTGATCATTTTTGAAGAACTAATTTGAAGAAAATTGGGCTTTTTAATATGCAGGCACAGCTATTTCTTTATCAATTCATGAGCCATGGACACAGTTCCCCAACAGCATAGTCTGTTTCCCAAAAGCCATAAACCACACGGGCTCTCAATGTCACATGCAGTGTTATGTAAAAGGAAATTCTCTTCCCGTCACTGGGGAAGCAAAAGTTGAAAAGACACACTGCTATTTGAGTTTTTGATTTCAGGAAACAAATGTATCATCCTCATAGGATGGCTCAAGTTCTGATGCCGATGACACCCATGCTGTGACAACAGGGCAGTGAGCCTGGATGGAGACAGACTCCCCTTATCTCCTCCTCCCCTCAGTAGAGGAGTGGGAGGCAGGTTGGGTCACGTGCCTTCCAGGGCAGTGCTAAGCCCTGGCTTGCAGGGTGGTGTGAGACCAGCTGTCTGGGTCCAGCTGGGATTCTGGAACAGGCTGAGCTTCATCAGCAGATTTGCTGTGGTCAGGAGTATCTTGGCAAGGTGACAGGAGAGCCAGGTGGCTCTGTCCTTGGAGATGAGGAGTGGGCACAGGTCTCTCTGGCCTTCCACCAGGCTGTGCTCAGTGCACTGCTGGGAACTGAGGATCCAGCAGCCGCCAGACCTGGTTGCTCTGACCTTCCACTGTGCCTGAGGCCCAGCAAATAACCAAATGCCATGTAGAGACTCTTGCTGAAGTGTTTTACAACAGTACACCAGTGTTCATGGGCAAAGAAAAAGGATTTTCTTTGCCTAAAATGAGAAGAGACACTTTGCGATTTTGGTCACCCACTTGGACCCTCTTATGTTCACCTTTTCCCTCCGCCTACTTCTCCCTACCGGACCTGCACAGGCCTCTGTGTTTCCTTTAGGAAACACTTTCCCTAGTGTGATATAGTAGAAGAACATGGCCATGGACACAAGTGGACAGCAGTCCTGACTCCGGCTGGAGGGAGTCTTGTGGTCACAGATGATTGATTCAACTATGCTGCACCATAATTTTCGTATATGAAATGAGGATGATGATGCCACTGATGACTTAGGTGATGGAATAGTACAACTTGACATGCTGGGTCTGCACTGGCAGAGTTATGCAAGCCCCCCAAGTGGGAGGTGCTGTGGCAGCCAGTCCCTTTATGGAAGAGCTGCACAGCCCTGTGCCCCCATGGACCCTCCTGGATTATCTCTTCCACCTGGTCCTGAGCGTGCAGAAGAGATACACTGCCTTCACTGATGCCTTGTGGCTCAGCAGTGCAGGGAGTCACTGCCTCTGACCACTCACCCACTTCACCCTCCTGCTCAGCCTGTCACACTCCTGCCATATGTGTGAAATCAGCCCAGTGCCGTCTCCTCCTGGTGCTCCAACCATGCCATGGGTAGCAGTCACAAGTACAAATCTGAGACATCATTATGTGGGCTCTTATGTACTAGAGGAAAAGTCATAAAGGCAGGTGTTACAGGGCAGGAGCCACCAGTGTGCACCTGGCAGGTTTGCAGGGGCTATAGAGGAAAGAGACTGACAGCATGTGTGAAAAGACTGGCATGGACCTCATGTCGGCCCCTTTTCTATGTTGTCATTGTTTCTTTATCCTTGTCCAGACAGATATCAACAACAACTACAAAAATATAAAAGATCAATGAAACAAAAAGTTGGTTCTTTGAAAAATAAACAAAATGATAGACACTTTGCTAGAATAACCAGGAATAGAAAAGAGAAAGGAACCAAATAATCTCAATCAGAAGTGATAAAAGGAAATAGTACAACTGATATCATGGAAATACAAAGTATTTAACTACGACTACTATGAAAATCACTATGCACATTAATTCAAAAATGAAGAAGAAATGGACAAATTCTTGGAAACACACAGTCAGTCAGGAAGATATAGAACCCCCAAACAGACTAATAGCAAGCAATGAGATTGAAGCAATAACAAAAAGTTTTCCTGGGCCAGGCATAGTGGCTCACACCTATAATCCCAGCACTCTGGGAGTCTGAGGCAGATGGATCTCTTAAGCTCAGGAGTTCAAGACCAGCCTGAGCAAGAGCGAGACCCCATCTCTAAAAATAGCCACATGTTGTGGTGGGTGCTGATGGAGGCTGAGGCAAGAGGACCGTTTGAACTCCGGAGTTTGAAGCTGCTGTGAGCTGTGATGCCATAGCACTCTACCAGGGGCAACAAAGTAATACTCTGTCTCAAAATACATACATAAATAAATCTCTTCCAACAAAAAAACACTGGACCAGATGGATTCACAGCCAGATTTTCCTGGACCTACAAAGAAGAGCTGATAAGCATACTGCAGAAATTATTCTATAACACTGAGAAGGAAGAAATCCTCCCCAACTCATGTATCACCTTGATATCAAAGCCAGGAAAGGAGACAACAAAGAAAACCACAGACATAAAATACTAGCAAGCTGAATTCAATAGCATATCAAAAAAACAATGATCCACTATGAGCAAGTGGGCTACATCCCAGGGGTACAAGGAAGGTTCAACATACATAAATCAATAAATGTGATTCACCACACAAACAGAAAGAAGCTAGAACAAAGCCCATACCATCATCTCAATAGATGCAGAAAAATCATTAGATACTATCCAACATCCTTTCATGACAAAACAACCGTAACAAATTAGGCATAGAAAAAAAATCACAATTATAAAAGCCATATGTGACAAATCCACAGCCACCATCATACTGAATTGGGAAAAGTTAAAAGCATCTCCACTAAGAAATGGAGCAAGATAAGGATGCCCACTGTCACCACTTCTATTTAGCATATACTTAGAAATCCTAGCCAGAACATCAGGCAAGAGAAAGAAATAAAGCATATCCAAATCAGGAAAGAGGAGGTCAAATTGTTAATTTTTGATGATAATATGATCTCATATCTATAAAACTCCAAAGACTCCACCAAGAGATTCCTGAGATTGATAAATAAATTCAGCAAAGTCTCAGGTCACAAAATCAATGAACACAAATCAATAGCATTTCTATATACTATAACAGTCAAGCCAAGAGTCAAATCAAAGACTAATACTACTCATGATACCTACAAAGAAAATAAAATACCTAATAATGTACTTAACAAAGGACGTAAAAGATCTCTACAAAGATAACTAGAGAACACTGAAGAAAGAAATCATAGGTGACACAAACAAATGGAAAAACATATCAGACTTGTGAATTAGTAGAATTGACATGGTTAAAATGTCCACATCTACCCAATGTGATTTACACATTCAATGCAATAATCATCAAAATACTAATGTTATATTTCACAGAAAAAAATAATTCTACACTTCATTCAGAACCAGAAAAGAGCCTGAATAGCCAAAGCAATTTAAGGAAAAAGAACAAATTTGAAGGCATCATGCTACCAGACAGCAAACAATACTACAAGTCTATTAGTAGTAGTACCAAAACAGCATGGTATTGGCACAAAAGTAGAGACATAGACCAATGGAACAGAATAGAGAACTCAGATTAAAAAAATATAATCCACATATAGACAACTGATTTTTGACAAAGCTGACAACAATATACACTGGGGAAAGTGTATATTATTTTATTCAATAAATGGTGCTGAGAAAATCAGATAGCCACATGCAGAAGAATGAAATAGGAGCCATACTTTCACCACTCAAAAATTATTTCATGATGGGTAACATATTTAAATTTCAGGCAAGAAACCATAAAAATATTAGAAGAAAACGTTGGTAAAACTCTTCTGTATATTGGCCTAGGCAAAGAATTTATAAAGAAACTCCAATGGCAATCACAGCAGCAACAAAAATAAATAAATGGTACTTTCTTAAATTAAAAAGCTGCTTTACAGCTAAGGAAATAATCAATAGAGCAAATAGCTTATAGAATGGGAGAAAATATTAGCAAGCTATACATCCTATAAAGGGTTGATAACCAAAATGTACAAAAATGCAAGCAAATTAGCAAGAAAAAAACCGCAAACACCTCCATTAAAAAGTGCTTAACAAGTCCATTAACTTAATTCACAAAAGGCTTAACAAGTCCATTAACTTAATTCACCATATCAAAAACAAAGACCATACGATCCTCTCAATAGATGCAGAAAAATCATTTGATAAAATTCAGCATCCTTTTCTAATTAGAACACTGAAGAATATTGGTATAGGTGGCATATTTCTTAAACTGATCAAAGCCATCTATGACAAACTCACAGCTAATGTTATACTCAATAGAGTAAAACTTAAAGCTTTTTCCACTTAGAACTGGAACCAGACAAAGTTGTCCTCTATCACCACTACTATTCAATAGTGCTGGAAGTTCTAGCCAATATAAACAGGCAAGAAAAGGAAATAAAAGACAACCAAATGTGGGCAGAGGAGATCAAATTCTCCCTCTTTGATGATAATATGATCTTATACTTAGAGAACTCCAAATACTCAACCACAAGGCTTCTGGAAGTCATCAAAAAATATAGTAAGGTCTCAGGATATAAAATTGATGTTCAAAAATCAGTAGCCTTTGTATATGCCAATAATAGCCAAGATGAGGCTAATCAAGGACACAATTCCCTTCACAGTAGCTTAAAAGAAAATGAAATACCTAGGAATTTATCCAACAAAAGAGGTGAAGGATCTCTATAAAGAAAATTACAAAACCCTAAGAAAAGAAATAGCAGAAGACATTAACAAATGGAAGAACATACCATGGTCATGGCTGGGAAGAAACAACATTATTAAAATGTCTATAATTCCCAAAGCAATCTACAGATTCAAAGCTATCCCCATTAAAATACCAACATCATACTTTTAAGATTTGGAAAAAATAATTTTCTGTTTTGTATCGAACCAGAAAAAACCTCACATAGCTACGGCAATTCTTAGTAATAAAAACAAAGCTGGGGGTGTCAGCCTCCCAGACTTTAGGCTATACTACAAGACCATAGTGATCAAAACAGCATGGTATTGGCACAAAAACAGACATAGACACCTGGAACCAAATAGAAAACCATAGAAGAAGCTAACATCTTACAGCCACCTGATCTTTGATAAGCCAAACAACAGAATAACACTGGAGGAAAAGAATCCCTATTCCGTAAATGGTGCTGGAAGAACTGGATAACCACATGTAAAAGACTGAAACTGGACCTTTTGCCACTCATTCTAATCAATTCAAGATGGATAAAAGATCTAAATCTAAGACATGAAACAATAAAAATCCTTGAAGAAAGTGGGAGAAAATTACTTGAAGATATTGGCCTGGGAAAAGACTTCATGAAAAATACTTCAGTGGAATTACAACAGCTGCAAAAATAAACAAATGGGACTTAATTAAACTGAATAGCTTCTGAACAGCTAAGGAGACAACAACCAAAGCAAATAGGCAGTCATCAGAATGGGAAAGGATATTTGCATATTGTAAATTGGACAAAAGATTGATAATTAGGATCTATAGAGAACTCAAATTAAGCAACATAAAAAGACCCAACAATCTCTTATATCAATAGGCAAGAGAGGAAGGAAGACAGATGAATGACTGACAAACATATGAAAAAATGCTCATCATCCCTAATTATCAGAGAAATGAAAATCAAAACCACCCCAAGATATTACCTAACCCCAGTAAGAATGACCCACATCACAAAATCTCAAAACTGCAGATGCTGGTGTGGATGTGGAGAGAAGGGAGCACTTTTACATTGCTAGTGGGACTTCAAACTAATACAACCTTTTTGGAAGGAAGTATGGAGAATCCTCAAAGAACTCAAATTAGACCTTCCATTTGATCCTGCAGTCACATCACTGGTCATCTACCCAGAAGAAAACAAAATCCTTTTATCATAAGGACATTTTCACTACACTGTTATTGCAGTTCAATTTACAATTTGTTACCAAAATGTGGTATCAGAAGGACATTTGCACTAGACTGTTTATTGCAGCTCAGTTCACATTTGTTATCAAAATGTGGGAATAACTTAAATACCCACTAATCCAGGAATGGATTAATAAGCTGTGGTATATGTATACCATGGAATATTATTCAGCCACTTAAAAAGATAGAGACTATACATCTTTTGTACTAACGTGGATGGAGGTGAAACACATTCTTCTTAGTAAAGCATCACAGGAATGGAGAAGCAAGAATCCAATGGAGGAGTGGAGAGAGGGAAGGAGGGAGGGGGCTGGGGGGGTTACGGTGTTTGGCACACCTCTTGGGGGAGGAACACATTTATAAGAGGGACTTTGCTTGACAAATGCAATTAGTATTATATCTTCAATGAATCCCCAACAATTAAAAAAAAATGGGCAAAAGACACGAACAGAAGCTTTTCAAAGAAAGATAGACAAATGACCAATAAACATATGAAAAATATGCTCACCATCACTAGTTGTCAGGGAAATGCAAATTAAAACCACAATGAAATATCACTTTAGTCCTCTTAGAATGCCTTTTATTAAAAAAGTCAAAAAAACAATAGATGCTGGGCGGTGTCTGTGGCTCAGAAGAGTAGGACACCAGCCCCATATATGAGAGGTGGTGGGTTCAAACTCAACCCCGGCCTTACTCCTGGCCACTGTTCTCCTCTCTGCTTCTGCGAGTTTGACCATCTCAGCTCTGTAGGTAAGTGATTATGTAGTATTTGTCTTTCTGTGTCTGGGTTATTTCTCGTAATATAGTGTCCCTCCAGGTTCACCCACATTGTTGCCAATAACAGAATTTCCTTCTCTTCTCTTCTCTTCTCTTCCATCATGTATGCTCTGCATTGTCTTTATCCACTCCATTTACAGCCCTCTAGCTAGCTATCTCTATGGGCTGGCTGCTGTGAGGGGTGCTGCAAATGAGCACAGTGCACATACCTCTTTGACATACTGATTTCAGTTCCTCTGAACATGTACCTGGCAATGGATTGCTGGGTCACAAGGCGGTTCTGATTTTAGTTTTTGAGGAAGCTCCATATTGTTTTCCACAATGGCCATACCATTTTGCATCTCTACAAGCAGGGTAGAGGGTTCCCTCTTATCTGCATCCTCATTGGCACCTGTTATCTTTTCTGTTGTTGATTTGGGGGGAGTTTTTCAGTTGTTGTAATAATAGACATCTTAACAGGTGTGGAGTGGCATCTCATGGTGCTTTTGATTTGCATTTCCCTGACGGTCAGTGGTGCTGGCATCTTGTCATATACCTGTTGGCCACTGTGAAGAAAAGCACACATAAAGTGGTCTGCTGGGTGCTGACCTGTGATACTGTCTCAAGGAAAGGCATTTGCACTATGTTTGATTTCCAAGCTAAGCAGCCAGTTTGCTCACAGAACACTGACTTTACTTAAAAAATGAGTAATTGTCTAATATATGATTCTCACTTGTGTATTGGGCAGACATGTTCTCAAAAGAGAACAGACCAACCCTGTTGTTTAAGGCAACTAACTGATAGCTCTAGTTGCTAATGAGAAAATTCAAGTTTAGAGAGCTTGTTAAGGAGCTTGCTAGGAAACCTCACTCTAGAGTTGCTACAAAGAAGCATGAAGGTTTGGGGAAAACTACAGCTCCTTAGGGAGTCAGGTGCAGATGTGGCCTCTGGCCAAACTGAGTGTAATTTTATAGTTCCCACCTCTCAGAAAGTCCCAATTTATTAACAAGTTAATGTTTTTGAGGAATCTGGCAGGAAGAAGAAAAACTTTTCTTCCAAGTATACTTGCTCAATGAAGCAATTCTTAAACTTTGTCTCAAGACTCCTATTCATTCTTAAAAATTACTGGCCAGGCACCGTAGCTCATGCCTATAATCCCAGCACTCTGGGAGGCCCAGGTGGGGCGATTACTTGAGCTCAGGAATTCAACACCAGCCTGAGCAAGAGTGAGACCTGGTCTCTAAAAGAATGGTTGGGCATTGTGGTGGGTGCCTATAGTCCCCGGAGTTGCTTGAGCTATGATGCCATGGCACTCTAGTCTGGGCAACAGAGTGAGACTCTGTCTCAGAAAAAATAAAAATAACAAAATAAAAATTACTAAGGGAGGAAAGAGGATAAAATTTACTAAGGGAAGGAAGAGGCTGAGAGAATCTGGCAAAATGGAAAGGTACTGAGGTTGGGCTCCACCACCCCAGCAGCAGGAGGGAGCAAGAGCTGATTTGAAGGCAGGAAGCCAGCCTTGGTTCTAGAAAGAAAGAAACTCAGGGAACATAAGGAATGGCTATAGATTATTCCAGAACTCCCCAGAGCAGTCCTAGATTTAATGAGATGCTCAGAACCTTCCTTATCTCATATTATCTAGAGCAAATGAGAACCTGAGCAGAGACAGTGAACATGGGCCATCCTGCCGGGGCACACACATCCTGCCCTCAGCAATCAGGAACGTGCAAGACACTTGCCTCCTTCTCAGGGATTCCCTCAGAAGTGAATCACCACCCTTGTTGGCCAAGGAGTGAAGACCACACAGGCTGTTGCATTCTGAGTGGTCTTCACCAGTGTGGCCCACTCTCCCTCCACATGCAGTGTGGCCAGCCCTGGCACAGCCACTGTAGGGAGTCATGCTGGCAGCCAGCAGACAACCTCTACACTGTCCCAACTTTTAGTATCCCTGGAAAAACCATTGTACTTCTATCTTGTACTTCATAACCATAGTCTTTATTTCCATAGCATTCATTTTCTCACTTTTCCTATTAATGCCCCCCCCAAAGCATGTTTTTTAATGCAAAATCTAGCAAAGAGATTAAGAAGTCACCAAGCATGAGCACAGAGCTAGAGCAGCAATGCCCAGTCTTTTTGGCACCAGGGACTGGTTTCATGGAAGATGACTCTTCCATGGACTGGGGGTGGGGGAGATTAGATTTTCACAAGGAGCACACAACCTAGATCCCTTACATGCTCAGGGCACAGCAAGGTTCAGCTCCTATTGATACTGGTGGCTATTATAAAAAACGGCCATTTACTGAAAGGCACTGCTGGTCAGGCCCTAACAAGGGCAGATGAGCCCACGTGCTGACATCTAAAGATTGTTTATTCACTACCAAGGCCTACTGTCATAGATAATTTGGGGAACTGGACTCCACTGTACCAGTCAAGAACCCAGAACACTCTGTGCATCTAGTGAAGTGTTAACTGGCTGTGAATTTAGTCTAACTAAAATACTTTGAAGATATAGCCACCTTGAAATTAAGAGATATCTTGACTCTGTAACCTACAAGGGGATCTGTTTACTGTGCTGAGTAACATCACTGCTGATGGTGTAGAGATGACAAAGAGAAACAAGAGAGCAGAGCTGCTCTTTGAAGAGATACCTTCACTGCTCTCTGGAATTGTTGCTTTTCTGTGAAAGTAAAACTGTTGATCTCTCATCTGCTTCTCCATTTACTGGCTCAGTGACAGGTGGACAGACTTCTTGGTCCAGCAACACTACGAGAATCTAATGCTGCTGCTGATCTGACAGGTGGTGGGGCTCAGGCTGTGATGGGAGAGAGGGGGAGAAGCTGTGAACATACATGCAGCCTCACTCGCTCACCTGCCACTCACCTCCTGCAGTGCAGCCCAGTTTCTAACAGGCCATGGACCAGTATCAGTCCTCAGCCCCACAGGGCTTGGGGGCTGCAGTGTTAGAGGAATCTCATAAGGGTGAAGCACGAAGCAGAGAAGAGGAGAAACCCTCTTTGGAAATACCCACCACTTCAGGAAAACTGGAGGATGGCCAGTTGGGTAGCCCAGAGTCCAAAATGTAACTGTGAAAGTGTAAGTACAGTGGCTCCGAGAACGGGTGAAGCCCTCCTCCACAAAGCTCTTCTTTACCATCCTGAGGGTGGGCTTTTTCCCCAGAAAATTTTATTTATTTGTTTTTTTAAGACAGAGCCTCAAGCTGTCACCCTGGGTAGAGTGCTGTGGCATCACAGCTCACAGCAACCTCCAACTCCTGGGCTCAAGCGAGTCTCCTGCCTCAGCCTCCCAAGTAGCTGGAACTACAGACGCCCACCACAATGTCTGGCTATTTTTTTGGCTGTAGTTGTCATTGTTGTTTGGCAGGCCTGGCTGGATTCGAACTTGCCAGATCTGGTGTATGTGGCTGGTGCCTTAGCCACTTGAGCTATAGGCACTGAGCCACCCCAGAAAATTTTATGAACTTTTTTTTTTTTGCTGTTTTTGGCCAGGGCTGGGTTTGAACCCGCCACTTCTGGTATATGGGGCCAGTGCCCTACTCCTTTGAGCTACAGGTGCTACCCCCCACCCCAGCAAATTTTAAACAGGTGTTGAGCCATAGTTGGACCCTGTGAGGATATAAAGCACTCTCCCCTGATTCTCTCACCTATAATGAGGTGGTAGAAGCTATTGCAACTTCAGGATAAGCTGTGGCTACCTGTGCAGGGTGTTCTGAGGACATCAGCTGGGCACTGCTGGAGGGTCAGCACTGCAACCTTCTCGAGAGTGCATGCAGTTCTTGATTTCTCATGCAATACACAGCAACATCTGGGTGCACCATCCTGCCTGGTGTTCAAGTCCAGCTATGTGCTCCTCTAGCCATAGCAGTATTCCAAATTATAGGCAGTCTGAGCAGTGAGCATGACTCTTGGTGTTCAGAATCAGCACCTTCATTGCATTGGTGCTTCAGACCATTGTCACTGTGATCGTGGTTGATCAGAGAAGCCTCAACCTGAAATCAACTTTAGTTTTACATTTATGAGTGTTATTTTGCAGTCATTGCTGGAATTTTTCCAAAGGGAAGCATATGCATTACTATTAAGCCAAATGCCATAAGTCAAGACCCAGATGGACCACATTAGAGGAACCCAGGAACAAAGCTCTAAGCCAATTGCATCAACTGCTGCAGTGCTTTGCAAAGTCACTGGTTGAAAATGCAGGATTTCGAGTTGGTGGACCATGTTTTGCCACAAATTGACAAGCTTTCTAAATCTGGATTCCAATGAACCTTTTCAAAACTACAACAAAGCCTCAGTGTTAGGCCAGATATCTCTGTGCCCAGTTGAACCAGATGCAGTCAACAGGGCCTGTCATCACAATTCAGCAGCCTACATCAGAGGCCCCAGGAAGAGCAGTCACTGGAAAATTCTGATTTAGATCACTTGCATGATCATGCAAATGGCAGCCAACCACAAGAAGACTCCAGCTATCCCAGAGTTCTCTATTTGTGAGTGGGAATACTAACTAGACTCACCCTGTTGCTTGGCTTAGATTCTCCTTTGATCTTACCAAAGTAGACACTACATGAGCCATTTTCCTTCCCCTACCAGTGAGCGCATTTCTGTTCAACTGACAGTTCTCTGAGAAAATTAAAGGTCTGGTCCCATTGCTAAGAGCTTCTCTTCAACCTTTATGGCAACATTATTCACAAGCTGTGGTTGGATAATATCACCACTGAACCTTTTCTGTGATTATTTTTCATTTTGTGCTCTGCTGAACTTTGCTGTTGAAACCCTTCCTTAGAAAGAGCTCCAGAGCTCCTGTGTGTCTAGAAAGGATACCCAGGAAGGGTGAGTTCTAAGAGAACAGAGGTCTTCTCGGGAGACCCCAAGGATACACCTGCAGGGTCCTCTCCATGGTGACTCAGCTCTTAGGAATTTGTAGACTTAACTTCCTGAGACCTGGAAATTTTCACTTCTGTGAAATTCTGTAGTTCTGTGGGGACTGGAACAGCTTCTTCCACTTGATTCAAATTGACCAATGAGAAAGGTACCTGTGGGTTGGAACTTTTTAACTGGAGGTAAAAAGGGAAAGACCAAGTCAATGGGTGAGTATGGCCGTTTTTTTTTTTTTTTTTTTTTTTGGTAGAGACAGAGTCTCATTCTATTGCCAATTGGTGAGTGTGGCCATTTAAAAAAAATTTTTTTTTTTTTTAGAGACAGAGTCTCATTCTACTACTCACAGCAACCTCCAACTCCTTGGCTTAGGTGATTCTCTTGCCTCAACCTCCCAAGTTGCTGGGACTATAGGCACCTGCCACAATGCCCAGCTATTTTTTTGTTGGAGTTTGGCTGGGGCCAGGTTTGAACCTGCCACCCTGGGTATATTGGGCCAGTGCCTTGTCCACTGAGCCACAGGTGGCACCTTAGTGCTGCCATTTTTAATTCCTCTATGCCATTTGCTCCACTGGCTGAAATAAAGCCCTTTCTCTTATGAACATGGTGTTTGGGTGCTCTTTCTCTCCATTGGGCCCCGTCTTCCTGAAACATGTCCACACAATGACTGCACACCAGTTCCCCTGGAGCCTTCCCACTGTGACCCCAGCCAGGGGTTTCAATGCTGTGTCAATGTGATATCTGCTAAAATACGAACACTTACAAAGGAATTTCCAGAGGTTTCTAAAAGTATTTGTAAATGAGGAAACACTGATGGTGGGGAAGGAATAAAATGCCTATTTTTGTCAAATGGCAGAGATTGTGGTAAGTAAAATGTTTCCCCCCAAATTATTAAAGACATTAAAGAGCTTTTGGTTATGTAGTTTTATCTATCAATGTTTACTGAAGTAAAAATTAAAGGTAAGAAACTTTTAAAGTATTCATTTATTTAAAATAGTAGTAATATCCAGTAAGAATCAATTTTTGTCAGAAAGTCTGGTTTTGATATTAGAGAAATCCAGCCTCAAAGAAAATGAGTTGGAGAATTTTTAATTTTTGTTTTCTGAAGGAGTTTGGGTAGAATTGGCATTATTTTCACCTATAAAATGTTGATGGAATTTAGCAAAAAAGCCATCTGGGTGAAGTATTTTCTTCTGGCTGAAGTATTTTCTTGACTACAGATTCAAATAGATACAGTACTTCAGTAAACTTTGGCAATTGGTGTCTTTCAGGGGGTTTGTCCACAATATTAAAGTAGTTATATTTATTGGCATAAAGATGTTAATAACATTTTCTTATATCTTTTTGATCTCTATAACACCCCCCCATTCCCAATATTGGTAATTTGCTTTGTATTTTCCTGATGTGTATAACTAGGGATTTATTGTTATTTTTATTTTTTCTAATTTTTCATTAATTAACATATGTATATATTTTAGTAGAGACAGGGGTCTCATTCTTGCTCAGGCTGGTCTTGAACTCTGGAGCTCAAGCAGTCCACCCACCTTATCCTCCCAGTGTGCTAAGATTACAAACGTGAGCCACCATGACCACAACTTATTATTATTTAAAAAAAAACTATAAATTTCATTAACCATTCTTACTTCAATCTTTTTAAAATTTCATTGATTACTGTTTTTATCTTTGTGGTTCTTCCTCTACTTTCTTAGGGTTTAGTTTCCCTTCATTGTTAGCTTCTTTAAGTGAACATATAGATTATGTATTGGGGAGCTTTTAATTTAAATAATAAATCAATGATATAAAAATTTTCCTCCAAGCATTGCTTTAGTGACATTCTATAAATTTTGATATACTTTATTTATATTTCTAATAAGTTCTATTATTTTCTAATTTCTATGGTAATTCCATCTTAGATCCATGGGGTATTTAGAAATGGATTATTTAACTTTGGGTATTTGGGATTTTCCAGATATTATTTGTTTCTAATTTATTTCTCTTTTAACATGAGAATATATTTTGCATGTTTTCAAGTGCAAAAATGCATGCTTTTCATGCTTTCATTGAGGCTTGCTTTATGATTTGAGTATTTTAAATTTCAATAAATGTTCCACTTGAAAAGGAAAATATAAATAAAATAACAGTAATAAACAAACTGCATGTTAACATAAATTTAAAATTTTTATGATAAATAACTGTTTTCAAAAGAAAATTTCAGTAAGAAGAGTAGTTCTGTTTAATATTTTTACAAATATCTGTAATCTGTTGTGGTATGCTATCATAGTTGAAATATTTACAGAAAAGGTGGAGTAATTAGCCTTTTTTGATAGTTAATTGATTTTTTAAAATTATACCAAAACTCAAAAATATTAATGTCTCAAAGATTAGTTGCAATGTGGAATTTGAAACTATGTCAGTTAAATTTTCCTATTCCATTACATTAATATATATCATTCTGCCTCTTTTACACAAGCATGATCTTATAATAAATAAGATGCTCTAGACATTTGGAATATACTGGATCCTAGAGTTTGGCATTTTTTCAAATGTATCACATTTCATTATACAATACAAAAACATTACAACTTCTGGCATCATGGCTGATCTCATCAGAGATCAGGTACCTGAAATTGTCAAGCTCATGAAGGGAGATACACATTTTCCAAAACAGAATTTCTTTCTTTTTTAAATATAATCACTGATGTTTATTTATTAATCAAAACCAAAATGGGGAATAAAATATTCACCAGATTATTGCATTGATTCCTTTCCCATCCTGCTTTATAATTTAGGATTCCTGGCTGCAAGAGCCAATGGGAAGTCAGCTGGCCCTCAAGTCTCCTTTCCATATGAGCATTTTTAAGTCTAGCAGCATGCGCTTTAGGTGAGCCCCACATAGAGACTGGCCATTTACAGTTGAGCTACTTTCTGGGACCCTTAGAAACATCCACACTGTGCATTTGGGGAAAGAGTCCTCCCTTCCCACCTACCCCACCTACAACCCCGCCTCGCTGGCTTCCACCTTCCAGGAACTTCTCTTTAGAGCTCTCTTGACTTGGATCCATTACTTTATGGATCCCAGGCCTTCTTTTCTCATTGCTCCTTGCTTTTTGTTAGATTACAGATGAAAGCATATGTAGTGAGAATAAAATGGAGTCTGTCAGGCTGGGGCAGTCTTGACACAGCTGGTCTTCACCTCAAAGCTATCTTGCAAATTTAGCTCCCACCCTAAAGATGCCCATTTTGAATAGTTTATGAATTAACTTTTGAATTGGAAATGTTGTAATAGATTTGTCACTGAGTTGTGCTGATTATTATTTGAAATAAGAGTTATTGTAGTATTTACTGTGAACTGTTATGTATAAAACTGTGATTTTAGAAATAGAAGCAGAGCAGTCACTCTCCCTGTTCTCTAGAATTGCTGGCCTGTGATAAAGTTTGGTGGACCTATCGCAATCTCTTCATATTGGCTGACAGTGAATATGTTTTTGTCTGGTAGCACAGCCTTGCAGAAGTTTCCAAGAAAGATACGGAGCAGCAAAAGCGGAGGCTTCTTTGCCCTCCCCACCATGGGGCTGTGTACCACCTGTGACAGCAGCTCCTCTGCTACACCATCAATGAAAAACTACATTGTGATCAATCTTATCAGAGAAAGGACTAGGACTATAGAGAAAATATTGCAGAATTATCCTTATTATAAGGAACAGCAATCACAGGGCATGGGAGGAAAACATGGGGTCCTGAGTTTGGTCGTTTGCGGTGAGCACCAGCAGGTGGGGCTCAGTCTGTTTTGACCCTGAAGAAGTCCTTCCAGTGATGACATGTCACTTCAGTTTTCTGAAATTATACAGAAATCTGCTCTGCACACAGAGCACTGTCTGCAGTGTCTAAAGGCCTCCAGAAAGCAGCTCCTGTCTGGTTCCTACTTTTATGTGACCACTGCCACCGCCAGCACGTCTACTCTCATGCATCTCATGCTCTGGTCCAGGACCCCACCACACCCTACCTTCTGTGTGATACCCCCATGTCCAAGCACCCTCCTGCTCCAAGCCAGAGTGTCTCCCTGAGCCATCCCCACCCCCAGTGCCATGTGTGCATGACTAAGGCAGGGGAGTGAAGCAGAACTAGACTCTGCCCCCATCACTCTGCCCAGGCATTAGCCAGGCAGTCTGTAATAAGTACAAAGCTACTAATTACAGCCCCCACTGCAGCAGATGTTCCTGTTATCTACATGCCCTTCAGGGGATGCATGTTGAGCCTATGTATTAACCTTGTAACTTCCTTGACCTTCTGTTGTCTTTAAGGACGGGTGGCCGTGCACCAAGGGCAGGTGCCAGCCTGACCCTCCCCGAATCACAAGACTTTCATGTTGCTCCAAAGTCCTAATATTGTATAAAAGGAAGGCCAGAAATTGAGTCGGTGGGCTTGGTTTTGGGGACCATAGTTCTGCCAGGGAGCTCCTGGGCTGCAGTCAGAGGAGGTCCCAGGATTGAAGATTCCCGGGATAGCTGGGCCAGTCTTGATGACCTGGAGGGAGAAGATCAGGAGCCCAGACTGGTCTGTGCAGCCAGCATCCCAACCTCCTTTTTTACTACTACAATAGAATATTTTAAGACTCGATTATTCTATTTTTTCTTTGATATGAGAAAATCATGGAAGTCTTAATAAAGTAAAATTTAAAATAGGCCTCAAGAGGTGGGTTTTTTTTTCTGTTTATAAAAATAATGCACGTAGGAAAAATAGAATACAGAAAACTTGGAAAATTATCTAAAGGTTTGAATCAAATATTTCATCATCCATCAGGGGCTCACAATTTTTCTATTTGGTTTCTCTTTGAGGCCAGGGCATACTGCCTCACAAGTCTCTGAGGTGGCTGTGCTAATTCCAGCCACAATATTCTAGGAGTCGAGGACCTAGGGGCTGGAGAGAACATGTTTCCTGCTGTTAAAAGCATTTCTTTAGATGGTATGGTAGCACACACCTGCAGTTCCAGCTACTCAGGTAGCTGAACCCAGGAGTTTGAGGCTGCTGTGACCTGTGATAACACCACTGCACTCTACCCAGAGTGAAAGAGTGAGATGGGAAGTAGGAAGGGAGCACTTCTCAGAAGTTGTGCCCAGCCATAACTCAGGTCTCACATGGCCATGCCTCGCTGAGAAGCAGTCTATTCAGGTGGCTATGTGCCCACCTAAAAGCCCCCGTGCATTTATTACAGAAAGAATGGGGGTCAAACTTTGGACACTGGCACAGGGACTAAATTCTAAGGAAAATTCTTGTTAGAGCAGCAAAGAGTAAGCAAGAGACACACGAGTGAGAGAGACTGAGAAGCTGGCTGGGCAGTCAGTGCTGAAGTGGTTCAGCCCCACAGGCCTAGATAGGGTAAGTGGGCAACTGACTCCACAGGAGAATTCAGGGGCAAAGAAGATTTAGAAGGTTTTTAAAAGAGTTTTCACCACAAAGGTTGGTAAGGCAAACCCAACACCTATAAAATCTTTAGTAAAGTACTTGTGGCTTGTTCATGTGGTTTGGGTTGGACCTGTCAGAGGATGAGTTGAGGCCTCGGCCTGCTCTGGGGAGGCCACAGCAGGGTGGACTGAGGCATGTCTCCACAGACACAGTGGTAGTGCCTTTACTGTGGGGGCCATTTGTGTATGCAAGGAAAGATTGCTCACTCATCCCATTGTGGAAGGATGGTCATGGTGCATGAAAACAGGGTGTGAGGAGGGTCTCCAGGCCACACAGCCTGCAGGTGTGAGGGGACTTGGCCTCTGGCACATGGCACCCTCCCACATGGCCCCTCCCCTGGGACATGGCATCCAACCCCCCCAGGATATAGCACCCCCCAGGATATGGCGCCCAACTACAGCAGAGGGCCTATGATCCTGGGTCCTACCTTCTGTTCCACCTCCTGTCCTCCTGGGTAAGGAGGAAGGATGCACAGCTCAGAGCTCACACCTGGCAGTTCACTGCCATTCACAGTGATGCCAAAGTTTTCCTGGGATTCAGAGTGTGGCTGTCTTTTGCTGTCACCCTGTGGTCCTGTCACAGACCCTCAAAGTTTTTCTAAGGGAACATAGGGACGCACAAGCTTGGCCTGCTCTGTCTGGCATCACAGAGCCTGAAGTCTGAGGAGATGTGCAGGGTGGTGGGGACAGTGTTCTAGGCAGGAACAATAGCAGGCAGCCTCCAGGGGCCTCATGCACTGTGGAAGAGAGACATTGAACAGTCATGCAGTTTGCCTGGGAGGAGCAGTAGCTGCACAGGAACCAGGTGTCCTGGGCCTGTGCTCCCCAACAGGAGGTCTGAGGTCTGTCTACAGGGGCCCATTGCATGGTCCATGCCATGTGCAGTCAATGGCTTCAGGGTCCGGGTGCTGTTCTTTCCCGGGGCAGCCAGAGCAGGCAGTGTGTAGACTATGGTCCGTGGGGCTGGGTTTGCCTTGGGAATGGCAACGCAGATCAGAGGCAGGGAGTGCCCATGGGGAGCACAGTCTGGGAATAGGCCTTTCAGCTGCTCCCCTCGAGAATGCCGAGGAGCCAAGCTTGCCCATGGACGTGGCAGGAGTACAGGAGGAGACATAGGTGAGGCATGGCAGTCTCAGTGTCCATTTCCCCCCTCCAGTTTCTAGCCCAGCTCCAACCCCTCAGGGGACCTTCCACATCTGAAAGGGGCTTTGGGTCACTGGCATGTTAGTGCCACCAAGTGCCATTCCCTAAGTGATCTTGGCGAATTCCTAGCAATCCCCTCAGGCCACAAGGGTGAGGCAACGTTTACTGCCCACCCTGGTCCACACATCTTATCCAAGGCTCTGTAGGTCCCAACTGAAGGTCCTCACAACCTCTCAGAGAGCTCAGAACTCCAAGGGCAGTGTGCTCCTGGGAGCCACCATGACGTCCCTGGTGCCTTGAAGTGTCTATTCAAATAGCTCCTGAATCAAACAGCATGACTCTAGACACATAACAGTTTTAAGCCTCCTCACTTCAAATGTGCCCATCCATCCAAAACAGTGTTAAAACATACAGCGGTGGCTTCAAAAATCCAATCCCTGACATTAGCAAAGTTCCTTGTAAGGACAGTGAAGAGGTCTCAGAACTAAACTGTTTAATTGAAAACACAAACAAAATTCCTGCATTTTTAGTGGAAACTATTTCTCCATTGCCAGTCCTTCTAGGACCACTGAAGATTCCCTGTTCTTGTCACTCCTCTCCATGGGGACAGACTCCTGGCCTCGCTGCTGGGTCAGCACAGTCAGTCAGCTGGCTGGATGATTTATTTACTTGTTTATTATAAATAAAGCTCAAAGCTTCTTCCTGTGGGCACAAATGAAAGAATTGATCTCCTGGTCTAATGGCATCGGGTTGTCTCCAGGGGTCCTCAAACTTTTTAAACAGGAGGCCAGTTCACTGTCCCTTGGACTGTTGGAGGGCTGGACTGCGGGGCCCAGGATGAGTCCGGCTGCTAAGCAGGACAGGCTACAGCAGCAAAAACACCCGGCGGGCCGGATAAATGTCCTAGGCAGGCGCATGTGGCCCACGGGCCATAGTTTGAGGATGCCTGAATTAGGCCATACGTTTTTGAGTTCTTTTATACCCGAACATTCCACAATTTCCTAAAAATCTGTTTTCCTGGGGGACTGCATAGACCTCTTCCTGCATAGGCACCATTTCAGATGCTTCCTACTCATTTCTCACAAGCCCATGAGCTGCCTCACCATACCCTCATATAGCTCACACATCAGGATCATCTTTCTTACCTGAGCAGCACCTGGCTTGTCACTGCCACCTGACAGGCCTCCTATGCCCCAGGCTCCAAAGTTATTTTACCTTGTCTTTTTTGCTATGATCAAGGAGAAGCTGTCATGGGTAGCACACTGGGATGGGGGGCCTGGGCCTAAGGTGGAGGACAAGCACAGGAAGGTACCTCCCAAATAATTTCACTAGGGGGGGCAGCTGAGCACAACCACAGAAGACCCTTCCAGAAGTGCAAGGCTGGACGTAGTGGGAGAACTCTGCTTTAAAATGACTCATACGGTGCTACAGACGGGTGCCATCATTCAGCAGTGCTGTAACCTTGGACAAACAGCAGCTTCTCTGGGCCTCATTTCCTCCTCTATAAAATGGACATTAGGACACCTCTTTGCAGAGTAATTGTGAGAATGAAACAAAATAGCACTGGTGAAGGTCAGTGTCTGCCCCCATCCCTCTGCCCTGTTCCTTTAGCCTCTCTCCATCACAGTGTTGTCCTATGGTGACCTCTGTGAGTACATTTTGCCTCAGGTACAGCCCTGCAGTCATTGCTGTGATCTCAGACACAGATCCCTACACCTGCCCAGGGTGAAACTGGTCACTTCTTGGTGCCTGGAGTCCAGAGAAAGGAACATTCTGGCAAGTCCCTGGCAAGGTACCTGTCTCACATCATCTTGCCCTCCTATGCTGTATCAGAGTGACTCCACCCAACTCCCTCACCGAAAATGGCTAATGTCTTCTGAGATCCAGATGCATCTCCTGCATGTACAAACCAGACACAAAGAAAGGAATAAAAAGCACTATGAGCTCTGCGAATCCCACACTACCTAGGCCTGGTTCCCAGCAGGGGCACCTCTCCCCCATCTGGCCACCACCGTCTAGCTGGGTCTGCTGCTTCGGCCTCTGTCACTACAGGATGTCATCTCAGGCACCCTTCCTAAGCTGTGGGAGTGAAAGAAGGAAGATGGGATGTGGAGGAAAGAAGAAGGCATGTTAAATTAACTTCAGCGAGAACCTATTCCCAGGCCTCAGTAGGTCCTTCCAGTGTCCCCTCCGCAACGGGAAACCCTAGTATGGTTGACAGTGCCACCTGCAGGCTCAGCGCTTCCAGTTCTGAGACCCAGCATGACCAGAAAGCTCTCAGGATTTAAGTTAGCCTCCATCTCCCAGAGACTTGGGTGCCAGCCAGCCGTGAGTCCCAGCGCACGCACAAACAGGGTCTGTGGGAGAAAGTCGTGGGGGACAGACCCAGCTCTCATCCAGGCTCCACGTGCACATGCCAGTGAGCTATCAAACAGCCAAGGACAAGGCTCCCGCCTGCCGAGGCCTGTCTACAGGCGGCCGCTGTGGCTGGTCGGGTTTGGGTCACATCGCGGTCCTGCAAGCTGCGACCCAGAATGCCCCTCGCGCTGCGTGTTGGTTTCAATGCTGTTCTAACTGGCAGAGCTCTCTTGCAGGCAGCTTCGGAGTACGGGGGCTGAGGCCGGTGCTTCCCTGGACGAGGCTTTCAAATGTCACAGACACGTCCATCTCCACGTTAGCATGCACTGTCACATCCTTACTGCAACCGAGGGTCACAGCGCCGGGACGTGGCACGTGCTGCTCTCTGACCAACGTGAGAGCAGACACATAGCTCGTCCTTAAGACTGCATGGGAAGCCAAGTTCCAGCAGGTCTTTCCTGCTGATCCTTCTGTATGTAAGTGACTCCCACGCCCAAGGACTCCGGCCCCTTGAGACAACTAGACTAAGGCATGTCGGGGGCCTGCATTCCGGGAACGCAGGTGACCTTGCTCAGCAGGCACTTCAGTAATCTGGTGTAGACGCAATAAAACCCCCAAATCACCATTTGAGTCTGCTGAGTAAAATATCCCTCACGTTGTCTTGAATCTTCAACCTCAGGAGATACTGCAGAGAAGCAGGACAGGAAGGGGACAGATTGACTGGAATTTGAGCAGGGAAAGCACAGCGTCTTGAACTCTGTGACTCGGGCTCAGGCTTGCACCCCTATAACTTTTCACTTGGGGGTGTGCTGCAGGTTGTATGACACGCCATGTGACACTCTCACTGCGGGTGGGGTCATTGACAAGGCACTTTGGTTAGTCCTGGAGGGGCACATGCCTCAGAGGGGTGCGGCTGGGAGGGCCCTGTCTGGCCCTGCTAAGTGACAGCCACGCCACCTCAGACTCTCCATTCTCTTAACGCCAAAAAAAGGTATTTTACTGAGGCTCAAACAAGGCAATGACCACAGAGCCATTCCATGAGCCCTGAAGAATCATGCACATAGATGTGGTCATGAAGATAGCAAGCCATCAGATCACCACCTGGCAGGAAAGAGTAAGCCAAAATAAACTGACAAGGAAAATCCAAGTTCATTTCAAAAAGAAACTGGGAGGTCTTAAATAACAATAGCAACATTATCTCAGGCATCATTTCCCAAAATACAACTCCACTGAAAAGCTCCAGGAAAGGGAAGAGTGACAGGCGAGCTCTTCATTCTCCTCCAGGGGTCACACAGCAACTGTCGGTGCACCAGGCCACAAAGTTCAGATTTGCAACCAAATTTGTTACCAAAAATAGTCAATTTTCAGAGTTGTTTTGAATTTCAGAATTGCAGATAAGAAGTTGTAAACCCTGTATTAAAATCCATAGAATGTTTCCCTTCTGGGTTGCTTGTGTGGGTCTGGTCTCTCCAGAATAATTGTTCTTTCATTCTGCCTCTAGTCTAAGTAGTTGTTGGAAACTGAGTAGACAACTTATACAGCTGATTTGGGATAAAATGTCTAATGCACATAAAATGTTTATCTCGTAATGAGGTACAGAGGGTTTACCAAATGTGGCTATTACCATTGCCTGTGATGGAAGGGCCTCCCTGTCATGCAGAAGGGATTCCACACAGAACTGCTCCAGGAAGGGGACCCAGGCTACCACCTCACTCCAAATTAGTGATCTCACAAGTTTAAGTAACAATGAAAATCACAGGGCAGACTATCCCAACTCAGGAGTGACGGCGGAGAACACACAGGATGTCAGATGATGTGAGAGTGTAGAGAGACGGCATGAGAACATGTGTTCTTGTGTCTCACAGTTAATCTGTCCTTGAAAGTAAGGTTTTACAAGTCATATAATTCTTTTTTTTTTTTTTTTTTTTGAGACAGAGTCTCACTTTATTGCCCTTGGTAGAGTGCCATGGTGTCAGACAGCTCACAGCAACCTCCAACTCCTGGGCTTAGGAGATTCTCTTGCCTCAGCCTCCAGAGTAGCTGGGACTACGGTGCTTGCCACAACACTAGGCTATTTTTTTGTTGCAGTTTGGCTAGGGCTGGGTTTGAACCTGCCACCCTTGGTATATGGGGCCGGCGCCCTACTCACTGAGCCACAGGCACCACCCGAGTCATATAATTCTTACTGATAAAAGGCTGGGGGTGATTCTATCCAATGAATGTAGTGAATGGCTCTAAATTTTAAACTCTTTAAAATATCACCATGTGCTGTGTCTTGTCTTATGTACAAATGAAGGCCCTTTGTTTAACCAGTACTCACTTCTTTGTCCTGCTAACTCTTAATACAAGATCAAAAGAACCATTGTTCCCAAGTTGAGTATAATCATATTCTTAAGTATAACCATAACCGTAAGTATAGTCACTGTTTGCAAATTAAGCATAATCACGTGGTAATAGGTCTAGTTCTGGGCTTTCTCTGCTGCTCCTTTGATCTATTTGCTAATCCTTATGTCTATCACATACTGGCTTGATTATTGTAGCTTGGTTATCTTTATATAAGTCTTTAAAGTAGGCAGTACTAGTCTTCCAAATTTTTCATTTCTGTTTTTCAAGGTGGCTTTGGAAATCCTGGGTCCTGTATGTGTCCATGTAAATTTTAGAGTCATCTTGTCAATTCTTATAAGTAGTTCTGCTGAGATTATGGTTGGGATTGCATTGAATGTATATACTTTGGCTTGGCGCCTGTGGCTCAAGTGGCTAAGGCGCCAGCCACATACACTTAAGGTGGAGGGTTCGAATCCAGCCCGGGCCCGCCAAACAACAATGACGGCTGCAACCAAAAAATAGCTGGGTGTTGTGGCATGTGCCTGTGGTCCTAGCTACTTGGGAGGCAGAGGCAGGAGACTTGCTTGAGCCCAGGAGTTGGAGGTTGCTGTGAGCTTTGATGCCACCGGCACTCTACTCAGGGGGACAGCTTGAGTTCTGTCTCAAAAAAAAGAATGTATATACTTTGGCGGGAAGAATTCATATTTTAGTAATACTGAATATTCTAACCCATTAACATAGTGTATCTTTCCATTTATTTAAGTCTTCTAGAGTTCAAAGTTGCACTGAGCTATGATGATGCTAGTGCACTCTAGCCTGGGTGACACAGCAAGATTCTGTCTCTAAAAATAAATAACAGAAATAAGTCTCCTTCATAGCAAAACAAAAGCAACTATAATCAATAGTAAATAAGGGTATATTTTAAAATAACTAAAACAGTGGAATTAGAATGTTCTCTAACATAAAGAAATGACAAATGCCTACAGTGAGGGATACCCCAATTACCCTGATTTGATTAATTCACATTGTATGCCTGTATCAAAATTTCACATGTGCCCTATAGTGATGTACAACTAGCCACAAAATATAATTTTACTCATAAAATATAATTTTTTTAGAACTCTTTAAAAAAGTAAATCTTCTTTAATTTTCTAAGCACCATCTTGTAGCCTTTAGTATAGAGGTCTTATGGAGTTCTGTTGATCTACTGCAAAATATTGTATGCTTCTGTTATAGTAAATTAATTTTTTAATTTTATTTTCTAATTCTTGGATGCTAGTATACTAAATTTTTAGCATACATGATTTTGTATATCACTCATATAGTTTTCAACCTTTTAATTGTAGTTGTTTCATAAATTCCTTTGGGTTTTTTATGTAAGTAATAACAAATCATGAAGACAAATGACTAAAAACCAAGACAAAGTATACCCAGAGAATTAGGCCTCTTTCTAGAATGTGCAGACCATGAAGAAATAATGGGGGAAATGTGGTGGCTGATGCCTATAATCCCAGCATTCTGGGAGGCCAAGGTGAGTAGTTTGCTTGAGCTCAGGGGTTCAAGATCAGCCTGAGCAAGAGTGAGACCCCACCTCTAAAATATAGCCAGGTGTTATTGCAGGCACCTATAGTCCCAGCTACTCGGGAAGCTGAGGCAAGAGGATCACTTGAGCTCAGGAGTTAGAGTTTGCTGTGAGCTATGATGCCATAGCACTTCTACCAAGGGCTTCAACGTGAGACTGTGTCTCAAAAGAAAAAAAGAAAAAGAAAAAGAAAAAAGAAGAAAAGAAATAAGGGGGGAAATCTTAATATGCTTCATGAATTTACTAAAGCTTTAGGTTTATATGTCAAACAGATGAGTACAATAATGCAGAGGTGAATCAGATTATCAAAGTTTCTTCCATTTGATTATTTCCTTTGATTTTTTTTATTTTTGCTATACATGTATATGTGTTTATTTGTTTTCCATTTTTTGCCTTCACAAAATTAAAGAGGCTTAAAATTTAATAACAATAACAATGTTTAAGATAAGGACTAGAAACAAAAACCTCATAAAGAATGAATGAAGGTAAATACAATCAGAAAAGAAATCAGATGATTGCTGCAACAAAATATTGAGCAATATTAATAATATTCCTAATATTATTATCTTAATAATAATTCAAAAAAGTAACATTGACATTGTCAGATAAAAGTATTTATAGAATGCTTTGACTCTGAGGTTTCATATGGACATCAGTTAACTTCTTTTTTTTCAAAGTCTCAAAAAATAGAGAATATTTATTTTTATAAATAAAAATAAAAGATAATTTTAAAAAACAGATCATGCCAAATCTTATAGACAATAGAAAAATAAGAAATACTTCAAAATCATTTTACTTCATCTGGATATACCTGATATTAAAATTAGAAAAAATATATTATTATAAAGGGAAATTACAAACATATTTCACATATAAATGAGGATGCAACATCCTAAACAACATATTAACAAGTTGAATTAAAAATTATTGTTCAAATAGTGTACTTTGGTCAAAATTAAATCCAATTTTTGTGAGAATCAGTCACTATTTTCTTTTCTTTTTTTTTTCTTTTACCTCACCCCTCCCTCCTTTCTCTGTCTGCTCTCCCCTTCCCTCACCCCCACTGTATCATTAATTGTCCTCAGATCAAAGTTAAATACATAGGATTCATGCTTCTGCATTCCAGTGATGCTTCACTAAGAATAATGTGTTCCACCTCCATCCACATTAATACAAATGCTGCAAAATCTCCATTTTTTAATGGCTGAATAGTATTCCATGGTATACATATACCACAGCTTGCCAATCCATTCCTGGGTTGAGGGGCATTTAGGCTGTTTCCACAATTTAGTGATTATAAATTGAGCTGCAATAAACAGTCTAGTACAAGTGTCTTTAAATAACAGTAATAATCTGATAATAAAGCTTTATCCATTAGAAAGTGGCTCCCACCTGTATCCTAGCATTCTGGGAGGCTGAAGCAAGAGGATTGCTTGAGTGTAGAAGTCTGAGACTTGTCTGAGTAAGAGTGAGACCCTGCCTCCACAAAAATAAAAAAAACCAGCAAGGCATTGTGGCAGGTGCCTCTCACTTAACCAGGAGGCTGAGGCAGCAGGATCCCTGGAGCCCAGTCTTCTGAGGTTGCAGTGAGCTATGATGGTGCTGATGCAGGGCTGGTGGGGCCCCACCCAACTCAGCCTGAGCTGAGGGGAGAATCTCGCCCTGGGGGTGTTGGCGAGGCAACAGCCTGCAGAGTAACCAACGAGTTGGGGGAGTGGCACAGGTGGCTCCAGTGGTGGGAAGGGGCCAGACAATTGCTGGGGGGACACCTCCAGGTTGCCAGGACAGCAAGCACAGCAGTGTCTTTGCCCAGGCCTTTTCCTCCCTCCCCTTGCACTGGCTGCTGAAGGGGCACCCCTCATTTTCCAGGCCTGGTCAATTTCACGTAAGTTACTTAGGTCTGGGAATAGAAGGGATTGCACGAATTCATTACTCCTAGACAGGGAGAGATATTTTTCTGACCGGAGTTTTTACCTCTGCCAGAAGAAGCTCTGGTGCTTTCTCTGTATTCCTTCTGTAAAATAAATTTTGTCTTACTACTGATCTGTCATCAGTGGATTCATTCTTTGAATTCCAGAGTTGAAGGACGTACTGAAGAAATTCCAGCATCAATGGCACTGCACTCTACTCAGGACACAGAGTAAGACTGTCACAACAACAACAAAAAAAAAGAAAGAAAGAAAAGAAAAGAAAAAAAGGAAAGAGGAACATAAAATTCAGACATTGCACAGAAAAATTAATACATATTATTGAACCTAATATTTCCATTTGTGGCTTGTAGGGTGAAAATGGTATATCTTGGCAATCAAGGCCTTATGTTTTATACAAAGTAAGACTCCCAAAATACTTCAGATAACAACTGATTCGTAATCAAACTATCCTCACTATTTCTACTTTAAAAACACTGTATTTAGAATAGCTATATATATTTCCCCAAACATTTTGGAGTTTAGATTTATTAAATGAGTGAAAGGACTAAATTAAGTATATTTCTGGAATAGGACAGAGTAGAGGCTTGGCACCTGTAGCTTAGTGGCTAGGGCACCAGCCACATACACTAGAGTTGGCAGGTTTGAACCCAGCCTGAGCCTGCCAAACAATGACAACTACAACCAAAAAATAGCCAGGCATGGTGGTGACCTGTAGTCCCAGCTACTTACACTAGAGTTGGCAGGTTTGAACCCAGCCTGAGCCTGCCAAACAATGACAACTACAACCAAAAAATAGCCAGGCATGGTGGACACCTGTAGTCCCAGCTACTTGGGAAGCTGAGGCAAGAGAATCACTTAAGCCCAAGAGTTTGAGGTTGTTGTGAGCTATGACGTCACAGCACTCTATGGAGGGTGACATAGACTCTGTCTCAAAAAAAAAAATGGAATAGTACAGTAGAAATATTAAATAAAATTAGCAAGTATGAAACTTAATATGAACATATTTTATACATTTGTATAAAATGCTTATTTTTATATATATTAATAATACATAAATGATTACATGAACATGGAGAAAAATAATAGGCTGTTCAAGGAATGAGAAAGATTCATAGAAAAAAAGGGTTTCCTAAAAATAAACAGCATTGTATGTTCTTATTTATGTAAAATTATAAATGTGTGAATAGAGAGATTAGAATTGAAAGACAGTTCCAGGGCAGAAGATTCTGGAAGGCAGTGGAACAGGAAGCACAACACAGCGTCTACACAACTGTCCTGGGGAGGTTTGTCTGATGTAACTATTTTTGAACTCTGGAGTCTATTGAAGTCTTGAAAATTCCAGGGGAAAGTTTGGACAGTAAATTGAGGTTAATTTCAGTCAATAACAGCTCTTGGTTTAGTAGAGGATACCCATCCCCCACCTCCGCCCTATGGCAGGGTCTGTGGACAGCATTTGTAGAGCAGCTTGTATGCAGTTAGCAGGAGCCAGGGTAGACCATAAGGACTCTTTCCTCCAAATATTAAGGATTGACTTGGTGCCCTAGCACAGTGGTTATGGTACCAGCCACATACACCAAGGATAGAGGCCTGGCGGGGCCAGCCAAACACCAATGACAACTGCAACCAAAAACAGCCAGGTGTTGTGGTGGGTACATGTTGTCCCAGCTGCTTGGGAGGCTGAGGCAAGAGAATTGCTTAAGCCCAAGAGTTTGAGGTTGGTGTGAGCTGTGACATCACAGTACTCTACCGAGGGTGAAGTAGTGAGACTTTGTCTAAAAAAAACCACCCCAATATTAGGGATTTATGTTCAACTCACTCATTGCTGCTTCTGAGTGTAGAGGTTCAGCATGGAAGTGGGCAGCCACTGTTTCATTCCACAAACCCCAGTGTTGCAAGTTCCACCCTCCTCCACTAAAATCCCTTCCAAGGGATTTACAGAACTGGTATTCTTCAACAACCCTCAATTCCATTTTTCTCTTTCCCCCATTTTCAGAGCCACATATTAAAGACTAGGACATTTGAAAGCAGTTATATATACAGGAAAAATTGCAGGAAAAGATGCAGGCTCAGAAAAGACGTAAGAAGACCTTAACTTTACATCTCAGGCTGATCTTTGGCACAATGATAGCCTACAACAATCAAAACTAAGAGAAAACAAAAACAGCAGACCCTAGGAATGGCAGAGAATCTGGTTTGCATAGTTAACCACATTATTAGCTCCAAATGTCCAGTTTTCAACAACAAAAAAATCAGGGGGGTGGAGCCAAGATGGTGGACTGCAGCCAGCTTTTTACAGAAACTCCCGTCCAGAAGGAGGCTGAAAGGACAGAAGCTTAGCAAATTAGCTGATGGTTTGGAGCAGAGACAAGAGAGAAGATTGAAGAGCGCACGTCAACCTTCCTGAGGCGAGCTGCGACCCTGAAACTACAACCAAAAGGTACAAAATCCACCACCAAGCAGACGGGAGTCCCCTCCCCCACAACAAGGGCTCGCGCAGTTTACTCCATGCAAACAAGCGAGCAGAGTTCAAACTGCCTCCCACTCTATTCCACGGGAGAGACCCCCTAAAAACTGGACCTCCTACCCCTGCTGGCATGCCACGGCATCCTCTGGCCAGACATAAAACTGTAAAACTGTATAAACCTGTATATATTCCCCACCTGCAACACTGAACTCCGAGGAGTCCCTACCCATCCACTCCGAGATCTGGAGGTTTATTACCTATGGAGTCCTGATTCTTGGGCATCTCCTTGAGAGAAGTGGAGGGGGAAAGGGCTGGTGCTGTTTGGTGCTGACTGTAGTGCGGGCGTGAGGAGAGGAGAGTCAGCTGGGGGACGCCAGCGCAGAAACGGTGGGATCCTGAGCTGCATGCCATTCCGGACAAAGTCACAGGCAGGGCGCACTTAACTTTCTTGGGTGGAGCGCCAGCCCTCAGGGGGATAATGTGGCTGAGACAAAGGCAGTGGGCGGGCAGAGGCTACAATTGACACCTGAGTGTAAAGCTGAATGAAACCTCTGATTTACAGAGAAATCTAGCCAGACAGAAGCCTAATTTAAACACATAAGGCCCCCCTGCCAAACTCAGAGTTATGGCTGATTTTGCCAGGTAAACCCCGGGAGCAGTGGCCTACTGGAGTGAATAGAACCACAGACCTCGGGATTACGAATGACTGGGTGCAAGGTGAGGAAGGAGGTATTAACCTTTCCAGACTAACCCATTTGCCAGGTGGGTCCCTTTGCCCTCACAGAGCACTGGAGTAAGTTATATCTGAACTGCAAGCAGACCCCTCTTATCTAGCTCCCAGAGACATTTGAACTCTTCCACCTGAAACGGGTGCTGACTGGGACAACTGATTTGGACCCCTCAAACCTGGTAGACCACCTAAGGACTATTCAAAGGGGCACCCCGGGTGTATGGTTGAGGGAAGGTTTGAACTATATAAAACTGTATATATTCCCCACCCACAACATTGAACTCTGAGGAGTCCCCACCCACTCACTCCGAGGTTTGGAGAGATATCTAGCCAGACAGAAGCCTAATTTAAACATGCAAGGTCCCCCTGCCCAACTCAGATTTCTGGCTGATTTTGCCAGGTAAACCCCGGGAGCAGTGGCCTACTGGAGTGAATAGGGTCACAGACCTGTGGGACCACGAGTGACTGGGTGTAAGGTAGGGAAGGAGGTATTAACCTTCTCAGACTAACCCAGTTGCCGAGTGGGTCCCTTTGCCTTCATGGAGCGGGGCGGGCCCCAAAACTGCTTGCTAGAGTCGCACGCCTCACCGGAAGCAGGCTCTTGCCCTGGGCAGGCCCAGTACTGCTCGCTAGTGCCGCAGGCGTCCCGCAGGCAGAGGCTGAAAAATCCTCGATTCCAGGTAGACCCAAAACAGCTTGCAAGAGACAAGCACACCCCACGGGGGCCAGGGGAGGTGTTCGCCGCTCCAGGCTCCCAAGCTGGGCGGACCTAGAACTGCTTGCTAGAGCCACACTCGCCCTGCAGGTGGTGGTGGAGGGGTCTACCACTCTTGGAGGGCCCAGAACTATTTGCTAGAGCCACATACGTCCCTCAGACAGAGGTGGAGGAGTCCCCCGCTCCAGGTTCCCACACTGCGAGGGCACAGATCGGCTTGCTAGCGCCGCACAGGTCCAACGGACAATGGTGAAGTAGTTCCCTGTTTCCCCCCAGCTACTCTGGTGGGGCTGATCTAGGACTGATCTGGTCGCTCGCATACCCTGCGCTACTGCTGCCAATCCCCTACCCCCTGGCTGCTCCAGGGTGCTGAACTAGGACTGATCTAGCCACTACAGTTCCCCTGTTCCACTGGTTGCCCCAGAGGGGCCAAACTAGGACTGATCTGGCTGCTGCCAGTTTCCTGCCCCCAGGTTGCCCAGCAGGCTGAACAAGGTCTAATCCGGTCACGCACACTCCTGTG